>NC_040905.2:211133885-211444523 GCF_004126475.2 Phyllostomus discolor | reverse complement strand
GAAAGGAAAGACAGAAGCCCTAGACGGCATGGTTCAGAAGCCCTAGACGGGTGGTTCAGGTGGTTGGAGCATCGTCCCGTAACCAGAGGGGTGGGTTCAGTTCCTGCCCAGGGCACATGCCTGGGCTGCAGGTTTGGTTCTCTGTCCCGTGCAGGGTCTCTCCCTGCCTCTCTCTCAGAGGCATGAAAAGTGTTCTTAGATGAGAAGGAAAGAAAAACGTTTTAAATAAACATTTTAATAAAAGAAAGAAAACAAGAAAAGATTGGGTGGGGAGGCTCCGCGGACTGAGCACCAGCCTGCAAACCAAAGGGTCGCTGGTTCAATTCCCAGTCAGGGCACATGCCTGGGTTTCGGGCCAGGTCCCCAGTAGGGGGCGTGAGAGAGGCAACCACTCATTGATGTTTCTTTCTCTCTCCCTTCCTCTCTCTAAAAATAAATAAATAAAATCTTTTAAAAAAAGATTGGGGTACTTGAACAATGATTAAAATAAAATTAAAAAAAAAATTGGGTGGGAAAGGAAATGAACTAAGAAATTTCTGGCATTTTGTTAGCACAATTCCTCAGCTATTTTTGAGGCCAGTGCCCCACCCTTCCTTAAGGATTCGAGGTGGATTACAGTATGGGAAAGGCTGTTTTGTTTGACTTCAGGGGTAAACCCAAAGAGATTTGTTTATCCAAAAGATTCAGAGCGAGTAAACGTGGCAGGCGCCTGACTAAACGTGCTGAACCTACCCAGTGGGTCCCTGAAGGGACAAGAGGCGTGGGCTGGGTTGTGTGACAAGCAGAGGGCGTGGCCGCCCGTGCTGGGCGTAGGGCTTGCTGTCCTTGGGGGCGTCCTGCTGTGCGGGACGGCACTGGTCAGTCCGGGGCTTCTCGAGGGAGGGCGTCCGGGTGGGGGACCTGGGGCCGGAGGACCTCGGGTTCGGCCGGGCCTGCTCCGTGGCCTCGCGAGAACTGCTGTGAGCAGCCCTCGGGGCTCGGCCGGGCTGACTAACCGCTGTCTCTCTCTTCTGTTCTCTCCGCCTCCTCGTCCTGTGTCTGTCCCGCTCCCGCTCCCGCTCCCCTCCGCCAGTATAAGTCTGTGTTCAGGTCCTTCTCCCAGGACTCCGTGCCTCACAGCCGAGCCTCCGCACAGCCTTTCCTCCCGCCTACCTCCTCTTCCTCTCCACACTTCCCACCTGTCCACCCGTCTCCGAGCTCGGACCTCGCGGTGCCAACCGCGGCCGGTCCGCCCCCCAGCGCCGTGGACGGGCCTCTCTCGGCTTCTCAGGAGAGCACCTTCCCCGGGAGCCCTGTCTGCCTTCCTTCCGAAACCTCTCTCACTGACGCGCCCCAGACGCCTTCGGTGAGAACTCAGCGCCCCCTGCCCCCGTGGGGGCTGCACGTGGGGACAGAGCGGTGTCACTACTGGTGTCACTGCTGGTGCCAGGCGGCCTCCGGCCATCGAGGCTGCCGCCACACGTGCCGCGAGCGGCGTGGCTGGGTGGAGGCCCATGGTAGGTCTCAGGTGAGGCCACGGCCGCTCCGCACAGAGTTCCCGGCAGACTGGGGGTCTGTGCTTCTGCAGGTGGGTCGGTGACCGTTCAGAGACGGTCAGTTACCGAGAGCGTAGAGTTAGAAGACGCTCCTAGTGTTCCGCAGGGTTGGTGGGGTTTGGAGAGGGTGCAGAGGTCACAGATGGCTGCCCGTGGGTTGTACGTGGTGCTAGGCACCGGGGCGGCCTTCCTGTGCCATCACATCAACCGCAGGGCTCCTTCCGGCGCAGGGAGGTGCTGCCGCCTGGCCAGGCGGCCTGGGCGCGGACGAGGAGACGGGCAGAGCTGGGGCGGGCGGGGGGGACCGACTCTACGGCACGCTGAGTCGTCCGCGTGGTTGCTGCCCGCCCTCCGTGATCACCTCCCACCGCGCTGGGGACCCCAGTCCCCAGGGGGACAGAGGAGAAGGGTTCTGCCCCCCGGGACGGTTGGATGGCCCTGGCCTTTTGAAGAAGGCCCAGAGGGAAGCGTGGGCCCCCTGTAACACAAGCAAGAGGTGGCCGAGCAGCGCTGTTCTCCAACCCCGGGGCAGAGCCGCCCAGGGAGGCCTCGTGCACACTGTCACCGTCCTCTCTGTCCCACAAAGAGCGGCCTGGCAGGGCTGCCGGCGGGCTGTGCTCTCGGAGCCTGGGGGCCGACTGGAGGGTCCGTCACACGTGCCTCTGCTCTCGCCCTGTCCCCCCAGAGCGGCCACGCCAGCGAGGAGGCGGTGAGGGTGAATATGTCAATCTGTGCTCCTCTGGCCAGAGCGGCGAGGAGCGGGCTCACTCCCGAGGAGTAAGTAGCCTGGGGCCGCCTGGTGCATGCGGCCGGCCGGCAGGGCCGGCCCCGGCTTCTGGCTGAGCCTCCCGGCCCCTAGCGGACCGCGCCATGGGCAGAGGACCTGGCTTTTGGTGGAGGTCTCTGGCTCTCGCTTCATTGCACGTGACGCCCCTCCAGCTTGCCCAGCAGGTCTTGTGGAAATCTGCAGAGGCAGCCTGCCGACAACCTGGCCACCTGCCAGGTGCACTCAAAGGTGCCGTCCCACCTTCTGGTGCGTCGCGTCTGCCCTCCATCCCTGTCCTAAAGGGACCACCTCTCCCTGCCAGAGCCTTCTGCACTGTCACCTCCTCTTCCTCCCCAGCATGCCCCCTCCCCCCTTTCCCAACCGCTTTCCCGGAAGCGGCGAGTCTGGCAGGCAGACCCTGCCCTGCTCCCGTGCCCCCCGTGCCCCCTCCGCCCGGCTTCCCTGCTGCCGCCGCTCCAGACGGTCGGGTTCAACAGTTCTGTGAAGCGGTCAGCTTCCGAGCTTTGCTGCAGCGGAGCATGAGCCATTCCAGCAGCCCCAGAGAGCGCTCCCTCCCTCCCGGCATCCCGGTGGGACGCGCCCTTGAGGGGAGGGCGGGGGGGGGCTGAGTCCTCCCTGGTGGGCGATCCAGGGTCAGGCCCGTGAGAAGCATGGCCGCTCCTGTTAAGACGACTCCCCCGAGGGGGTCCCCACAGGACCCTAGGGGTCTGCACAGGGCGAGCCCCGCTCCAGGTGCCGGCAGGTCGTAGGGCCTCCCACTGTGGTGGGAGGTGACCCCACACCTGGTGGGGCCCAGCTGTTTCTCCCCCAGAGTTCCCGCCTGACCTGTGCCCCCCACCCCCAGCGCCATCCAGTCCGGCCCCTGCCCGAGGGCACCCACCTCAGGCTGGCCCTCCAGGGCCCACACCGCTCGCTGCCCGGGACCACGCTCAGTGCCCACTGCCTCACCGGGAACACTCCCCATGACGGTGTCCCACGGGTCCGTGCTGTCCCGCTCTGTCCTGGCCTCGGCGGCAGACCAGGGGTGCAGGGGCGCCATGTTGCTGCTGGGCAGGGAGGGCCCAGACCCCCGGGGAGAAGTGAGGCTGCTGGAGGCGGGGGCCGCGCTCTCCCACGGGAGCTGCTGGGCCCTCCGGGCCGTCCCTGGGAGGCCACGGGCGCAGCGGTCCTGAGGACTGCCTCCGACGAGAAGCCACGGCACCGGCTGCCCACCAGCAGGGCCCGGCGGTTGAGGACACGGGCCCGGGAGCAGCGTCCCTGCGGTCACATCCAGGCTGCAGCCTCCCAGCTGCGCGGTCTTGGGCGGAGCCCTAATTCCGCCAGCCTCTGTCTGTGCGAGTGGGTGGCGGTGCCGCTGGTGGAGAGGGCCGAGGCGTGGGCGCGGTGCCTGGCTGAGCTGTGCTGAGTAGGGCACCTGTGACACCCTTTCTCCCAGGAGGCAGCTGGGAGGCTTTGTCTTGGTTGGCAGCTGGCACGTCATAAGTGGTGGCACTTTCCACTGTCCCCAGAGGGCGAGACGCTAGTCTGAGGGGGCCGTGTGCCTTCAGTGTGGGCCTCGCGTGCATGGGTGACCGGTTCCGTCTGGGGCCGCTCCCTGGGGACTCCCGCCCCAAGGCCACCTGCAGGCAGGAGTGCTGGGAAGCAGGCCGGCCCCCGCACGGCGCCCGTCACGAGCCCGGCACCGACTTCTCTTTTCAGGACTCACCAGCCGGGAAAGACGGGCACCCCAGGGATCCCTCTGTGCTCGGCGGCGTGGCCGGGAAGGAAGGCCGAGACGGGGGAGAAAGGTAGGCAGCGATAACGCCGTGGGGCCGGGGTCCTGGGAGCGAGAGCGGCCTGAGCTGCCCCGCCAGCCACACGCCAGGCCTGCTGGTGCTGTGCGTCCAATTTCCTTCCTTCTTCACGGCTCTCAGAGGGTCCGTGCCCAGGGTGGGAGATGTGGAGAGGACAGGAGGCTGCGAGAAAGTGGGGAGATCAGGGGTGCGCCCCCGCAAAGCCCTTCGTTGTAGCCGCAGGTCATTGGCCGTCACTTCTTGGTTGTCTGCATGCACGCCAGCCACCTCACGACCTGCCCACAGTGGTCTCTGTCAGCTCTTAGGCCGACCTGCCTCGACCTCTCCCAAGTTCTGGTGCAATAAGGGAGTGTACGAGAACCCCAGAAAACCCTCTTACTGAGAGTTTACAGATACAGTGTGTGTGTTGTATCCGTCAGCCACCTGAAAGCAAGGTACAGGCGGGACCCGTGGCTCCCGCACACTCCGGCACGCCACCTGAGAAACCGTCAAAGCCCGGTGCTGATCACAGCACCAGTCTCACGCCTGAGAAGGCGGGCTGTGCGTTTTCTCACGTCAGCCGGCTGTCTCCCCCTTCCCTCGGGCTCCCTGAAACGCCGTGCGGCTCGCTTCTCTGGAACCAGACCCGTCAGGGGCCGTAACTGTGTTCACTTGTACGTCTCTGTCCTCCTCTGTCACTTCTCAGCACCAGCGAGACCCGGCCAGGGTCGGTGCCGCGGCGGTGGGCCTCTGCACGCGGCACGTGAGGAGTGTGCTGTGTAGGGCCTGCCGGTCCGCACGGCCGCCTGCAGCTCGGGTCCTGTCGGCCTCACTTTTGCAAAGCGTTTCAGAACGTTTTGTGCACCGGGTGGAGCAAAAGCAGGGTTACAGCTGTGAGTGCCGAAAGCACAGAGTTATTCTCATATGACCATGTGTTAGTTACTGTATTTCATGTGGATTTTCCGTACGAACGACTGACCCTACATTTGCCCTGCCCCGTGTTCGAGCCGTTCCTCCCTCTCTCGCCCCGGTGGGCTGCCCCGGGGCCCTGGCGCAAAGCCAGGCCGTCCCCGGTCGTCGTCAGGCCTGAGCATGAATGGGTGAAGCAGAGCAGGGTCTCCAGGAGCAGGAGAAACTGCTAGAGAGCGTCCTGTAGGGGCCCTTGGAGGAGGGTGGCCTCCGCCTGCTCTCAGCCAAGGTTCCGTGTGTCCACGTGGAGTGCACGCCACCTGCCGGGGAGGTGCCCCACAGGCTGAGCAAGGGGGACAGGTCTTCTGGCTCAGCACCCAGTGGCAGTGCCCAGGGTTCCGCCTCCGGCCCACTGGGTCTGCGAGGCCGTGTCTCAGGGTCCCGGCGGCCTTGTGAAGACACAGGGGCTGAGCGTAGGGCCTGGTTAGAGGTGTCCCCAGGGTGTTGTCCTCTTGCCACGAAGGCCAGACCACAGACAGCAGTGACCAGATGCGTGGCACGGGGTTCTTCCCAGGACTGCACAGAGCTCTGTCCTGGGCCATCGTGTTGGCCCGAGCTTCCATGTCGTAGGTGCTTAGGGTCACGAGTGTGACCTGGGACCACGAGGGCAGCCAGTGCCTGACAGGGTCCACCGTGAAGATCCCAAGTATAAATGGGGAATATGGAGGGAAACTCGGGGGCAAGTCAGGTGCCTGCAGACCCAGTGCCCGTGTCCCCTGATGTCCCCCAGCCGCTCCCCTGCTCCCTCTGCGTGGCCAGCTGCTGCTCCTCTCCCTGAGCACTGGTGGCCCTGACTACAGTGGCAGAGACCGGCGGGGCCTTCTTGACCTCCTCGCTTAACCCCATTGTTCCCAGATGGGTCAGCAGGGGGGCCCCACGGTCACCCAGGCTCAGTAGCAGAGCCGGAAACCCAGCTCGTGTCCCCGCCCCAGCCCCTGGCCTCCTGAGGTGGGGGGTGGGGCAGCCTGGGCCACACACAGGCACTGTGATCGGGGAGACCTGTTCAGGGGCGGGTTCCGACCCACGGCCCCCATGACCCGGGCCGCACGGCCACAGCCTCCGGGCCTCGTGCAGCCCGGCCTGCTGAGCACCTGCCACTCGTGTCCCCAGGCCCCCCAGGTCCCCGGAGGCTCTGGAGTCGGCACAGTCGGAGGAGGAGGTGGACGAGCTGTCTCTCATCGACCACAGCGAGATCATGGCCAGGCTGACGCTCAAGCAGGAGGTGAGCTCCTGGCAGGCCCCAGTCGGGAGGGTCTGGCCATTCATTGACAAGGGGGGGGGGTTCAGCCAGTGTCAAACTGAAAGGCCCAGCGAGGCGCCAGCCCTCCAGGTGGCTGCCTGGGCTTGGGCTCCGTGCGCCTCTTCTCTCCTGGCTCCGCGCCTGGGCCACCATGGGCACCGGAAGGTCCAGGGTGAGGTTGGGCACCCCGACACCCCGCCCCACCCCCCGAGCCCCAGCCTGATGTTCGTGAGGACGAGACCCACGCGAGGCGAGAGGCGCAGGGCCTGCGTGTGGCGAGCCCTCGTCAGCGCTCGACGTCGTGAGGTTGGCGTTGGCAGAGCGACCCGCAGCCGCCTCGGCCGGGGAGACGGGGCTGGCGGGGGTGTGCAGGCTGCCTCCGTCCCGCGCCGTGTCGGGAGGCCTCGGGGGTCCAGCGCAGCAGCCAGGCCTGTCAGACAGAGGGGGGGCTAACCTGAGGGGGCTTTGCGTCCCCCTCTGCCGGGCGATTCTGGACCCGGGAATGGCTTAGTCCAGTAGCCCACCCGAGGAAGGGGCCGGTCCCTGGGCTCTGGCGGGGTGGAGGCGCGCAGGCGGGCCCCGCCCCTCGCGCACAGCTGGGCGGTGCAGAGAGGAGCTGGGCTGCCTGGTGCTGGGGCAGCCGGCTGCTCTCCAGACAGAAGTGATGGTTCTCGACGCTCCCCAGAAATTCCTTCTGAAAAAGCGGGTCCTGGGCACAGCCACCCCCACTCTGGGCTGGAAACCCGAGACACGCCGGGCCCTGGCACCCAGAGCGAGCACCCACACCCAGAGGGGGCGGGCAGTCTGCGAGAACCAGGGCTGCTGGCGGCAGGGGTGCGGGCGAGGGCCGGGGCTCTGGCGGCCGCGGTCTCCGGCTCCCGGCCAGGTTAGTGGGGCAGGGCCTCTCTCTGCTCCCGTGGGAACAAGACTGTTTCCTCTACTGGCAGGCGGCCGCACAGTCACCGGTCACGTAAGCAGTGTCAGGTGTAATTAAACCTCTCTGCGACACTTGCTGCTCCGTGGGAAGGGCCCCGGAAGAACCTGTGGCTTCCGACAAGTGGCTTCTCCTTCCACCCGAGGAAGCCGATCGGGGTTTGGGGCAGCTTGCGGCAGTTTTAGGAACGCGCCGTGGTGGGAGACAGCCCAGCTGCCTCCGGTTACTCTGGGAGAGGCTGGTGGCGGTCCTGCCGGCCTCCTCGTGGGCCCCCTGTCCCCAGCATGTGGGAACCTCCCTCCTCGCCCCTCTGACCCAGGGGTCGGTGATGGGGAGAGGTCGAAGAGCGCTGCTTCCCCAACGCAGCGTGCCTCTGAGCCGGGCACCCTGGTGCCTGGCAGCCCCCAGGGTCTCTGTCCGCCAAGTGGGTTCCCCCGTGGGCCTGCCGGGCCCAGCGGCGGGACGGTCTGGGGGGCAGCGGGACGGTCTGGGGGGCAGCGGGAACGGGGACCTGGGGCCCCTGGCACAGCGCCTCTGTGGTCTCAGCTCTGCCGCCGTGTGGCCGCTGTCCTTGCAGGGTGACGACGGGCCGGACGTGCGCGGGGGCTCGGGAGACATCCTGCTGGTCCACGCCACCGAGACGGACCGCAAAGGTACGGCCGCGCCTCTGGGGGGCCTTCGTCTGGGCCCGGGGGTCCCGCTGCAGCCCCCACTGCCTGGCCCTCCGCTGCCCTGCACTGCCTGACTCTGCCCTGTCTGACCCTGTCATGTCCCATCCTGTCCCCTCCGCCAGCGCCGAGCGGGTTGGGGCGGCAGAGCTGCGGGGTCACTGTGGTTGGCAGCCCACGGCGCAGACCCGGGAACCTGCACTGAAAGCCAGACCTCTGCCTCCCCGGCTCTCGGAATGTGTCCCCCTTTGGTGTGGGGGGCGGTGACGACCCCCGGGACCACGGGGGCGTTGGGGGCCAGCATCGGGTGCAGAGCCCAGCTCCTGGCGGGCGCCGCACGCGGCTCCGGAGTGATGCGGCCAGCAGTAACGCCACTCGCGGCGGCTGCCGTCCCTCCCCGGTGCTTCCGTGGCGTCGCACCACTCCAGACTGCCAGGCGGGGGGTTCCGGCCACACTCCGCCCAGGAACCCCGGGGCCTTACCGCAGTTCACAGGCCTGGACAGGTCGTGTGTCTTGGGGAGCGACCTGCACCTGAAGCATTCCACTCCTTTAAGGACCGTGGGGGGGGGGGGGCATCACGACCGCAAACAAACGAGTCGTCGTGACCCCTGGCTAGAAGGGAGCGGGGGGGGGGGGGGGAGCTGCCAGCCCCACTGCCCCGGGCTGCCGGAGGGGCTCTGCTGCCTGGCCCTGCCCTCCCAGGGGTTTGCACATCCCAGCAGCGCGCCGAGCAGGCCCCTCCACCCCTCCTGGGTCTGTCCCTGCGGGCGGTCCCCGAGACTTCGTTCCCTGGGGCCGCCATCAGAGGCGTTCGCCTGGGAGTTAGCTGCTTCCGGACCTGCGCCCACGGCCGTGACGGCCTGGGGGTCGCCCAGCCGTGGCCGTCGGTTACCCCGTCCGGGGTGCACGCATGGCGCAGCAGGTGTCGCCCATCCGCTGTCCTCCCCCCAGACCTGGTGCTGTACTGCGAGGCCTTCCTGACCACCTACAGGACCTTCATCACCCCGGAGGAGCTCATCAAGAAGCTGCAGTACCGATATCCTTTCCTGGCGTTGGGGCCTCCGGCAGGCTTCCCTCGGAGCTTCCGCCCCATCAGCGAGGGGGCTGAGTGAGGGGGCGGGCCGGGACGGGAGCGGTGGGAGCTGCCGTCACGCGTGGTCCTTGAATCGTTAGAGCTGCGGCCCCTCAGGGAGGGACCTCGTGGCGCCCCGGAGCGCTGGGGTGTGGGGTGCGGGTGTGCAGG
This sequence comes from Phyllostomus discolor, assembly GCF_004126475.2. Lineage (NCBI taxonomy): Eukaryota > Metazoa > Chordata > Mammalia > Chiroptera > Phyllostomidae > Phyllostomus > Phyllostomus discolor. The sequence continues at coordinate 211,435,374 of NC_040905.2, read as the reverse complement.
ACCTGGGGAACGGAGGCTCAGGTGAAACAGCCTCAGGGAAGGCCCCCGGCCCCGCGCTCTGACGGCAGACGTGGCCGTCGACCGAAACTCCGGTCCACGGCCGAATCGGCACCTGCCCCTCAGCCGTGTCTGCGTGCGCGCGCACCTTTTCCGGGAGACCCCAGGGCCGGGAAGGACCCACTGTTGACGCCTCTTTGTCAGGTCCCGTCCTGCCCCCAGAAGTGGGCCAGCCCAAGGTCTGCTTCCCCTTGACCTCGTCCCCGAGTCACAGCCCGTGAGTGCCACCTGCTGGACAGCGGCTGTCGCTCGGGGCAGGGAGTCTGGGGTTTCCAGCTCTCTCCTCTGCCTCTCCTGTAGGCTTTCTGGTCCCTCGGGCCTCGCAGGTGGCTGCTGGCGGGCCCCGCTCAGCAGGGGGTGGTAGCGCGTGCTTGTGAGAACCTGCTGGCGTCGGGCGTGCTACCGAGGGCTTGTGTGTGCCTGTATTGTCCCCGCAATTCCACACGGTGCCCTCGGACTCCTCCGTGTGAGCCGGGAGACTGAGGCCCGGAGAGGCCAGCAGCTGTTTGGTGGGAGGGCCCCGTCCCCACCTCTGACCCCCGAGCGCGGGTTCTCAGCGCCGCCCGGCTCCGCCGCTTCCAGCCCGGGTGGAGGCGTTCAGCATGGAGAACCCTGGGCACAGCTGGCGCGTGAGCCCTCCGTGCCGCGGGCCCCGAGGACTGCCCCTGGCGTCGTGGCTCCCTCCTGAGCACTCGCCCGGTCCCAGGCGACAGGCAGGAAGGAGCAGGGGCGGGGTCTGGAGGGGACTGTCGGGGGCAGCAAAAGGCAGGACCTCAGGAGCTGAGCTGCTGACCAAGGCCAGGCGTCCGCAGGGCAGCTGTGGGGGGGAGCGTTGGGTGCCGCCTCAGCAGGGCCTCAGCCCTGGGGACTCACGTCAGGGGGGGCCGCAGGAAGGTGCCTCTGGCCACGCACCCACCCGGGCCCGGGGGTGTCGGGACACGTGTTTTGTGACTGCCGGTCTCCCGGTGAGGCTCAGCAGGTGCCCCTGGGCGGTGCTGCGGGCAGGAGAGGGTGGCGGGCGAGGACACGGTGTGACAGGCACTGAGGGCCACGTTGCAGGCCCTGGTTCCCGGGGGCAGCGCCTCGCCCGGGCTCCCCGGCACGTCCCGGCACTCGAGAGGGCCCGCCGCTCGCGTCGTCCTGCCCCCACCCGTGGGGGAACGGCTGTTTCCTTAACCCACACCGCACGTACGAGAAGTTCTCTCCCTTTGCCGACACGTTCAAGAAGCGCGTCAGCAAGAACACGTTCTTCGTCCTGGTGCGGGTGGTGGACGAGCTCTGGTGAGTGCTCCCGCCCTCGGGGCTGCGGGGAGGCCGGGCCGCTCGGGTCCCCTCTGGGGTACCGGTGGTGGGCCTGTGCCGAGACCAGGGGTGACCGTGCTTCTTCCAGGCCATGTGCTGGCAGTTCCGCACACGGACTTGGGGGGAGATGGCCAGCCCGGGCCCACACCCTGGTTTCTTGGTGGGGGCCGTGCCCCCCACACGGAGCTCAGGCCGGGTCCACAGTGGGCAAGTCCAGCTGCCCACTCAGCCCCCCATGCTCCCCTGGGAGCATCTCCACGTGTCCGCAGACACACGGCAGGCCGGCCCTTTCCCAGGCTGGTGAAGGCACACGCCCAGGCCCCACCCCAGAGCACTTCCCTTCCGCTCGGGAGCCGCCTCAGCGGTGCCGCGCTGGGAGACCCCGTGTGCGGAGGGCCCTGTGCAGGGGCCGTCCCAGGGCGTCGAGTCCGAGGGGCCAGGGCCCCTTCTCGACTCCCCACTGCAGGAGCAGCAGCTGCCCTGAGGCAGGATTTGGGTGGGGTCTGTCCCCTGGGCCCAGGCCCCGCAGTCCCCAGTGCTCGTCCAGGGCCAGCACGTGTTTGCTGAGGGGACAGGGTCACTGTGACCACGGGTCCCCCCAGCAGTCCGAGGGGTTTTATGCTCCCCCCGCCCGTGAGAGGGGCCCGAGCTCTGCCGACGGCTGCCGTGGGGCTCGTGGGTGTCCGGGGTGGCATTGGGGCCCCATGACAGCCGTCCTCCCTTCTGTCCCCGTGCCCCTGCCCCTGGCGGCCTCGGCCCTGCAGCCTCGTGGAGCTGACAGAGGAGATCCTGAAGCTGCTGATGGAGCTGGTCTTCCGCTTGGTGTGCAACGGCGAGCTCAGCCTGGCCCGCGTGCTGCGGAAGAACATCCTGGACAAGGTGGACCAGAAGAAGCTGCTCCGGTGTGCCAACTCCGACCAGCCCCTCGCGGCCAGGGGCGTGGCAGCCAGGTGAGCCGCCGCCCGTCCGTCTGCCCGCCCGTGGCCTCTCCAGCCCCTGCCTCCTCTGGCTAGAGCTATGCCCCGTAGCTGCCACTGCACCCCATTCTCCCTGGCGCCTCTGCGCTCCATAGCCTCACGCCCGATTCTGCCGCGCCCTGTGATGAGGCAGCTCAGGGCAGCCCAATGGGCACCTCTTCTCCAGGGTTCCGCTCCCTGGCGAGTCACCTTGCAGCCAGGAGGTGGGGCACCTGGGTGCAGGGGCTAACCAGGACAGATGAACAGGCTTCGGGCTGCAGTCGGCTCTCCATTCCCTGCCCGGCACCGACGTGGCAGCCGTGGGAGCTCGCCCTGCCCTGCTGTGCCTTCCCGAACGTCCCCAAGACCCCACGTGCGCGCAGGCTCCAGTCTGCTGCCGCCCCTCTGCCCCAGCCTCCATTCACGTGGCGCCCGCTCTGTCCCCTGGGCCCAGTTCTCAGACAGCCGGGCCGCCCCTGGGCCCGCAGGGGTACCTGCGGCACCCTCCCGACAGCAGCGGGAGACGGGGGCCGGCACCGTGGGGAGCTCGAGTGGCCCGACCAGCCGGCAGCTGCCTCCAGGCTCCCGGCTCCCAGGCCCGCTCAGCTCGTCCACCTTTGCCCACTCGCCTCGCGCGTCTCTTCCAGGCCGGGGACCCTGCATGACTTCCACAGCCACGAGATAGCCGAGCAGCTGACCCTGCTGGACGCCGAGCTCTTCTATAAAATAGAGGTGCGCTGTGCCGTGGGGCGGGCTGGGGGCGGGCCCTTGCCCCTGGGTGGAGACACGTGACCCCGCCCCCGCACCCCCCCGGGGCACGGGAAAGCGGGGCCCGGCCCTACCCAGTCTGTGTTCTGTCTCAGATCCCTGAGGTTCTGCTTTGGGCAAAGGAGCAGAACGAGGAGAAGAGCCCCAACCTGACGCAGTTCACGGAGCACTTCAACAACATGTCCTACTGGTGAGGGCCCGGCGGGGCCGTGCTCGGGGGCGGGCGCCCACGGCCGTTGTGGGGGGCACTCCTGCAAACCACAGGCAGCAGAGAGCCGGGGGCGTGACTGGGGCATGGGAAGCCACCCCGCCCCAGACTGGAGGGCCTCGGGCTGCCGAGCGGGAGACCAGGAGGGAGGGTGTGGGACGGGTCAGTGACCACCGCCACGGGTGGGGCGGGGTGAGCTCTGCCCTCCCATGCGGGTCCTCCCCAGTCTCCTCCCTGCCAGGGCGGCGGCCTCCGGGCCCAGCCTCACGCTGCCTCTGCCCGGGAGAGAACGGGAGAGTGGGGTCCGTGAATGCTGCTGGGTAGCCTTTAATTCCTAAAGCAAATGGGGCACAGGAGCGTGCCAGTAATATATCATGGAAGACGGTGGCTCAAAAGTGCCCGAAGTCTCTGGCATTGGGGGGGGGGGGGAGGCGGGGCGTGACCGTGTGCCGACTGGTCACGTCTCCACCAGGACCCCCGGGGCCTCAGCCTCTTCCTCCTTCGGTTCTGCAGGGTCCGGTCCATTATCATGGTACAGGAAAAGGCCCAGGACAGGGAACGGCTGCTCCTGAAGTTCATCAAGATCATGAAGGTAACCCTGGCGCCCTCCCGGGCCTGCTCCAGGGGCCTTGCCCCAGGCGGCGGGAGGGCCCAGCCTGCGTGCACCCCAGTTCTCACGGCCGCCGCGCCTCTCTCTGCAGCATCTGCGGAAGCTGAACAACTTCAACTCCTACCTGGCCATCCTCTCCGCCCTGGACTCGGCACCCATCCGCAGGCTGGAGTGGCAGAAGCAGACCTCGGAGGTGAGGGCCGGGGAGGGTGCACCCCGGGCGGGAATGGGCAGCCGCCCCGAGGCCTCAGTCCCCCATCTCCAGCCTCCGCGTCCCTGGGCCGAGGGGCTTCGTGGTCGGTGCTGGGGGTCACATCACAGCGTCCTGCAGCCGGCACCATAGCGCGTGCCTTCTAGAAAGTGCCTGCCCTGCCTTCCTTCGGCCCGCGCCCCTAGAAAGCCTCCTCTGGGCTGGGGCTCCATTAAGTATGGGGGGCTGTACTGTGAAGAGGCAGGCGTGGTGTTTATTGGGCGGGTGTCTCCGGGGTGGGTGCTAAGAGGACAGAACGGGCGCCAGGGAGAGGAAGTGCTGGTCAGGCCGCCCCCTGAGGAGCCGCCTCGGGGAGGGGGGATCCCCAGCTGCGGGGACAGGAGTGCCCAGGCAGGAGAGGTGAGCAGTGGGAGCCGGCGGCCTCAGGCAGCCCAGGGCCGGCGTGGCCCGGGCCTCGAGGGCCTTAGGGGGCCTGGCGAGGGGTTGGGCCTTTGCCACCAGGTGGGTGCGTTTCCTCGACAAGGGAGGTGGAGCGGCAGGGCTGAGCACTGGCAGGGCCACCCGGGGTCGTCTCACCGGGCGACAGAAAAGGGCAACTGGAAAGCGGTGTTGTTCGGAGAAGGGGGCGTGCGCGCCAGGTGTTCTGGGGACACACAAGAGGGCCTGAGGAGGCAGGGGCTTCTGGGAGGAGGTGGCCCGTCAGAGTGAGAGGCACCTGGGCTGTGTGCAGGAGCAGCGGGGTAGGGCCACCCGCCCACCCAAGGTGGGCTTGGCCTCGAGAGCAGGGAGGAGCGGAGGGAGGCTCGGCGCCAGGAGCGACCCGGGTCAGGGTGTGCTTTCGAGGCCCGTGGGGCTGCAGTGCACCCCAGAAGGCCTGTTCTCCCTGAAGCGGGGTCGGGCACAGGCCTGGTTCCAGAACAGCGTGGTGTCGGGGGGCACCCTTGAGCACCCCAGAGGGTGAGTGACGAGCTGGTCGGTGAGAAGAGGCCAGGGCTCGGTGCCCAGCCCGGTCCCAGCGCTCACGGCCCCCGTGTCCCTCCTGCCCAGGGCCTGGCGGAGTACTGCACGCTGATTGACAGCTCGTCCTCCTTCCGTGCCTACCGGGCCGCCCTCTCGGAGGTGGAGCCGCCGTGCATCCCGTACCTGTGAGTGGACCCTTCTGCCCGGGTTCGCCCCACCCTTGCTCTGGGGCACTCCGTGAGACTCCCTGAGAAACCGGCCTGTACAGGTTTCCAACCAAGCTGTTCCCACTTCCGTCCGAACTTTAAATCACATGACAAGGAGCAGCACGTTTTACTTTGAGACAGGAAAGTGGGGTCCAGTGAGAATGGTTCTGAGGCCCCGTCCTGCCCACGTCTGCCTGACCTGCCCGCCAGCACATCCAGACATGTGTGCAGACAGATGAGCTCCTTGCCCCGGGACAGCAGGGGCGTCACGCCCGTTTCCAGCTGTCCTAGAGTTTGGGCGCACATGGCAACCTCCTGCGGGCCCAAGTCACCCCAGGGGCCCTGAGAGCACTTGGCGTGAAGAAGCTCAGAGAGCAAGTCCCAGGGTGGGCCCTGGGGTGGAGCAAATAGGTGTTTCCTGGGGAAGGAGCTGGTGGCCAGAAAGCGCAGGAAGGGAGGGAAATCGAAGCTACACAGGCTCCGCTGCTGTGGGCGCTCCAGAAGGGCGGGGAGAGCCGGCCAGCACTGTCCCAGGGCTGGGCCTCTGATAGGACGGCCCTTGGAGACACGGATCGGACAGCGATCCCCTCCCTCGCTTCCGGCCTCCTGGGCCCCTCTCAGCACCATCGCTGTCCCGCGTGGGCTGTGCTGGGGCTGGGTTCCCACCCACTCTGGTTTGGGGTTGTGTTGTTTTTCTGTCCATTTATGGATTTTAATTAGCAACCCCACAACTCCGCCGGCATTCACTGCAGCAGTGTTCCCTGACGGCCCTCTGACGGCTGGGACAGTCACTGGGGGCCTGTGGGACCGGAGCCAGGACTCCACACTGGAAGGAGCCTCCGCATCCCGGAGGCGCCGGGGGCTCTGGTAGCTTCCCAGTCCAGAGGCCTGGCTGCGTCAGCACTGGCTCGTCCCGGTGGCCCTGCCCACTGGCCTGGAAAGCAGCCGCCTTCCGGGTCGCCTCCAGGGGTGACTTGCCTTCTCCACTCCGCAGGGGGCTCATCCTGCAGGACCTCACCTTCGTGCACCTGGGCAACCCGGACTACATCGATGGGAAGGTGAACTTCTCCAAGCGGTGGCAGCAGTTCAACATCCTGGACAGCATGCGCTGCTTCCAGCAGGCGTGAGTGTGGCCGCCGGGGCTGGGTTGGGCGGGGGAGTTCGGAGCTGGGCCCCGGTGACAGAGGTCCAGTGGGGCCACGGCCTGCCCACGGAGCCGGGCCTCTGTGGGCCCGTGCAGAGGGGCCCTCACCGGCCGCCCCCCTCCCCTCCCCCCCCAGGCACTACGACATCCGGAGGAACGACGACATCATCAGCTTCTTCAACGACTTCAGCGACCACCTGGCCGAGGAGGCCCTGTGGGAGCTCTCCCTGAAGATCAAGCCCAGGAACATAACGAGGAGGAAGACAGAGCGGGAAGAGAAGACCTAGGGGCGGTGCCCCGAGCGAGAACGCTCAGGGGAGGCCGGTGCAGCGCCGGGACTGCAAGGGCCTTGGGACCCGTCAGGGGACAGCAGCGCACCTCCCGGCCTCCCCGCTCCTGCGCGCGGAGCCCGCAGGCAGGTCTTCCGGTTTGGTTTCTGCTTCCACCTCCCCCTCTCCCCACTGCCCCGGCCCCGGGAGCAGAGGAGGAGCCCCGGCGTCCTCTCTGCGTGGACCTGCCGGGTCCGGACCTGCCGGGACAACGGAGGAGGGGAGGCTCCCGGGCCCCCGCGGGGGCTGCCGCTTCTGCTTCCCAGCCTGCTTTTCGGAGCAGAGGGTGGCGACGCGGCAGGGAGCCGGGAGGGAGGGGGTGTGGCGGGAGAGGACTTGGCCGTCCGAGAGACGCATTTCCCCTGAGCTGGGCCCGTGGCTCAGGTGAGTGAGTCCCTGCAGAGAGAGGGGGCCTTTCTGTCGGGGGGGAGGCCAGCGGCCCCTCCGCTGTCGCTCGCCCGCCGTGTGCCTTAAACGCCATCTCCTGCCCCTGGCCCCAGACCCCTCCTACCAAGCTCCGTCCTGCTGGGGGGAAGGGGCTCCTCCTGCTCAGAAGACCTGCCCACCGCGGGGCACCGCGGGGCACCGCGGGGCGGGCGCGCTCTTCTCGCGAAAGGTCTTCAGAGCCCGAGGCTTCTCCATCCGCCCATCCCCCCCACTCTTGCTGCTGAGGCCAACAGTCTACAGCCAGGGCTGCGGGTCCCCCCGCCCTTCCCTGCACCCAGGGGTGCCCGGCTGGAGCCTCCCATGCCCTCAGCCCAGAGCCCTGGAAAGCAACAGAGGCGGGCTGTTTAGACTTTGTTTTTAAAGAAACAGCCACGTCCGGCGTTGGGCCGGAGCACGTCGCCCTGTTATCTAAGGAGTGAGAGAGTCGAGTCACTGTGGCCGGGTGGCGCCTGGGCTCCGGGGGCGCAGAGCGTCCGGGTCTCCCTCCGCGCTGCCACTCGAGGGCAGGTGTGAGTCTGTGGCCCGTCCTTGGCCCTGAGCTGGTGGGGTGGGGGCCCCGCCTCCCCTCAGACCTGGCCCTGCTGGCCGGCAGGCGCACTCGGGAGTCGGGGGGAGCCAGGGAGAGGGCAGGCCAGCGCTGAGTCTGAACTGAACCCCGACTCTGAGAAGCACCCCCCGCCCCCCCATGTTGTTGTAATTTGTATTCCTGCCTCACAACCTGACTGACAGCGGCGCCTCCTGCAGACATTTCAAACCTGTAACTTTTGTACGAAGGGAGAATAAACACCGAGGAAAGCCGCGGGGAGCGCGCTGTGCGGCCGCCTCTGGGGCAGGGCCGGGGTGGCTCGGGGGGGGGGGGGGGGGGCTTGACTGGCAGCCTGGGAGGTTCCGGGGCGCAGTGGCCCTCGGGTGCTCCCCACAGGAGAATGAGGAGCGTCCTGCAGACGCTGGGACGGACTGGAGGAAGGCGGCCCCTGGCTCCGCAGCGGGCAGGCCAGGTGGCCGTGGGCTGCTCCAGCCGGAAGCAGGGCGATCCCAGCTCCCCCCACACGAGGCCCAGCGCATCGGCGCCCATGCCCACACCCGGCGGGCTGCCGGTGCTCACTGTGCACGCCCGGCTCTGCCTCATTTAACCCTCTCAACCTAAAAGTCACACGAGTGACATGTCACAACCATGGTGAGCGCTACAAAGAGGCGCTCAGCATTAGAGGTAAGAAGGTAAGTCGGGCGTGAGCCCCAAACAGGCTTCACATGTGGTCTGTGCCACACAAACAGCGGGCCCAGCCTTGCCCGGGTGCCCCTCGAGAGCAGGCGAAGACCCCAGAGTGACCTCGGTGACCCCAGCAGCCCCCAGCCAGCGCTGTATACCACACAGGGCTCCCCAACCCTGTCGGGCTCACACGCTGCACTCCGACTGGGGCGCCCCATGTAGCGCTCACTCAGGGCACGGGTCCTTTGTCCCCTCAGACACTTAAACATGGAACTGCGTGCTGACCCCGTGACTCCACTTCTGGGAATACCCCCGGAGAACCCCGAAACACAAATTTGAAAGCATAGGTGCACCCCTGTGTTCCCCAAAGCGTTGTCTGCAATAGCCCGGAGTTGGAAGCAACCGAGTGCGCGTCCACAGATGAGGGGCAGAAGGGACATTCACACGGTGCGACGCCACTCGGCCACACACACAACGAAATCTCCCCATCTGCAACAGCGAGCGAGCGAACTAGAGAAAGATCCCGCACGACTTCACTTCCCGCGGGAGCTGGAGAACAGAGCACGTGGACGGGTGCCCGGCTCTCCCTGCCGCGGCCGACTCCCGGGGCTGACCGGGCAGCGTCCCCGGGGAGGAACCCCACCCCGCCGTGCCCCTGCGCTGCACTCGAGCGGACGAGGAGCCCGTGCAGACCAAGCTGCGGGGGCCTTGAGGTTTGCACGTGTTCACGGCGCGGCCTCGCCCCCCCCCCCTCCGGCGGGCGGGGGGAAGGACACCGTCTCCTCGCCTCAGCGCTCGGAAAGGCCGTCGTCAGCAGCGCGACGCCCGTTCCTAATTTTCGTTCTTAAAACAATTCCTAGCCCACTCGAAATGGGAAACCTCCTTGGTCTGATGAAGGCCGCCTTCCAAAACTCTGTTCGGACATTTCACTCAGTGATGAGATGGTCCAAGCATTTCCTGTAGGATCAGAACCAGGTGAGGACCCCACAGCGACCACGTCTGCTTAGCGTTGCCCTGGGGACCCAGCCGGTGCCGCTGGGGAAGAGGGTGACCGAGGCGACCGAGAACGTCCGTCACGGTGGCTAGCTGCACACCACATAGGACAGTCAAACGTGTCCCCCTACGCGGCCAACAATCAGAAAACATAACTCGTCAAGGGCTCCGTGGATGCCAGCACCGCAGGTCTCAAGGTGCTGGAATAAGTCCAACAAAGATGCCTGAGGACTCTCCAGGGAAAAACGGGAGTCCACAACAGGATACAATGGCTGTCAATATCTATGTGCCCAGTAGACCAGCTCCTACATGTATGAAGCCAATACTAACAGACCTAAGGGGAGAAAGACAGCAAGGATGATAACAGTAGGGGACTTAAATGCGCCGGCACATCAGACTAGATGGACTTGACAGGTACTGAACACTCTGCCCAAACCCCACGGAATACACGTCCTTCTCAAGTGCGTAAGGAATATCCTCCAGGGTGAGTCCCACTCTAGGCTGCAGAACGAGTCTGAATAAATTTAAGGAGATTGAAATCCCTTTGAGCATCTCTTCTGACACGATGGTAGGAAACTAGAAGTCAATTGCAGGGAGACTAGAAAATTCACAAAAGCTGGAGATTAAACAACATACCACTGAGCCACCAATGGGTTGAAGAGACCGAAAGGAAAATAAATACCTTGAGACCAGTGGAGATGGAGACACCTTGAGACTTCATGGGATGCAGCGAAAGCAGTTGTAGGAGGGAAGGCCCAGAAACCAGCATCTCAGACAGCCTAACTTGACACCGCAAGGGGCCAGGAAAAGAGGAACAAAGCCCCAGATGAGTAGAAGGAAGAAAATAACAAAGATCAGAAACAAACGAAATATAAACTAAAGAGACAACAGGAAAGACCAACGAAATGAAAAGCTGGTTCTTTAGAAAGATAAAGTTGACAAACCGAGAAAAGAGACAATTTCAAAATCAGAAATGAAAGAGATGGTACAACTGCTGCCGTAGAAATGCTGTGGACGACTTTGAACAATCACAGGCCAACCAACTTGACAGCCTAAAAGAAATGGATGGATTCCCAGAAACATACAACTACCAAGACTGAGTCCAGAAGAAACGGAAAATCTGAAGAGGTCCGTTACTAGTGAGGAGATGGGACCAGAAATCAAACGCCTTCCAACAAACAAAAGCCCAGGGCCAGACGGCCCCCCTGGAGAACCCTCCCAGTCCTTCTCAGCCCCCTCCCAAAACGGGAGGGGAGGGAGCACGTCCAAACTCCTTTCTCAAAGCCAGCCACGCCTGAGACCAAAACCAGAGAGAACATCGCAGATCCAACACTTCCGTTCCTGCCAAACCTTCAGAAACAAGACTTCATTCAAAAAATGAGGAGCTCTTCAGCAGTTTTCACGAGAGCAAGATTAAAAATGCATTAAAAGGGTCCAGAACTCACCCCAGAGGTGCCCTCCTGGGCCTCTGTGAGTCTCTAGTTTTTCACGCACAATTAAAAACCACCAGGAACACAGAACACGAAACAGGAACAGAAAAAGACCGGAAATAACAGCCAGAATCAGGCCCCCGGGGGCGGGGGTTTGGGGGTCTGCAGATCTCGGCTCGGGCGCACACGCTGTGCTCTAGGAGCAGGGCAGGACTGAGACTTTGGTCCAGTGAGCGGAAAATACGAAGAGAGGACAGAGGGAGATTCCTGAACCAGAAAGTGTGTGACCTCAGTGAGCATGTCGAGCAGAATCAGCGGGGATGGACCAGGAGCTACGGGTGGGGCGAAGCGTGAAGGGGGAGAGGGCGGACGACACCGAAGGGCAGGAAGAGGCGTGGGCTGGGGCGGGGCGGTGCAGCCGGGGTGCGGGAAGGAAGGGAAGGAGGCGAGAGCAGAACCCGCACACACAGCCGTGGTCTTACTCCTCCACTACAAGCAGCGCAAACGGTCGGACGTCCGCCGGCTGCTGAAAGGCTGAAGGGCCCGTGCCGTGTCCAGGCCGGGGACGCCGCTCAGCAATGGGAAGGCATGAGCTGACCTGCTGCAGCGTGAGCGAACCTCGAAACTGTGGCTGAACCTCAAAGTCATGGCTGCCAAAGAAGCAAGACGCCAAGAACTGCCAAGTGCAGGCTCCCGTGCGTGCGAAGTGTGCAGAAACAATCCAGGGACCGGCGCGGGCCGGGCTGCCCGGAGTGGGCACACGCCCCGCACACGACGGGCAGGAGGGCCCTTCCGGGCCACTCTAATGCGATTGCACCCTCGAAGTGAGTGGATGCTGAAATACACACGTTCTCCCGCAGGGGAGCTGTTTTTAAGAGGTTTTCCAACACCGTGGCCGTCCTCACCGCCTGGCCCTGGTGTGCAGGTCCACCCTTCGTCCCCTGCTCTGCCACCAGAATGTCTCTCGCAGTGAGCTCGCGTGGGTTGCTCGCAGCAGCCTCAGTGGTCGGTTCCAACCTCCCGCTCTGAGCACGGGGCTGCCGGGGCGGAGGCGTGCAGACACCCAGGGGCACCCACACTTCGCATCTCAGCAAGCTTCCAGCCCAGCCCTGGCCTGGCCACCGTCGGTCCCACTGGTCCTCCAGATATGCGCCCCCAACCTGTGCCACCCTGCAGGCAAGCAGGCTCCTGACTCCTCCACACATCCGCCGCCACCTCCAAGGGCGTGTTCCTGCTCCCCCAGCTCTGACCCGGCGCCGGCCTTGGGGACTTGGGCCCTCGTAAGTTTTGCCTCCTTGGGTACCAACCTTCAGCCCAGGTCAACTTTAGCGCTCACGCCTACCTTCCTAGTTCCAGAGTTAATAGTACCTTCATCTGAACCTTCCTCTGTTCAAATTACTCCATCGTTTCTATCCTTCTGGGTCCTTGACTGAAAAAACACGAAGCCCTAGACTCAAGAAGCCTGTGAACCAGGCGGGATAATGAACTAGGAATACACATCCATGCACGATGTGGCTGACCTCCCGGAAACAGACACGCATCTTTAGGCAGAGAAGCAAAGAAAGGCCACCTTATATTTGTGGGTCCAGCAGCCAGACCCCTCGCCGAAACAACTGGGGACAGGAGTCAATGCGTGATGCCATAACCACTGGAAGAAAACACCCACCAAGCAAACTTCTCTGTTCACTCAACATGTCTTTCAAGAACGAGGGTACGGTAGGTACTTCCGGTCAAGATGGCGGCATAGGCAGACATGGCTCGCCTCTTTGCACAACAACAACAAATTAACAACTAAGATACAGAACAACCATTGCTTAGGACCAACAGCAATCAAGTTGAATGGAAGTCCAACAACCATGGAATTAAAGAAACCACAGCCATCCAGACTCGTAGGAGGGGCAAAGATGCAGAACGGGCTGGTCCCACACCCACATGTGGTGGATAGCAATTCAGGTGGGATATCTCGGGAGCGAGGCTTCCCAGCCCCACAGCAGGCCCCCAGGGTTCCAGTGCCAGAAGGATAACTCCCCACAACTTCTGGCTGCAAAAACCAGTGGCAATTGAGTAGGTGGAAGAAACTTCTAGAATCCCAAGCAGTTCCTTTTAAAGAACCCACACATGGACTCACCTACTCAGACTCCTTCCCTCTGAGCTCTGGCGCTGGGATGGCAGCCTGAGGGGCATCAGTGGCATTTGGGGGGAGGCTGAGATGTGTGGCATCAAAGTGAGCAGAGGCCACTGTCCCTTTTCTGGGCCCTCCCCACACAGAGCCGGCAGACTAGTGGTGTAGCTAAGATTCCATCGGAGATCCCCAGAGGCTCCACCCCACCCGACTTACAGCCCCGCCCACGCTGCTTTTCCCTGTGAATGGCTGGTCTTGGCTCCTACTTCACAACTTCCTGCATCCTCTCAAACCAGCAGCAGCTGGCCTCACTGAGCCCCAGGCCCAGAACTGGCAGCCTAGATTCACAGCTTGGCTTCACCTGGGAATCTCCGAGCCCAGCACAAGGAGCAGCCATCTCAGATTGCCTTACAGCTCAGGCAGGGGGCCCCAGGCAAACATGGGGGTGGGGAAGGGGCTGGTCTTGGCTGGCACCACCCGGGAAACCCCAGAGCCAGCACACCCAGTGGACAGCTACAGACCATGTTGGAGCACCACCACCTGCCCTGCATAGCTGATCCTTCCCAGAGGGCAGAGGTTGGTGGTCAGTGGTCATAGCCAGTCCTTGCAGCTGACTGGCCTGGGCAAATCCCTCCCATGGACCTGCCAACAGCAACCAAGGCTCAACTACATGAGGAGGGTGTACTCAGGCCACACGAAGGGTGCACCTCAAGGATCCACCTTGTATGACAGGGAGGCTGTGCCACTGGACCCTACAGGACACCTACTGTATCAGGCCACACTGCCAAGACACGGAGTCACAGCAGCTCTACCTAATACACAGAAACAAACACAGGGAGGCTGCAAAATAAGGAGACAAAGAAACATGGCCCAAATGACAGAACAAGAAAACTACAGAAAAAGAGCTAAATGAAATGGAGATAAACAATCCATCAGATGCAGAGTTCAAAACACTGGTTATAAGGATGCTCAAGGAACTTAGTGAGGACCTTAACAGCATAAAAAAAAGTCCAGTCAGAAACGACGGATTCACTAATTGAAATAAAGAACAATTTACAAGTGTCCCAGGTTCGATTCCCAGCCAGGGCACATGCCTGGATTGCAGGCCATAACCCCCAGCAACCGCACATTGATGTTTCTCTCTCTCTCTCTCTCTCCCTCCCTTCCCTCTCTAAAAATAAATAAATAAATAAAATCTTTTTTTAAAAAAAAGAACAATTTACAGAGAAACAACAGCAGAGTGGATGAAGCAGAGAAATCAATTACTTGGAACAAGGAAGCAAAAAACAACCAATCAGAACAACAAGAAAAAAGAACCCAAAAAAGCAAGAGTAGTATAAACAGCCTGTGGGACAACTTTAAGCATTACAACATTTGCTTTATAGGAATGCCAGAAGGAGAAGAGAGAACAGGAAATTGGAAATCTATTTGCAAAAAAAATACTGAAAGAAATCTTCCCTAATTTGGAAAAGGAAATAGACATGCAAGTTCAGGAAACACAGAGAGTCACAAAAAAAGATGGATGCAAAAAGGCCCACTCCAAGACACATCATCGTTAAAATGTCAAAGGTTAAATTAAAGAAATGCCCCTGACCGGTGTAGCTCAGTGGATTGAGCGTTGGCCTGTGAACCAAAGGGTTGCTGGTTCAATACCCAGTCAGGGCACATGCCTGGGTTGCAGGCCAGGTTCCCAGTTGGGGGCGCTCGAGAGGCAACCACACATTGATGTTTCTCTACCCCTCTTCCACTCTTCCCCTTGGTCTAAAAATAAATGAGTCTTTTTTTAAAAGTTCATTTGGAAAAATGACAAGCAAGAGTAGTCAGGAAATTTTAAAATAAATAAATAACGATAAAGAGAATGGGAGAAGGGGTGAGCGGTGAGGGGACTAAGAAGTATGAACAGGTAGGTACAGAACAGCCAGGGGATGTAAAGTACAGCACAGGAAATGAAGGAGCCAAAGAACTTACATGTAGGACCCTTGGACTTGAACAAGGGTGGGGAGGCTGCCTGAGGGATTGGGGGGTGCTGGGTGGAGGGGAGCGAAGGGATCATCGGGACGACTGTAAGAGCATGATCGAGAAAATAAAACTGAAAAAAAAAAGAATGAGGGCAAAAGTCACCGTTCTGTCACACAGACAAAAACAGGATCCATCACGAGCAGACAAGCAGCGAGAAAAGACAACACTTTGGGGCAGAAGGAAAATAACCCCAAGTGGGAGGCCAGATGTGCAGGAGAGGACAGAGGTGACAGAAGAGTCACTGTGGATAAGCTGCATGGGACTCGCTGCATGAACTGGTAAAGGGGATGTGGCCGTAGCGACAGAGTGCAACTCGGGGAGGGGACGTGGAGTTACTCTTGAAGGAGTTCTTGCATCGTCCAGGAAGAGGGTAAAGTACAAGAACGTCAGACGTGGAGACGTCGGAAGTGCAAATTGTCGTGTTGGGAACTACTAATAGGAAAGCAAAGTCTAATAGCCAAGCTAACAAGAAGAAACGGAGTCATAAAAAAAAATAATCCACCAAAAAGAAGACAGGAGAGGCCCTGCCTGGTGTGGCTCAGTGGGTTGAGTGTCATCCCACAAACCAAAAGGTCGCTAGTTCAATTCCTGGTCAGGGCCCAGGAATTGGGTTGCAGGTGAGGTCCCCAGTTCGGGGCCTGTGAGAGGCAGACAATCGATGTGTCTCTCCCTCTCTTCCTCCCTCCCTTCCCCTCTGTCTAAACATAAGTAAAGTCTTAAAAATAAAAACATGCTCTGGCTGGTGTGGCTCAGTGGGCTGAGCACCAGCCTGTGAACAAAAAGGGTCACCGGTTCGATTCCTGGTTAGGGCACATGCCTGGGTTGCAGGCCAGGTCCCCAGTTGGGGCTGCATGAGAGGCAACCACACACTGATGTTTCTCTTCCTCTCTTTCTCCTTCTCTTAAAAAAAAATAATAAAATCTTTAAAAAATAAAAGAAGGCAAGAGAGAAGCAGAGCCCTGGTGGGACCAGCAGGAAGTACGCAGTGAGATGGAAGATTCAACCCGAATACGAATCTATACATTTTTAAACTACATTAAATAAACGTGCCAGATTCTCCAGTTGAAAGACAGGTGGTTAGACTATTTTTAAAGTGCTGTTAACAAGATGTGTCTGTCTAAAACATGGAGGGATGGGAAGATTGAAAGTAAAAATATGGGGAGAGACAGGCTGTGCAAATACAGACTCCCCATGAGGCACAATCACAGAAAAAGCAGACCTGAAGGCAAAAAGCATTAGTAGGGTTACACAAACCCACCTGAAAACATGGACAGTACACTTAACCAAAAGATTTAACGGTTTCACCCTGGCTGGTGTGGCTCAGTGGATTGAGTGCCAGTCTACAAAGCAAAGGGTCACCAGTTCGATTCCCAGCCAGGGCACATGCCTGGGTTGTAGGCCAGGTCCCCACTAGGGGGCGTGCAAGCAGCAACCACACACTGATGTTGCTCTTCCTCTTTCTACCTCCCCCCCTAAAAATAAAATCTTTTAAAAAAAGATTTAACAGTTTCTAAGTTGATATGCATCTAATTTCACAGCCTCAAAATACATAAAGCAAAGGCAGCGGGACTCCAAGAGAAACAGACAGACCTGGGGTTCGGGCAGGAAGGGTCAACACACCTGTCAGAAATCGCTTTACTCTTACACAAGAGTTCCAGAAAAAAGGAGAAGTATTTCCCAACTTTCATGATGAGGCCTCCATAACTGATACGAAACTGAAACAAAAATGAAAATTAGATCAGTTTCACTCATGAACACAGGCAAAAACCCTAAGCTAAATATTCAGTCGAATGTAATCATGTATAAAGAAGATAACACACCCTGGCTGGCGTAGCTCAGTGGATTGAGCGTGGGCTGCGAACCAAAGCATCGCTGGTTCGATTCCCAGTCAGGGCACATGCCTGGGTTGCAGGCCATGACCCCCAGCAACCACACATTGATGTTTCTCTCTCTCTTTCTCCCTCCCTTCCCTCTCTAAAAAGAAATCTTAAAAAAAAAAAAAAAAAGAATACTTATTTAAAAAAAAGATAATACATCACGATTGAGATGGGTTTATCCCAGGAATGAAAAGTTACTTTAACATTTGAAAGTCAATGATAAGTCACATTAGCAGAACACTTTTCTCAGTAGATACATAAAAGTAATAAAACTGAATATCTGTGCATAATTCTTTTTAAAAACTTTGCAAACTAGGAATAGAAAGGTAATTCCTTAATCTGAAAAGAGATATCTGTCTTGAAAGGCCAAATGTTGAAAGCCTTCCTTTTGTGACTTAGAAAAAGATACCGTTGCCTCTGTCAGCACATCTACCGGGCATTGTCTGGGGGGCCCACGGGCACGGAGGGCAAGGGAAACACCCAGAAGGGGTAGGATTGGAGACGGAGACAAAACCCACTATATCGAGGTACAATTCAGCAAGTGTAGAGAACCTTCAACAGAAGCCACAGGTAAATGATCGGGGGGGGGGGGGGGGGGAGTGAGTTTACAAAGATTACTTGATACAAAGTCAGTAGTC
The DNA here is from genome assembly GCF_004126475.2 of Phyllostomus discolor. Taxonomy (NCBI): domain Eukaryota; kingdom Metazoa; phylum Chordata; class Mammalia; order Chiroptera; family Phyllostomidae; genus Phyllostomus; species Phyllostomus discolor. The sequence continues at coordinate 211,417,887 of NC_040905.2, read as the reverse complement.
AAGAATCTGTTGTATTTCTGTCTACTAGCAAGTAACAAAAATATAAAAATGATCATTTATAATAGCATCAAAAATCAAATACCCAGGGCTACTAACAAAACGTGTAATATTTCTGCACCAAAACTACAAAATCAATGGAAATGTTTAAAAGTCCTAAAAAAAAAAAATGCGGAAATCCGCTGTGGGTGTGTTGGGGAACAGCGCTCTGAAGACGGCGATCATGCCCGAGTTAATTCATAGACGTAAGGCAGCTGCAGCCAAAATCCCAACCTTTACTTTGGTGAAAATCAAGTTGATTCTGAAGTTAATTCTAAAATTTTCTATACGTGTAAATGGTCTCAAATGGCCAAAACTGTCAAGACAGCGGCAGAAGTTGATGACCCAATATCGAGACTTGCCACCCAACCGCAGTAAGTGGGTGAGTGTGGTGCAAGAACAGACAGACCCCGGGATCCATTCCGGGAGGTTGGCAGATCTGAATGTGAGGATAAGCCAGTAAAGCTAAAAAAATAAATCTTTTTAAAAATATGCAGCCGAATGTAATCATGTATAAAGGGTCACTGGTTCTATTGCAAGTCAGGGCACAGGCCTGGGTTGTGGGCCAGGTCCCCAGTAGGGGGCGCTGGAGAGGCAACCACACATTGATGTTTCTCTCCCTCCCTCCCTTACCCTCTCTCTAAAGATAAATGGATAAAATATTTTTTAAAGATTTTATTTATTTATTTTTAGAGAGGGAAGGGAGGGAGAAAGAGAGAGAGAGAAACATCAATGTGCGGTTGCTGGGGCTAAGGCCTGCAACCCAGGCATGTGCCCTGGCTGGGAATCGAACCTGCGACACTTTGGTTCGTAGCCCGCGCTCAATCCACTGAGCTATGCCAGCCAGGGCTTAAAATATTTTTTTAAAAAAAGGATAAATGTTACTGTGTATAAGCTTACATTTTTTTAAAAAAGCTTCTAGGTCTAGAAAACAATATAAAAAAATATTTTCATGACCTAAAAGTAGGGAGATTTTCTTAAGCCATAAAAAGCATTATCCACAAAAGATCAACTTGAATACAGGGTGGGATTATAAACCTTCAAAAAGTAGGTTTATCGCCTTGACCAGTGTGGCTCGGTTGGTTGGGCTTCGCCCTGCAAAGCGAAAGATCACTGGTTTGATTCCCAGTTGGGGCGCATGCCTGGGTTGCAGGCCAGGTCCCCAGACGGGGTGTGTACGACAGGCAACAGGTTGATGTTTCTCTCCCTCTCTTTCTCCTTCCTGTTTCCTCTCTCTGAAGATAAAATCCTTTTTTTAAAAGTAGGTTTACAACTCCGGCTGGTGTGGCTCAGTGGACTGAGCGCCCGCTTATGAACCAAAGGGTCGCCCGTGATTCCCAGTCAGGGCACATGCCTGGGCTGCGAGCCAGGTCCCCAGTAGGGGGCGTGCGAGAGGCGGCCACACACTTGTTTCCCTCTCTCCCTCCCTTCTCCTATTTTTAAAAATACATAAAAGTAGGTTTACAGTTGTAAGTACGTGAAACAGTTTATTCCTGTGTTATTATTATTATTATTATTTATTTATTTATTTGTACCACCCTGTAAACCTAGTTTTGCCCACCCCGTACATTAACACTGAGGCCTTCCTTTCATCCGGTGGCACCCCTAAGAGTGAAAAGGGCGCTACGGAGTGGGGAGTGAGGTTCGCAACACCTGCACCTAACGCAGACCTCACCCAGGCTGCATGGAGAACTCCCCGGGATGGCTAAGCAAAGACAACCCAGCGAACAGTGGGCCCCGGGCCTGCGCAACACGCAGGAGAACCCGGGTCGCTGAAGAGCGCATCATGAAAGGCTCGACCTCACGAGCCGTCGGGAGCCACACGTCAAAGCCGCTCCGAAGGAAACCCCCTGCGGCTTCCGGGCCGCAGGCGGCGCCGAAACGCGGAGGCTGACAGCAGCCGGGGGCTGCTGAGACCGCGGAGCCAGGGGAGCGCCCTCCCCGGCTGGCAGGAGGGCCCGCAGCGCCCCGGCCCGGCACTGGGCCTGACAGTGACGCGTTCCCCGCTTCCCCGGGAGCGCTTTCCGTCCATTCGGGCACACGCATCCGCGCCGCACGAGCGAGCGTGTGCACACGCGCGCACTGACGCCCCTGAACTCAGGGCGGACTCCCCAGTGGGCTTTTCCCGCCCCCTTTCCTCCCGCGCTTCAGCACGGTCTGCCCCCGCTGCCTGATCCCCGTCTCTCCGCCGCCTGAACCCGGACTGGAGGCCTCGGGGAGACAGCGCGTCTCCCCCGCCCCGTGCGCCCTGCAACTGCGACGGCCGACTCCGAGGCGCGCGCACTCTCTCTGCTGGATTTCGGTGGCGCAGCGCGCGCGCACAGCCGTATTTTAAAATCCGGCTGCGCACGACCCGGCCCCTCCTGGTCCCCAGGCAGCCTGCCGCTGCCTGCAGCGGGCAACACGTCCGCCTAGACGCTGCCCTTTGACGCTCGTGCACATAAGTACGCAGCACACCTGTTATGAGTAGATGCCATCCGTCCAATTCCCACGAAGGCTGTGGCTACACACCCATAGCGAAAGGGCCCGTGTTCCGTGGATGTGGTCAACCTTTCCAATACTTTCCCAGCCTGCTGAGTGCAAGTCAGCGCGAGGTTCCCAGCTGTCACTCTCTGGGTGGGACTCAAATCTGCCAGTCTTTTCCGCTATGGTTTTCCAGACTCTAGAGCCCCCCTCCCCACCCAGCACCCTAACGTTATGCAGATAGTCCCCTATCGGGGTGTCCACCCCACGGCCCGCCGGCTGCATGCGGCCCAGGGTGGCTATGAATGAGGCCCAACACAAAATCGTAAATTTACTTAAAACCTCTATTTTGCTCATCAGTTATCGTTCCTGTCTGTGTATTTAATGTATGGCCCAAGACAAGTCCTCTTCTTCCAGCGCAGCCCAGAGATGCCCACAGGCTGGCCATCCGGCTAGTAAGCTTTCTCCCATTCACAGGACGTTATTCTACTTGGCTCTTGAATCCATCGGGACTTCTTACCCACAGTATGAGAACCGTTTTTCCCGTCCAGAGGCCAACTCTGCTGAGACCCTTGACTCAGTTAAAATGCCATTCTGATCAGGCCTCAACTGGCCACACATAGTAGGGATGTTCTCTGGACCGTCTGTCGCTTTTTAAGATTTTATTTATTTTATTTTCAGAGAGAGGAAAAGAGAGAAAGGGAGAGGGACATCGATGTGGGAGAGATATATCAACCAGTTACCTCTCACACACCCCCAGCTGGGGCCCTGGCCCGCAACCCAGGCATGTGCCCTGACCGGGGTTTGAACCAGCGACCTTTCCATTTGTAGGAGACTGCCTACCCACAGAGCCACACTGGTCAGGGCGGTCTGTTATTTTTCTCTGACCTACCTCTGTGGCCAAGCCATGCTGCCTTAGTTATTGTAGCTTTATGAGGTGTTAATATCTGGTGAGTCAAGTCCCCCCTCATTCAGCTTTTTAAAAAATATATATATGTCCTTACACATTTTCCTACTATATTCGTTTTTAAAACATTTCTGCCATAATTTTAAAAACTTGGTTTGTTGGGGGAATTTCATTAAATCTCTAAGAATGCTAGACTTTTTTTCTAGATTTTATTTTATTTTTTAGAGAGAGGAAGGGAGAAAGAGGGAGAGAAACGTCAGTGTTGGTTGCCTCTTACGCACCCCCTAGTGGGAACCTGGCCTGCAACTCAGGCACGTGCCCTGACTGGGAATCAAACTGATGACCCTTTGGTTTGCAGGCCGGCGCTCAATCCACTGAGCCACACCAGCCAGGGCAGAATGCTAGATACTTTTATGTTATATCTTGCTATCCAGATATTTTTGTTCAGCTTTCTCTATATACAATTTTTAAATTAAAAATCATTTTCTTCACTTGGGTCCAGATAATTCTTGTTAAATTTACTCCTTGACTTTACTGTTCTTATTACTATTGTGAGTGGAATTTTCTATTTTTTCTCTATTTTAACTGATTATTTCTATTGACTATTTTTTAATTAATTATTTATTTTTAGAGAGGTGGGGAAGGGTGGGAGAAAGAAAGGGAGAGAAACATCAGTGTGTGGTTGCCTCTCGTACATCACCCACTGGGAACCCGGCCTGCAACCCAGGCATGTGCCCTGACTGGGTATCGAACCTGTGACCCTTTACTTCACAGGCCTGCACTCAACCACTGAGCCACACCAGCCAGGGCGCTACTGACTTTTATATATTTATTTTGTATCCAACTATTTTACTGAGTTCTCTTGCTCTAACTTATTCATCGATCCTTTGGTATTACAGCTGGAAAGTGTCTCTTCGGATTTTCACACCACGCATTTCACTTTGCCGTTTGCACGTTAGGGGCTGGAACCTTACAACACAGGTGCGTAGAGCCACTAGGGGCACAGCGGGCTGACGCTGGTTACAATGGTTGTTGATGGCTTTGGTCATCTCCCGAGGAACGTGCCATTGCTGTCCGTTCCCACACGAGCTTCAGCAGCGCCGGAGGCTCATTAGAAATGCAGAGTCCCCGGCCCTACCTCCTGAATCAGAAACTGCAGCTTCCTGAGATTTCCCAGGTGGGGCCCTGGCCCGGTGCTCAGGTGCTTAGAGCATTCCCTGCCCCGCCCCCGCCCCCGCCATGCGCCAAGGTTACAGGTTCGGTCCCCAGTCAGGGCACACACAGGAATCAACCGGTGAATGCATGAACAACAACAACAAATGGATGTTTTTCTCTCTTCTCTTTCTCTCCTTTCCTCACTTTCTATAAAATCAATTAAAAAAACAAAACAAAAAAGGCATATCAGGTGTTTCCTACATACTTAAAAGTTAAGGAGCGCTGGTCTAGGTGATTTCTTTCTACCCTGATTTTACTTAAGAATTTAGCAAGAACAGCTGTGGCTGTGGAGTCCAGCAAGTACTTTCTGCCCTCTACTGAGCCCTAAAAAGTTACCTCCTGCTCCTGTTCGGTGGCTGCCAGGCGTTTCGGCGTTTGACACGCTCCTGGCCCCGTGCGGAGCCCGGGAAAGTGAGGCCCCGCCCCCCAAGCCCCTGAGTCCACGTGGGCCGCCGCGTTCAATCCCGGCCCAGCCGGGCCTCCTCCCTCCTGTCTCTGTGCGGGCGGTTGTCAGTCTTGCTGAGTCCCAGGCCCCTTTGGGAATGGGGGCGGGGGGGGTGCGCAGGGAGGAAGTTCGTGGAAAATGCCCACGAACAGATTCCCCGGCTGCCCACTGGGAAGCTCCGGGAAGCTCCCCGCAAGGCCGTCACTCCCTGCTTTGCCCGAGGAAGACCCTGCAGACCCCACCACAGCCACTGCCCGAGTGCCCTCCACGGGCTCGGCGCCGGCTGAACGCCCACGGCGCCCTCACTGCCTCGGCCCCCAACTCAGGAGGAAGAACCGCCCCCCCCTTCCTGGGGAAACAAGAAACCCCGAAGGCAGGGCTGTTCTTGGGGCTGGGGACTGGACCAGCCAGAAACTGGCTATCGGTTACAGTGCCCCCTGCCGGTGAGCCCCCGCCATGGACGCGGGCCAGAGCCCCCTTCTCCGAGGGGCGGGGGCGGCCGGGCGGGCTGAGGGCAGACGCTGCCGCCCTCAGCGGGAGCTGGGAAGGCACCTGAGAGCTCTGCCCGGGCGGTCCCCGTGTACTGCCCAGGCACGGTGGCCTTGCTTCCTGGACACAGGGCCAGCCAGAGAGAGCCTGGCCTGGGAGGGGGCAGGGGCCGAGAACCGCCACCAGCCAGGAGCCACCAAGGGGGGAGGAGGCCACTCCCACCAGCCCCCAGGAAGGAGGGAACCCAGCAGCTGGGCCCCGCGATCCCAGGGCCAGGCTGCCTGTGGGGACGGAGGCTGGGATGTGGGGTGTGTCCACCCTCTCCCCATGGTGCTGAAAGTACTGAGGGCTCTGGGCCCTGCAAAGTCCCTGGGGCAAGGCGAAGGCAAGAGACGCAGGTCCCAGGCCGGCACAGCGCCCCAAAGACCTCCAGAGGAGGTGCCATAGAAATGGGGTTTCAGGGGGCCCCCAACCCACAGCTGGGCCTGGGTCCTGGGGCCACCGCCGGTAAGGGCGCTGCCCTGGACCACCCGCGGGGCTGAGGCCCACCCATGGGTGTGTTGAATGCCCCAAACCCCCCCTCTCCTGCCCCCGGGGCCCCTCTGGAGGTGACAGACGGCCACCAGCAGGGATCCGAGTCCACGCGAGGCTGGCCAGGCTGGGTGTCTCTGGGCATGCCGTCCCCGAAGCGCCACCAGCCCTCAGGGCAGGTAGAGTGCCACCAGCACGTAGATGACCCAGCTGGTGGACACGAAGACCCCGAACAGCAGGCTGAACAGCACGAGGGAGCGGGCCTTGCGAGACGCCTCCTCGGCCTGGGCCAGGTCGCCCCGGCTCAGGGCCGCGCGGGTCTGCAACGAGACGGGGCGGGGGTGGGGGTGAGCCCCCGCAGCCCGCGCCGGGAGGCTGACACCCCAAGAAGCGTGGGGGCCGCTCCCGGCAGTGTCTCTGCAGTCCCCCGCTTGGCAGAGGAGGAAGCAGAGGCTCAGGGAAGTGAGGTGACCCGCCCAGGGCCACGCTGCTGGGGTGGGGCCAGAATTCTCAGGCAGGGGCGGCCTCCAGAGCCCCACCCCGAGCTGTCCCAAGAGGGGCCTCTGTCCCAGCCCTGGCTGGCTGGCTGGCCACGGGGGAGCTCGATCAGTGGGGGCTGTGGGGCCACGGCCGGGTCTGCCTCCGGCAGGGGCCCCCAGAGGGTTGCCTGCTCCGTCTGAGAGAATGTCCTCGCCACTGACACCAGTGGGCGCCCAGGGCCTGCCCTGTGTGGGGTGGTGGGGACGGGCAGGGGGGGCGGCCATCGAGATGGTGGGTAGGTGACTGGGTGGGGGGGGTAAGGGGTGGTGAGTGGGTGAGCAGACAGGTGGGTAGAAGAGATGAGAGGGAGGGTGGGTGGGCGAGTGGCAGTCTGTGCCCCATCACACACGAGCCCCCCGGGGCGGGGGGGGCAGCGTCTGGGGCCTTGTGGTCACCTTCAGTGAGAATCGTTTCAGCCAGGCTTCCTAGCGCAGACCTCGAGAGGCGGGGGCGGCGGCAGGAGACCGAAGGAGGTGCCCCCGCAACAGCGGCCGCCGACCCCCGCCCCTGCCTCCTTCCCGAGAGGCAGCCGCCGGAGCCCCGCCCCCACCCGGGCAGGCGGGCGGCGCCCCCTACCTCGTGGGAGTACACAATGGCGATGAGCCCGGTGAGCAGGCAGCAGAACAGGGTCACCAGCACGGACTCCATCATGTAGTCCTTGGGCAGCGGCCGGTGCTCGATGGTGGCGGGGCCCGGCACGGCGGCCAGGGCGCTGTTGTACTGCGGGCGGACGGGCCGGGTCAGGCCGCCTGCCCCTCCCGGGCAGCACCGTCGCTGCCCCCGGAGTCCTCTCAGGTCCGCCCTCCGCAGATCGCTCCGTGGGGTCCGGTCACCGCTGTGTGTTCACGTCCCCGTGGACACACCCCCGGGGACCTCTGGGCTCTCCTCCACGGGCAGCCCGGGGGCTTTGCTTGATCCTGAGATCGAATCAAACCACCTCCCACCCAGGGGCCCTGGGCCCCTCACATCGGGTCCCCCCTCCCACCCTGCACTCCTCTCCTCGCCTGGACGGCAGCCCTGGCTGGGGGCCCCTTCCTTCTCGTCTCTAGACGAACTCTCCTGTCCATCCCTCGGGGCCCAGCACAAAGGCCCCCACTTCCAGGAAGCCCCCCAGACTCACCCACTCCCCAGCTGAGCTAGCCCCTTCCTTTTCCTCCTCTGGGCACCAAGGCCCCCTCTGCAAGGGGTTGCTTATGGCGCCTTATCACCTGCGAGCCCACCCAGGGAGGGCGGCCCGTGGGGGGCAGCGAGGGGTGAACGGACGGGGTGAGTGGGCATCACGTGAGGGGCAAGCCGGGCGCGAGCACGTGGGAGGAGGGGAGGGGTGGGCGGGGTAAGGTGGGCGTGGAGCGGGCTGGCGTCGAGCAGGGGGACCGCGGGCTGGGGCCCCACTCACCACGGGGAAGGGCGCGAACAGCTGCGGCGAGGCGGGCGCGGGGTAGAGGGGCGTGGCGGGCGGCGGGTACAGCGCCTGGGGCGCGGGCCCGGGCTGGTAGAGGACGGCCCCCTGCGGGAAGGGCGGGTACAGCAGGTGCACGCCCTTGGGGTCCGGCGGCGCGTAGGGCGGGGGCTCGCCCACGAAGCCGATGTTGGGGATGCCGCCGGCCGCCACCTTGGGGCCCTGCCTGGCGTCGCCCGTGGCCTGGGCCTGGGCCTGGGCCTGGGCAGGGGTCCCCGCCGCGGCCGCGGCTGCAGCCTCGGCCTGGGAGTCGGCCGAGGGGTCCTCCGGGGCCGGGGCGCTGGCCCCGTCCGCGTCGGCTTGCTCACGGGGCCCTCCGTCCTCGTCCAGCAGCTGCGGGCGGCGCGGGAGCTGCGGGAGCTCTGGGCCCTGCGGGTCCTCGGGGGCCGTGGGGCCAGCGCCCCCTTTCGTGTCTGCTCCTGGGGAGAAACGGCAGGCGTCACGAACCCCAGGAGGACACGGCCGGGCGGGACTCCTTCCTTCCCCAGGCCCCAGAACAGCCCCGTGCGGAGGAAGCCCCAGCGGGGTCCTGACCCTTCCCGCGCCCGCGCCAGGGCCTGTCCACGCGGGGCCCTCGAAGACTCCCCGCTGCAAAGGGCAGAGACAAGACAGGAAGACCGAGGCTCAGGGAAATGAGGTGCTGGGCTGGTGGGCACGCAGGCCCTGCCTCGGCTGGGGGGCCCTGTCCTGCCCCCGGGCGGGCACTGCAGCCACAGCTTATGGGCCCAGGGAGCCCCTGCCCGCCCCCCCCCCAGAGGCTGTCCTGAGACCCAGTGGGGGAGGGGGCTGAGCCAGGAGAGGAGCTGAAACAATCCGACTCGGGGCTGGAGAGGGGGGACGGTGCTCAGGACCGGCCAGACCCTGGCTAATCAGAGAGCCAGGAGGTCACTAAGGGCAAAGAGGGGACGAGACCTGAGTGGGGGCGGAGATGGCACCCGGAAGCCGGGGTGCAGAGGCCCTCAGCAGCCCGGCTGCCCGCCCCTGGGCCCGGGCTCCAGCACCCACACAGCACACTCTGGAGGCACCCGCACACTTCCCGAGGGCACCCTTGCGCCTCCGGAGGGCAGCCAGGCCGGGGAGCGCCTCCAGGCCTCGGGCAGGGGTTGGGAGAGGGGCCGGACCTGGGCTGGGTTTCAAGGCCCCACAGGGAGGGCGGCGGCCCAGGGCCCAGGGACCGGCCCTGGAAGTTCAGTTCCCAAGTGTCCTTGCGGCTTTAGAAGGCAGAGAGGCGAGGAAGGCAGGCACCGCAGTGAGAGGTCCAGTGAGGGCACGGCCTCGCTGAGATGCCCCCCATCCCTACCACATGCCCCCCCAGAGCTGACTGGCAGCAGCAGAGGCCAGGACCCTGGAGGGAGGGGTCCCCAGTGGCAGAGAGCTCCCCGCCCCAGCGCCTCCCAGCCGCCAGCCCCCCCGCCCCCCGCAGCAGGGCCCCTGCCCCGCACACCTGCCCCGGTGTTTGTGCCTCCACACCTCTGTCCACACTTTGAAAACTAGGTCGCCGGAACAGCCGGAAAACAGTGAAGAAAATGGCAGTAGGCCCCTGCCTATCCATAATTACTTTAAACATAAAGGGACTAAATCATCCAATCAGAAGGCAGAGTGGCCAAATGGATTAAAGCAAAACAAGCCCGGTCTGCCCTCTGCCCACAGGAGACTCGCTCTGGAGCCGGGCCCAGACCTGCGTGCAGGGGCGGGAAACACGCCCCACACTCCCATGCGCGTGGGGCCGGCAGAGAGCTGGGGTGGCTGGGGTTCCGTCCAACCACACAACCTGCCGAACAAAGACTCGTGAGACACAAAGAAGGGCATTACGTGGTGATACGGGGGGCGATCCCACAAGGGAGTACGACACCCAGAAATATTTATGCACCCAGCACGGGAACACGGGCAGGCAAAGTGGACGTTAGCCGGCCCGCAAGGGGAAGCAGCATTATGATGATGGGCGTGGAGGGGGGGCGGGGCTTTAATACCACACTGACATCAACGGATGCGTCACCCAGACAACACTCAGCAACAAAACAGTGGCCTTCACCCACTCCTGAGACCGGACGGACTTAACAGATCATCCCACCCAAAACCAGTGGAACACACACCCTTCTAGAGTGCCTAGGGAACATTCTCCAGGATAGACGGCAAATCGTAAAACTTAGGAAGATTAAAGCTATATCAAGCAGCCCTGGCTGGTGTGGCTCAGTGGACTGAGTGCCGCCGGCCTGAGAACCAAAACGCTGCAGGTTCGATTCCCAGTCAGGGCACATGCCTAGGTTGCGGGTCGGGTCCCTAGTAGGGGGCACGTGAGAGGCAACCACACATTGATGTTTCCTTCCCTTTCTCCCTCCCCTACGCTCTAAAAATAAATAAATAAAATCTTTAAAAAGATCATATCAAGCATCGTTTCCAACCACAGTGGTATCAGTTACAAGGGAAAAAAAAAACCACCGACAAAGTCACAAGAGCTGTAGGTTAAACAACTCACTCCTGAGAAACCAACGGGTCTGAGGAGACACCACGGGAGAAGCCCGTGAGATCTCCTCGAGAAGGGGATCTCGAGACACACGGAAACGGAAATGCCAGACACCGACGCTAACGGGACGCGGCAAAGGCAGTTTGTTTTTGTTTTGTTTTTTTGAGAGAGGGGAAGGGAGGGGGCAGGCGGGAGAGAAACATCAGTGTGTGGTTGCCCCTCACACGCCCCCTCCTGGGGACCCGGCCCACAACCCAGACACATGCCCTGACTGGGAATCGAACTGGTGACCCTTTGGTTCGCAGGACGACACTCAGTCCACTGACCCACACCAGGTAGGGTACAAAACAGTTCTAAGAGGGAATAAATGCCCACATCAAGAAACAAAAAACAGCCCTGGCTGGCATAGCTCAGTGGATTGAGCACAGGCTGCAAACCAAAGCATCGCAGGTTCAATTCCCAATCAGGGCACATGCCTGGGTTGTAGGCCACGGCCCCCAGCAACCGCACATTGATGTTTCTCTCTCTCTCTCTCTTTCTCCCTCCCTTCCCTCTCTAAAAATAAATAAATAAAATCTTAAAAAAAAAAAAAAAGAAACAAAAAACCTCAAATAAACCTAATGCACTCTCAAGGAATTAGGTTAGGTAAAGAAGAACAAAGGAAACCCAAAGTTAGTAGAAGAAAGGAAATAAAGATCAGGGTGGAAATCAATGAAATATAGACTAAAAATACAATAGAAAAGATGAATGAAATGAAGAGTTGGTTCTTTTTTTTTTTAAAGATTTTATTTATTTATTTTTAGAGAGGGAAGGGAGGGAGATACATGGGGTGGGGGGGAGAGAGAGAAACATCAATGTGCGGTTGCTGGGGGTTCTGGCCTGCAACCCAGGCATGTACCCTGGCTGGGAATCGAACCTGGGACACTTTGATTCCCAGCCCACACTCAATCCACTGAGCTACGCCAGCCAGGGTAAACAGTTGGTTCTTTAAAAAGATAAAGAAAATGGACAAACCTTTAGCTAGACCCAGCAAGAAAAAAAATGAGAAAATTCAAAATCAGAAACGAAAGAGATGTTACAGTTAATAACACAGACATACAAAAGGTCATGAGAGACTGCTGTGAAAAATGATAAACCAACAAATCTGACAACCCAGAAGAAGTGGACAAATACCTAGAAACATACAACTACCAAGACTGAATTCAGAAGAAACAGACTCATGACTAACAAGGAGACTCAACCAGTAACCCAAAGCCTTCTGGCAGAAGTCCGGGACCAGATGGTAAACTCTACCAGACACTCGAAGGATGAACATCCACTCTTCCCAAACTCTTCCAAAACACAGGACAGGAGGGAGCACCCCCAAACTCACTTTACAAAGCCGGCATTGCCTGAGACCAGAGTCAAACAAGGACTCCACAAGGAAAACATAAAAATCACAGGCCAATGTCCCTTATGAACGCAGACGCCAAAATTCTCCAATACAACACCAGCAAACAGAATTCAACGATGCAGTGGAAGGACCATTCACCACGGTCAGGTGGGATCCCCGCCCCCGGGGATGCGAGGGCGGTTTAACACCCACAGAGCGCCACCACGCCACCCCACAGCAGCCGCACGCAGGCTCAGACTCATACGGTCATCTCGACAGATGCAGAAACCCTGAGTCAGAACAAGTGCTGTTGTTTTAAGCCCCTCAGTTTCGGGTGGTTTGTTATGCAGCAAAAACCGACGGGTAACTAACTGATAGGAAGTTTCCTCTGGCAGTGGGGGCCCCGAGCGAGGGCCAGAGGGCGGGGAGGAGGCCCAGGCTGCAGGCAGGGAGGGACTGCAGGGAGCTGAGCCCGAGCAGGGGGCCGAGGGCCGCTGGGGTGCAGGCACCTGGCCGGACTCCGGTGGTGCCGCGTGGGGACCGGGCCAGACCACACACAGGGTTGAGCAGGGGAAGGGAGCTGTTGGGGGTGACGGGGCAGAGCCCCTCCCTCCCCCTTCCCTCCCCCCCCCCCTTGGTGTCCAGGTGTCAGGGCCCAGCCGGCCGGGGCAGCTGGGTGAGGGCCTTGGGGGCCCAGTCCCTGGGCAGCTCCTCCAGGCTGTGGGGTCGCGGCGTGTAGCCCGTGAAGCGCGAAGGTTCTCTCTGACTGGCCCGGCCGCCCGCCCTCCAAAGTCTGGGTGTCTGGCCAGCCTGGGGGAGCTGGGAGAGGGGGCGGGAGGGGGCCGGATGCTCTCGGGCAGTAAGGTCCACACTCAAACGTCCCAAAGGTTTGTGACTGTTGGGTCCAGAGGGCTGGGCTCTTCCAAGAGGGCCCCGGGTGGGGGGCTGAGGGGCCGCTGGTCCACTCGGGGTGGAAGTGTGGGGACACCTAAACATCCCTGGGGGAGGCACCAGCCAGAGTTCCCAGGGCAGCATCTCCCAGCCTCACCCACCCCGCCGAGGGCTGGAGCTTCCAAATACTCAAGGCAGACGCCCCTGGGACCCGGGGAGGAAATGAGAAGCAGCGTTGGCTGAGCCGGGGGCCACCGGCCCAGGTGACTTAGTGGCGAGGCCCTCTGCCAGCACCCACCACCCTGCCCGGGAGGCCCTGAACCGCCCTGGGAGCGCGCAGCCACCTGGCAGGCGAGGCACCACCAGCCCCGCCGCTCAGCGGCCCCACGTGCTGTTGGGATGCTCCCCTGCCTCGCGCCTGCCTTCCAGGTCAGAAATGCAACCCTGTGCGCTAACCCACCAAAACACCCTAACTACCCCCCCGGTTCCTGAGCTTTGGGGGCTGCTAAGCGGACGAAGCTGTGCAGGTAAGAGGTCCGAGGGGCGACGCAGTGACGGTGCCGCCCACGGTGGGTGGGGTTCGCACCGTTTCAGGTGCCAGGCCCTCCGTGCACGACCGCGCGTGGGCGTCGGCCCTGCCCCAGCGCTGCGCCGCGGGCCGGCGGGCTGGGCGACCCGGCGGGCAGGCACGCACCAGTCCCTCTCCCGCCGGAACAGCGACACACCGCTAGTAAAAACAGCGACAGGGGACGTGCGGCCGTGCTCCTTTCGGGGTCGCCCTCCCTGCGCCTTTCTTTCCCTAAACCCCGTTTCACAGCTGCGAGAGCTGAGCGGCGACCCGCGCCGCCGCCGGCTGGGCGCTCCGCGGTCCGTCCCCGCGGGAGGCCGCGCCCCCGCGCCCCTTATCGAAACAAAAACCGCAGCTTCCCCGGGCCCCGCCAGGGCACATACCTGGCCCGATGGCCCCGAGATAGGGCCGCAGAGTAAATAAATGCGCCAGCGGCGCTGCCGGTCACCGCCGGGGCTCTCAGGTTCGGGACACCCGGCCTCCGCGGGACATTCCACAGGGGAGGGCGCCGGCAGGTGGGTGGGGAGGGGCTCCAGGGTCGCGGGCGGCGGCGGCGGTTGGAGCCAGGCCAGACGCCTCTCCTCGCCGCCGCGTCCCCGCACGGGAGCTGGTGGCCGAAGAAATCCGGGTCTCCCTCCCACCCCGGGGTGTCCCTGGAGCGCCAGGCAGGGCTCTGCACCCCCCAGCTCCCTGCAGCTGGGGGCAGCCGGGGGCTGCCCGGGGCAGGCACGGAGAGCGGTCTCGGTTGACCACCCCTTCCGGCGCCTGGAGCTGGTCGGGCCGTCGGGGTCCCCTGAAGGGGCCTTTCTGCCGTCGCGCCCTCGTCCGCTCATCTCTCTGGCTCGGGGCCCCTCTCAGGGTCTCTGATTCGCCCCTGGGGTCCCTTCCCTCCCCTTGGTCCTGTTTCTGCCCCCACCCCCCGGCCAGGGCGGCCCCTGCCCCCGCTACAAGGACTTCAGCGTGGCCAGAGGGGGCGGAGTGGAAAATGCCCCCAAACTTGCCCTGCGGGAGTCCCTGCTGCCCGCCCTGGGGAGCAATGTGGGGATGCAGGAGCCCCCCAAAGGCCGCCCCTTCCTAACCACCCCCTCTCCGGGGCACCTGCAAAGCTGGAGGGACACGGCCTAAGCTGCCGAACTGTCCACGGCAGCCTCCGGGTCCCCACACCCCGGGTTCTGAGAGGCTTGTCCCAGGGCGGGGCGGCGAGGGGCCCGGCGGAAAGACGCTCCCGCCCCTGCGCCCGCCGGCCCCCCGCCGGGACCCCGGGGGCCGGGGCTGGGGGCCGCACAGCGCGCACCGGGCCCCCCGCGTCCTCACCTGCGTCCATGGCGCGGGCCGGCGGCGGGGCGGGCGGGGCGGTGCAGCTCCTGCGCCCGGAGCCTCCCGCCGCCGTCGGGCCCGGCTCCGCTTTCGCCGCCGGCTCGGGTTTCCTGGTGCCGGCTGCACGGTCGGTTAATAATTGACCGCCTGGGCTGCCCAAATCTGTGTCAACAGGTGGCTCCCGCGCGCCCCGGCGCGGAGGCCGAGCCCGCGTGCCGCCCACCGCGCGGGGGAGGAAGGTCGCGGGCGAGGTTTGCAGCGGCGCTCGGCCGGGGAGCGGGCGGCGGGAGGGGGGCGGCGGCGGGCAGAAGTGGGGAAGGGCAGGGCGCCGCACGCAGACGCTCCCGGGGCCGGGAGGGCTCTGGGGGGCGCGCGAGGCGGCGCGGGGGCGTGCGCTAACCGGGCCGCGCGGCGGGGGGTGTGTGTGGCCAGCGAGGACCGCGGGCGACGCAGCGACGGAAGGAAGGGGCGAAAGGGAGAATCGCCGTTAGATCGGCGCGTGATAGTGGCCACGGGCGAGAGTCGCCAGCGGCAGCTAAGCTCCGCGGGTGGAAGAGGTTTTCAACGGAAACTGGGTTACCTGCACAGAGTACCTCCCGCAAGAGAGGCGGTCGGCGTCGGCATCACCCGATCGCAGACGCACAGGCGCACACCTGTGGGGCACCTGCGGCGCCGCGGCCGAGGGTGCTGCACCCCGCCCCTCGGAGACCGCAGAGGGGCGCTGCGCGCGGGGGGCGCCCTCCCAAACACTGCGACGCCTTCGCTTTTCTCTGGAAGTTCCCTTCGGCTCCTCAAGTCCACGTCCTCCCCCAGCCCCACCCCCCTTGGTGCCTTCTCTGCTGTCAGGCACTCTCTCATCCGCGTGCTTCCTCTTCAAGTGGGCTTTAAAACTTTTTTCTTGAAAACCACTTTAAGCCCTGGCTGGCGTAGCTCAGTGGATTGAGCTCGGGCTGCGAACCAAAGTGTCACAGGTTCGATTCCCAGTCAGGGCACATGCCTGGGTGGCAGGCCACGGCCCCCAGCAACCGCACGTTGATGTTTCTCTCTCTCTTTCTCCCTCCCTTCCCTCTCTAAAAATAAATAAATAAAATATTTTAAAAATACTATAAAGCACAATACACCAAAAATGCTGCCCGTTTTCTTCCATCTTCGATATTAAAATGGCTGCACAAAAATCCACCAATTTAGGTAAGCTTTTTAAAAATGCACACTGATGTGACAGCTGTCACAATACACTCTAACAAAACTGTTTCAGATGAAGTCACAGACCAGCGCTACCAGAGCCATCCGAGGGGAACGCCGAATGGACTGTACGGCCGACCCAGTAAAACCCTTTCCACACTGGCGATCCACCTCCAGCCCCTCGGACACGAGGGGGTCCACTGGCAGCCCCCGTTGCCTGTCCGCCCGCAGCCGGCACAGTCCTCCGGCCTTCGGGGTCTCGGTGAGCTCCTCCAGCGCAGGGCCTGTCTTGGGAAGCTGCCCCATGGGTGCCACACACGTGCCTGGGATGTGATGCAGTTTTGCATTTGTCTCCGGGGAGCCTTTGGGGAGTCCCCAGCGGTGGGCTGGGCCGTTTTTGTTACTCTCTCTGTCTGGGGTTTCTGCTGGGCATGGGTGGCTCCAGGGCAGTGGGGGCCCAGGGTCCGGCCTCCTTAGGGATGACTCTCTTCCTGCCCAGAGCCCCTGGGTCGAGGTTCGCCCCAGGCTCGCAGACGGGCAGTCCCTCTAGGCTCCAGCTGTGCGCAGAGGGCCAGTTCCGGAGCCCCGGCCATCTGGGGGCCTGTGGCTCCCGCTCCCACACCCCCAGGCATGACCCGGTCCCGGCCCCTTTAAGGGCAGGCTGGCTCCAACCACTGGCTGGCTGTGATGACCGTCTCCACTCAAGGGCCTATTGTTGAGTGGGGTTGGGTTTCCCTTTCTTCCTCCCAGCGGGGAGATCGGGCACTCCCCTGTCTGGCGTGTGCGGGAGGGCACACTGCCTCCCCGAGCCTGCGAGCTCAGCCCTCCCGACCCGAGAGTCCACTCGCAGCCACAAACCTCCGGGGAGTCGGCCGTGGAACCACCACCGACTCCTCAATTTCCCCCACAGGAAAGTGGGGTGATGATGGTACCCACCTCGCAGGTTTGTTAGGACCAAGAACAGCCCTGGCTGGCGTAGCTCAGTGGATTGAGCTTGGGCTGTGAACCAAAGTGTCGCAGGTTCAATTCCCAGTCAGGGCACATGCCTGGGTTGCAGGCCACGGCCCCCAGCAACCACACATTGATGTTTCTCTCTCTCTCTTTCTCCCTCCCTTCCCTCTCTAAAAATAAATAAAATAAAATAAAAAGAACAAACGGAGACCAGCCGAGAACATTCCTGGAGCGGATACAACCAGCTCAGGTGTGCTGAGCCGAACCGGCTTCCTTTGCACGACTGACTTGACCTGGGTCACTTCCTGCTTATGCCTCTGGAAATTGTAAGCAAAACTCACTTCCCAAAACTGACCCGAGGTAACCCCTACCCCGCTGACTGCCATTAGGAAAGTCCGAACATAACCGATCAGCGGGAGGAAGTCACGGGCCCTCCCCGTGGACGCGGCTCTGTGACTGCATTCCACGTTTTGGTCTGAGAGCTGCGGGTTCCCAACGGTCTGTATGGTGCGTGAGAAGTAACCGTGTGCTCACGACCACTCGGTGACCCGTGGGTTCCTCTCCCTGAACCCTCGACGGGCCGTCTGAGGCTCCACCGAGATTCAGATTCTTAGCCCAACGCCACCGAACGCCACGCCCTCGGCCGCAGCCATCTCAGGCCAGAAGCGCAAACGCCTGAACCCATGGTGCACCCCGGGGGAGGGGCTGTGGACGGGCCTCGTTTTACTTGTATTTGGGTCTTTTTCTGAGACGGACACGGGTTCAGGGAAACGGCAGGAAGCACCACCTGGAACGTCAGGCACCCGCCGAACTCTTTCGAGAGCTGAGTTTGAGGAAAAGACACGTGACCAGAGCAGACGGGTGTCTGCGGGCGGCTGGGCTGGATAAGGGGGTGGCGGGGGGAGGGCCGCCCGCGCTTCCCCAGCTCCCGCGAACTCGAGGGGCTGGGGAACAGGGAAGAGGCGCAGAACCCCAGGGGGCGGGCACAGGCCACTCCTGCGAGTTCTCCTGCCCTGGCTCCGAGAAACCCAAACCCGGGAGCGGCAGGTCTCACCCCACGCCTCGTTCACGGACAGCGGACGCCCTCTGCGCGTGGCGGGGAGGCGCGGCCAGACAGCAGCCGAGGCCCCGCCCTCCAGGGGCCTTGGCTCGCCAGACGAACCGGAAGCGGGCGCTTGCAGCATCTACTGCCTAGTCGTAGCTGTGCTGGTGGCTTCCAAGGGACATGCTGGGGCCACTGTGAGCATGGACGAGGCTGGCCCGGCCCAGCAGGGGAGGGGCCGGCACGCCTTGGGGGAAGGGCTGCTAGGAAGAGTCCGTCTGGCCGAGGATGGGGTCTGGGAGGAAGGGAGTCCGGGCCTGGGCTTGGTGGAGTGTGAGTGAGATGAGGTGGGGGGCTGGCTGGCTGGCTCCCTTCACTGTGGCTAAGAACCAGCCGGCCCAGGGAGGGGCCGTCTCTCCCCGGGTCTGTAAGGCCCCCAAAGGCATCAAGAACACAAAAGAAAACAGAGTTAACGTGGTTAACTGTGAGGAACACTGGCAAATAGACAGACACAGAATTGAGGAAAACACCCACCGGGCACCTCTCGTGGGCCAGGCCCCGTGCAAGCCCCATGCATGCCAGCCCAGCTCAGCTGCTCTGTCCGCATGGCCAAGGCAGCAGCCCGGTCACAGCAAACGTAGTTCCCGAGAGGGTCTCTCCAGCAGCGTGGACACCAGCAGTCTCCCGGCCCACCCCCCACCCTGGCACACTCCCCATCTGTGCTCCCAGATAAGGTCTGTGGGTGGGACCGGCCCATCCAGCCTCAGCTTGGGAGCAGTCCCCCCTCAGGGCCCGATGCAGGCATGCGCCCCAGGTGCTGCATCTTTGCCTGCCCCCGGCCTTGACCTCCCGGGTGGCCCCTCAAGGCCAGCGGTGCCCTTCCTCCAGGACCTGAGTAATAAACTTCTCTATTTCAAGGTCTCTCTGGTCTGAGTCTATTGCTGAACTTTGCTCACTTTCCTGCACCCCGTGCCCCACTTAACAAATGTTAATTGAACAAAGTCACGCCATTCCCCTATTTGGGAAGTCAGGACACACCGAGTGATCGCGTTACTGCCCAGGTCACTCAGCCGAGGCAGGGTCTGGCCCCAGCTCTGGCCCCGGTGCCTGGCTCCTGGCCTTGCCAGGTCACTGTGAACAGGTGGGCGGTCCTCCCATTTGGAGCTCCTGTGCAGGTTGCCCTCCACCAGGTGGAGGTTTTTTCCATGCTGACCCAGTGGTCCCTTCAACAGCTCCCCCGTGTCCAGATCCACAGAGCTCGGGAGGACCGAGTGCCCTTGCACCCCCAAGCTGCCTGTGACCCCTCCAGAGGTAGGTGAATACCTCTGAAGTTACAAGACGGGGACCTGGCCCGATGTCTGCATGCTGTTCGGCGCCCCCTTCGTCGCGTTTCGGCGGCATCAAACAGGCATGGAGCACTCCAGTGC
The DNA here is from genome assembly GCF_004126475.2 of Phyllostomus discolor. Taxonomy (NCBI): domain Eukaryota; kingdom Metazoa; phylum Chordata; class Mammalia; order Chiroptera; family Phyllostomidae; genus Phyllostomus; species Phyllostomus discolor. The sequence continues at coordinate 211,398,588 of NC_040905.2, read as the reverse complement.
ACTGGGCGCTGGAGCCGCGATGCGTTTCGATGCCTGGGGGCAATCTACAATTCGAGCCCATCAGTATTTGCCTTCTCCACGCCAGGCACTGGGGCACGGGTGGAACCCGACAGACCCGCCTCTGCCTTCTTGGCTCAGTGCATGAGTCTCTGCCTAGCTCGGAAGTCTAAAAATCAGTCATCCGATGGCATCTGCCCACCGCAGGCGGCAGGCTGAAGAGGGCAGGAGGCGCTTGCTGCAGAAGACAGTGGGGAGCAACCGAAGGTTCCAGAGGGGGAGGCTGGCGGACGCGAGCCAGGCAGTGGTGGGATGTGGAGGGTGGGCTAGGGAGGAGGGGAGCCTCGGCGGCTAGGGGAGGGGTCTGACAGGAGCGGCTGGCAACGACTAGGTGCGGAGGTGGATGTCCCGCTCTCAGAGTGCCCGCACGCGGGGCGGTTCCACCTTCCCACCCGGGCCACGGGCCTCATGAGTCCCACGTGCCGACCTGTATCCCCACCCGAGCCCTGAAATCCTGGGAGATCACTCCCGACGGCCCTGGTACAGGAGTTGTGGATGGAGAGAGGCTTCCCCGCCACAGTCCTCTGCTGGGGAGGCCGCGAGACTCTCGCAGCCGGCTGCGCTGCTGAACAGCTTTCGTCCTTTGCAGCGAACTTGCAGCACGCGGAGCCACGGACACTCAGGCCCCGCCCGCAGGCCGCGGACAGCCCGGACTCACGCATGCGCAGCGCGGCCGGTCGCCTCAAACTACAACTCCCGCCGTGCCCCGCGCGCACCGGCCGGGCAGCGGAGCTCTCCGGACGCGTCTCCGACCTCGGGGAGGGGGTCGGGCCGGCTGGGTTCACGGGGCAACGGCAGTCAGGAACCCTATGCGGACAAGCGGGGCCGGAGATGGCTTCGGCTGGAGGCGGCGACTGCGGGGGCGCCGCGCCCGAGGCGGACCGGCCTCACCAGCGGCCCTTCCTGATCGGGGTGAGCGGCGGGACCGCCAGCGGCAAGGTAAGGGGCTGCGCGGCCCGGCGGGGCCTGCCGCGTGCCCTCGGCCCCCGAGACAGCCCGCGGCGCGGCTTTTTCTCTGTCCTGAGGGGAGACCCCAGCCCTCGGCTGCCGAGGTGCCCTCTCCCGGGCGTGGGCGGGGCGGGGGCGGAGCGCTTGCGGCCCCGGTGGAGCCGGCCTGGGCCGGGGCGCGGGCAACGGATGGGACGCTTGTCCTCGGGGTCCCGGCCCCGTGCAGCGCCCGCCAGTACGCCGCGGCCCTCCCGCCGCTGGCCGGGCGAGCTGGTGGGCCAGTGTCTTCAGCAGCCTGCTCGGCGCACAAGCACCGAGGAAAGACGCGAGCCAGGCAGGAGGTGCGGGTTCAGGCGGGGACCCCGTTTCTGTGTCCCAGTCCACTGTGTGTGAGAAGATCATGGAGCTGCTGGGGCAGAACGAAGTGGACCACCGGCAGCGCAAGCTGGTCATCTTGAGCCAGGACAGGTTCTACAAGGTGCTGACAGCCGAGCAGAAGGCCAAGGCCTTGAAGGGGCAGTTTAACTTCGACCACCCAGGTAGATCTAGAGACCCTGGGGTGAGCAGGGAGGGCAGGCCGTGGGGACTGGGCCCAGGGTGCACAGAGACCCTCAGTGGTCCTAGGAAATCACCCAGACACCCCGAGGTGCAGCCTGATGCACTGTGCGAACCCCTTGGTGGGAGCCAGTCAGGAAGTCTGCCCTGTGGAGGGGCCTTTGGGACCCCTGCTCTGCTCTGCGAGGGTGGAGAAACCCGTTCCGCTGCCCACTGCCTTTCTACACACCACTGTGTGCGGCCCTTCCTTTCCCCGCCTGCCCTGGGGCAAAGCTCCTGAGGGCGGGGGCTAGGGGAACAGGTGGAGGTGGGGTGGGGGGGCTCAGCCCGCCTGCCCCTGCCGGAAATTCCCCTCTGTGGCGTGGCTGACCCCCGTCCTCATTCTCCTCCTGGGGACCCAAGGGAAGAAGGCCCAGCCAGTGGCAGTCTGTGGTCATTTCCCAGGAGCAGAGAAGTGGACACCTGGCCAGCGTTCGCTGATCGGGGAGCCCCTGTGTTTGGACTTCTGGGTGGGATGGCAGCCCGGGCGGTGGCACTGCCTGAGGTCGGCAAGGACAGGGCCACCCTGTGGTTTGCGGGACTGCAGGGGGCTCTGCCCAGGGCAGCTCGCAGTCTGCGTGCCCCTTAGGGTCCTTGGTGCCACCAGCACCGGGCTGTGGCCAGAGGCAGAGGGCGTCCCCTCCTGTCCCGGTACAGGACACCGGACTGTCTTGCCTCTTGTCCCGTCACTGCAGATGCTTTTGATAACGACCTGATGCACCGGACTCTGAAGAACATCGTGGAGGGCAAAACCGTCGAGGTCCCCACCTACGATTTTGTGACCCACTCGAGGTGAGCTGCCGGTTCCCGGGGCCTCCCCTCCGGCCCCACAGAGACCGCCCCACAGCAGGCCCTGGCCCGTGGTGTCCATGGACACCACTCCCCCACCGCCACGCTCCTCCGGGGACTCAGTGCTCGGGGGGCGCCGTCCCCAGCGGGGCCCACGTGCCGCTCTCGCCTGCAGGCTGCCCGAGACCACGGTGGTCTACCCTGCGGACGTGGTCCTGTTCGAGGGCATCCTGGTCTTCTACAGCCAGGAGATCCGGGACATGTTCCACCTGCGGCTCTTCGTGGACACTGACTCCGATGTCAGGCTGTCGCGCAGAGGTGAGGCGGGCTCGGCCTCCCTGCGCCCGGCCTGGGGTGGGGGGGCACGTGGTCCGAGGTTCGAAGGTGGCCGCCTGGCTGCTGTCCCCGCAGTTCTCCGGGACGTGAGCCGTGGGAGGGACCTGGAGCAGATCCTGACCCAGTATACCACCTTCGTCAAGCCTGCCTTCGAGGAGTTCTGCCTGCCGGTACCCGCCTCTCACTCGCGTGGGGGTGCCCCGTCTCCCCTTCCGGAGACACTCCCCTCAAAAGCAAGCCCACTCAGGGGAGCAGAGGGTCCCCCTGCCTGCCTCCTGGGCCCCAGTTTGCATTCCAACAGCACCCAGCAGTTCCTAGGTCTGTCCCACGGGCCACCGTTTCCCCACCCCGAGCCCACTCTGCCTGACTCAGGTGCATGCCCCTAGGGTGCTGGTTGGGTCCTATCTGCCTTCCTCCCCAGCACAGGCTGGGGTGGCGAGCTGAGCTCGGCACGTGGGCAGCACGCCCACGCCATCCTGCGCGGCCCCCGGGGCTTTCCGTGCAGAAGGCCCTGAGCCGCAGAGAAGCGTGCTGTGTACGTGCTCGGAGGAGGCTGCGCTCTGCTTGGCCCCGTGAACCCAGTGTCAGCGCAGACGGAGGCCCCTGCTGCTGCCCATGTGCCCCACTTCCGGGGCGCCGCCCCTCACACCCGAGTCCCTGTCCCCTCCTGCCGGTGACGCAGGTGTCCAGGGACCCAGGGCTTGCTCCCTGGCCACTGCACCGGCGAGCCCCGAGCAGCCCGATGCCCCCTTGGGGTGGCAGGCGCACAGACCCTCACCGGCCCCCCGTTGGCCTTGCAGACGAAGAAGTACGCCGACGTGATCATCCCTCGCGGGGTCGACAACATGGGTAAGGACGGGCCCCACAGGCTGCCCGGCCCCTGTGCGCTCCCAGGGCCCCGGGTGGGCACGGCCGGGCCCCGGTCCCAGCCCCGCTGACCCCCGACAATGTTACGTCAGTTGCACCTCGGTAAAGCTGGTGGCAAAATGCACCCACAGCTGGTGGAGTCACTGTTCGCCGATCGCTGGTGGGCGCAGCCAGTGAGGGCCAGCCCCCTGAAGGCTCACCCCGTGCTCGAGGTGGGGGGCAGGGGCGGGGGGCGTCACTGACACGCTCCCGCCTGTCTGCCGCAGTCGCCATCAACCTGATCGTGCAGCACATCCAGGACATCCTGAACGGGGACATCTGCAAGTGGCAGCGCGGAGGGGCCAACGGGCGGAGCTGCAAGAGGGCACTCCCCGAGCCAGGAGACCACCCCCGGGTGCTGGCAGCCGGCAAGCGCTCACACCTGGAGCCCAGCAGCAGGCCGCACTGAGCTGCGCCGCACGGCCTCGGGTGGGGCCCCTGGAGCTGCCCACCCGCCCCCAGACACACCCACTGCTTCCCTGGGGTCTGGGACGGCCGAGGGGGAGGGTCAGGGGGTCCCCGGTGATGGGGACACCTGGACACATGTCCCAGCTCAGCTTGGTGGGAAATGGCAGTGTTTGTGCCGAGTCCTCCCTGTGCGGGGAGGGTGCGTGTCCGGCTGCTGAGTGGTGCCACAGAGAGTGACAACACTGGCGTGTCTGGCGGGTGGGGGGGGGTGGCAGCTGGCATGCACGGGCTGTGGTGTTGGGACAGCGATCTCCCAGCGGGCGGCTTTTTCTAGTACGATCTGGTTCTCACACGTGTACCGCTGAAAGTTTGAAGACATAAAACTCCCCCTTTTTATGTGTTCTGTATCCACCTGTGTTGTGTGTCGTTCTGTTCTGTAACACCGTGTCAATTAACAGGGTTGGTTGACCCAGTTCCGTGACCCAGAGCCGTCCCCTCCCTCCCGGCTGGGGCTGTGGCGGCAGCTCCGGGGACCCGTGCTTCCCCAGCGGCATCGGACAGCAGGCAGGCTCTCCGCTCGCCCAGCCCCGGGCCCACCTGGCCCCTGCAGATGGGGTCCCTGAGCCCGGGGGGGCCGTCCAGACAGGCTTCCCCTAGCGCAGCCTCGGAGCAGGCCCGGGGCTCTCCCCTCTGCACGGTGTCCCCCCGCCCTCGTCCGGGCGCGCACCTCACCTGCCTGCCATGGTCCCCGGCCATGCCCCCCTCCCACCGGGTGGCTGTCTGGGAAAGTGACCTTTCCCATCGCCGCCGGCCAAGCGGCACGGGCGCTTCGGGTTTCCTTCTGCCGGGCGGTTACGGTCACACGGCACACGACACCGGCCGAGCCCCGGGGCTGGTGTCCAATGGCCGTGCCGCCCCGCCGAGGGCCCGTGCCCTCCTGGAGAGGGAACCAATAAACACACCCACTCAAACACCGCTTTGTCCGGCTTTCATTGCACCAGATGAGGCCGACTCCGGGCGAGGAGGGGGAGGAGCTGGCCCGGCAGCTGTCTCCTGGGGGCAGTTTTTGTTCTGAGTCTCACCTGAGGATGTTGGTTTGGGGGAGGGGACAGGAGACAGGGAAGCACTGGCAGGTTGCCTCCCGGACACACTCCAGGTGGGGCTCGAACCTGCAGCCCAGGTGCGTGCCCTGACGGGATCAAACCTGCGACCTTTCGGTGCGTGGACGATGGTCCCACCATGGAGCAGCCCGGCCGGGGCTCGCGGTGGGCTCCGCCAGTCACCCCAGTGGCTCGTTCCACACCGCACCGTCCCAGGGCAGCCCCAGGCCTCCCCAGGGCAGAGGCACCGGCTCCTGGGTGCGGTGGGTGCTCGGGAGGGAGGACCAGTCCTGCCACCGCACCTGCGTCTGCAGGAGTCGGGCCTTGTCCGTCCACCCGAACACACCCCTCACTGCCCACTCCCCACCTTCCCTCTGTCCCCGAGCCCCCGCTGGCCGCTCAGCGCTCGGCCTGCCCTGACTCGGGGCTCCCAGGAACTGGTGGGCACGGCGTGTGCGCGGTCACACGGGCAAGAACAGACGTGGCTGGAGAGGCGGCGCTCAGCACAGGGCCGTGCCGGGAGCGGGACCAGAGCGGAGCTGGGCTGCGCCCGTGGGCAGCACCTCCCCGGAGGCGGTGCGGCGGGTCCCGCTAGTGTTTGCGGATCAGGATGTCCCAGCTGTCCCTCCAGCGGAGGGCCTGCAGCTCGCTGGGCGAGAGGGGCGTGTCCCCGTAGGTCAGCGGGCGCAGCACGGCGAACACGCGGCAGGCGGCGGAGTACCACGCCACCACCAGGGCACCGAAGAGGCTCCTCTGCAGCTCGGACCTGCGGGTGCGGGGCAGGGCAGGGCGTGCTGTGTGGGCGGCCCAGCCCTCCTCCTCCTCCTCCACCTGCGCACCTTCCTCCTCCACCTGCGCGCCCTCCTCCTCCACCCGAAAGACGCCGTCTCGGCCTCCACAACCTGGGGGCCCTGACCCAACCCCCCCCAGTCATCAGCCTTGTCACACACGTCCTGCCCGACGCTCCGAGCCCGGCCTTTCCCACTTGTCTCCTTCTCGGGCCTCCGCAGCTGCAGCTCCACCTGACCTCAGACACCAGTGCCCTCACGCAACCCCCACCCCCACCCCAGCCCTTGGAGGCTTAAGTCCCCGCCCTCGGCTCTGGCTGCCGGCGGGGGGGTGGGGGGGGGGGGTGGGGGGGGGGTGGCTCACACTCATGCAGCTCTCCGGCTCACGTCCTCCGCACCCCACGCAGCTTGGCCCACAGCTGGTGGGGAACACACCCTCGTCTCCCCCGTCCTGGCCTCCCCCAGTCCCCCCGGCCTTCCCATTCCCCGCCCCTGCACCGGCGGTCCCACCACCCAGATAGCTGCAGCCTCGTCCTCCAAACCTGTGGCACCTCATCTGCGCCTCTTGGGACCTTAACCCCTTCCCCATCACACTGGAACTGTCACCCAGGGGCCCCCTGGCCCCTGCCCCAGCCCAGGGGCGCGGCTGCCGAGGCCCGCACCTGCACAGGTGTTCGCCGACCTGCTGCACGACCACGGGGAGCAGCAGGATCTGGAAGGCGAGCGCGGGCAGGTAGTGGTAGAGGAAGAGCGTCTTCTCCATCAGGAAGAAGGGGAGGTAGTTCGCCGCCCAGCCGCCGGCGCACAGGGCCCCGGCCAGCACCCAGCGCAGCCAGCAGTCTGCGGGGACGGGGACTTAAGGCCATGCTGCCCACCGGGGACAGACCCTGACAGCTCTGCTGGCCCAGAAGGACGCGCTGGCTCACTCGCCCGCCCGGGTCACACGCACAAGCTCTCCGCTCTCCAGCCCCGCCCCTGCCCCTGCCCCCCTCTTCCTGCCCCCTCTGGAGGAAGAACAGACTGGGTGAGAACCCTGCAGCTGCCTGCTGGGCCCTCACTGTCCCCCCCCCCCCCCCCCCCCGAGAAATACAGCCCCTGGGGGCCAGGCCCAGCCTCTGAGTGCTAGCCCCGGTCCCTGTCGGCCACCACACATCAGCACTATCTGGCTGGCATGACTCCGCCCGGAGCTGGGGAGGGCTGTGCCACCGGTGGGGGGGACGGACCAGCTCCTGGGGCCCAGCAGAGTGGCGGTGCCTTCGGGCCCTGCCTGACGTGGCGGTTACTCCTTTTCTGCTTCAGGTGGTTTTAAGTGGTTTCTGTGACCAGCAAAGCCACGCGCGGCAGCTCTGTCCTCGGCACCGAGGCTGCTACCGCCCTGGGCTCCCGGAGCAACCCCTCCCCGCCCCCCCAGAACCCGCAGCTCCCTGGAGAAGCCTCCCAGGCCGCGTGGGAGCTGCACGGCAACATTCTGTTTCTCGGGACAGAAACAGCGTAAGTCCCCTGGATGCAGAGACGGAGATGCCCCCGAAGGCAGCGCGGCCCGGCGAGCCGAGCTGCGGCCAGAACCGGGCGGCGGAGGCGGCGGAGGCGGCGGAGGCACCAGCCGGCGCAGCCGCACTCACCCTCGGGAAGGTCACGGATGTTTCTCCGGCGCCTGAGCAGGTACCAGCAGGTCAGCAGGGCGTAGAGCGCGGTGGCCAGGCCGGCGGACGCCCAGATCACGACATTTCCCAGCAGGTGGATCTGAGCCTGCGAGCCGCAGGGGGGCGCTGTCAGCGCTGCCTGCGTCGCCTGCGTCGAGGGCACGCCCCCAGCCCCCCCCCCCCCCCCCCCCGCCTCCCCAGTCCCCCGGGAAGATGGGGTCGTTCCAGAAAGCGCTGACTAGTCTCCCCCAGGAGTAGCCGGGACCCTGTTTCACGGCGCAGAGGGCGGACGCAGAGCGGCAGCGAGCGCTGCTGTGGCGTGGCGGCGGGGGACAGTGGGTGCCATCAGCTCGCCTCGCCCCACGAGTGCGGCCGAGCGTCCTGGCCAGGCACCCAGCAGAGCACGGAGCGGGGATGCTTTCAAAACCCCGCTCATCAGGAGAAGGCAACAGCGCGCTCCCAGAAAAGCCACAAAGCCTCGCTTCCTTCGACACGCAGACAGGACCCTACTCCCCGGCGTCTGGCGGGACTGCGGCCCCAGGAGAAAACAGGGAGCCGGGGGCCGCGGGAGGGCGCTGGGAGGAAGCCCGGGCGGGGGAGGGGCGGGGAGCGGGGGGCTCCGGGGCTCACACTGGTCCTGGGGTGCAGCCAGTAGGCGATGCTGGTGTCCAGGGTGACCCAGTCCAGCGGCGTGGAGCTGTACTTGTGCTCCGAGTCGTCGCTCCGCACCGTCAGCATCCTCCACTGCAACGGAGCCCGGCCCTCCGTCACCCGGGGACTCGCGGGGGGGGGGGGGGGGGGCGGCGCAGGGGGGCCCTCAAGGTCACGGGGGACGTGCAGCGGAGGCAGTGCTCCATGCTCGCTCGCTCTCAGGAGACCTGACTTCTAACCTGTGGGTGGCCCTGCCAGGTGGCCCACCCCAGGGGCTCGTCACCTCGTTCGTGGACCAAGTGACTGGGCGCTGGGGAACAATGAGATCAGGGCCCCCGAGTTTCCGGCTCTGATGGCTCTAGGGCTCCGTCATACTGACCGGGGCCCCTCTGGGGGCCTCGGAATGGACCCTGGCCATGGGCCCGCAGAGCCGCAGGCCTGGGACGGACCGGACAGCGCCGGGTGTCCCTTGGAGTGGAGGGAGGGGCCACTCCTTCGGTGCCGAGTCAGGTCCCAGTTTAAAGGCCGACCTTGGGCGGGGAGGAGGGAGCCCCACACACTCCCAAGGGGCAGAGTCACCCCGCCCCCCCCCCCCCCCCCCGCTGCACGCCACCTGCAGCTCCGAGAACCGGGCCAAGAAGCTCAGGTTCCTGCTGACGTCCGTCTGAGCGGGGGAGTGCAGCTCCAGCTCCCTCTCCTTCTGCTCCTGGCCTGACGGAACATTCCAGAACCCAGACGGCGTGAGCGGGACGAGGGCCGGATGCTAGGCACAGCTGCTGGCCAGGCCGGAGCCGGCTACCCTGCCCAGGAGGCCCCGCACCGCGGCACCCACTTCCTCCCCCCACTGGAGACTGCCGCATGTTGGGGTCTCTGGGCCCGTGGGAAGCCCGGCTCGCCCCGCCCGCCGCAGACAGCCCACGGGATGCCTGCGCTCGGTCACAGCAGGGAGGGGGGCTCCGCTCACACCCAAACGAGCACCGGTGCCGGCGTCCCCCGCGGGCCCCCGCCCCCAGCCTCACACGCGTGTGTGGGCAGGCTCACTCCGGCCGTAGCGGTGCTCCTCCACGGTCCACACGGTGCTCTCGTGCAGGCCCCGGGACAGCTTCTCCCCGACCACCTCCAGCTGCCGGAAGCCCCAGTCGGGGAGGTGCGCCCCGCTCAGCTGGAAGACAGCGGGCAGCAGGGCCTGAGGGGCCGCACGGGCGCCGGCCTGGCCAGTGGGAAGGGCCTTCCCCCCACCCCCCCGCCGGCTCCCGAGGCCAGCAGCCGGCGAGAGCACAGACGGCCCCCCTCAGGGCCCTCACGTCAGGGCTCGGCTCTGGGAAGTCCCAGAGGCCACTCCGCCTCCACTGGGGACGTGGTGGCACTGGTTTTGAGCAGCCGTCCCACGGGGCAGGGCCGGCTCAGCCGGTGTTCGCGCGCAGGCCGTGCGAGCCCAGAGCTGGGGCGGGCCCGAGGGGCCGAGAAGCGGCGCCCCTGACCTTCAGGATGGCGGACGTGTTCACGTGCACGAAGCGAACCTCCGACAGGATGGTCTTCCAAGTCTCCGCGTCCGACTCTCGGTTCACCACGTCCTGCAACGGCGGGTCCGCGGGTCACCTCCCTCCCTCCTCAGGCCTCCTCACGGGCAGATGCGAGAACCCGGCAGCAAGCCCCGGGGGCGACGCGGCTGGCGTAAGGGGGGCCCGCAGGCCGGCCCTCCAGGGGACGCCGCACCACCCCGCAGAGGCAGCTCGGGCCTCCCTGCACTTCCGGGAGGCTGGCTCCTCCGCAGGGCTCGGCGCTCGGGCCCCAGGGCGAAGGGGGTGCAGTGGAGGCTCCAGACTGTGCCCGAAAGGCTCCCTCAGGGGACTCCTGACACCAGGTAATAAAACACTAACATCTGCCCTGGCTGGCGTAGCTCAGTGGATTGAGCTCGGGCTGCGAACCAAAGTGTCGCAGGTTCAATTCCCAGTCAGGGCACATGCCTGGGTTGTAGGCCATGACCCCCAGCAAACGCACATTGATGTTTCTCTCTCTCTCTCTCCCTCCCTTCCCTCTCTAAAAATAAATAAATAAAATCTTAAAAAACAAAAAAACAAAAAAACCCTAACATCTAAAGAGCACTCGAGAAGAGCACTCGAGTTGTCACAGCCTTGCAATGACCCCACAAGGTCACATAGCTGTTGGCAAAAACCAGAGAACCCCAGGGGCTGTGCCGTGATCAGCTGTCCTCCCCGTTCCACGTGGGACACAAAGGGCCACCAGCAGGAGAGGAGGAGGAGGAAGGGATCAGCGAAGAGCCCTCGGCATCCAGACAGCAGCACGGGGGGGGGGGGGGGTGCTGATGACAAAGGGCAAAGTGAACACCTTCCGTCGGGTGGGGACATCGGCGGAGAGGATGGCGAAGCAGAACACGTGCACACACGTGGCACGGGGCGTCTGTGACAAGGGACCTCTGTGGCACGGGGCGTCTGTGGCACCGGGGGTGACAGAGGCTCCCTGGTTGGCTGAGGGAGGCCGGAGCCCCGCCCCGTGCTCAGTGGCCTGGTCTTGGGCTCACCAAGTGACCACGTGGGAGCATCTCCTTTAGGCAGAGCCACGCGGGCCGCACGTGGCCTGGCACCGAGCCCGCACTGACTGCGGGTAAACTGTGCATCCGACACAGGAAACCCCCCGGCACCCACGGTCTCTGCTCCCTGCGAAGACCCCTACGACGGCACGTCAGCTTCCCGACTTCACCCCAGACTCAGAGTCGTCCTAAGCGAGGTTTCAAAGGCTCTATCGAAAGCATGGCCGCTGTCACGCCCCGTCCCGCCCCCACGCCAGCACTCACCAGCCGCCAGAGGCTCTGGGCGGGCATGGAGATGTTGTAGTCCACGTAGCAGGACACCTCCTGCGCGTGGGGACTCAGGGGGGCCGCCACGTCGTGCCTGCAACACCAGACAGCGCTCGCGGAGGGGTTCCGGCCGCTGTTTCTCGGAGAGGACAAGGCTGCTCCTCAGAAACAAAGGCGGCGGCTCAGCCTGAAGGGACAGCCGGCCGGTCCGCAGCCGCTACGATGCAGAGAGGCGCCACCGCAGGCTCGGCGACGGGTAAAACGGAAAAGGCAGAAACACCGCAGAGACCACGTGTCCAGGGGACAGTGTGGCGTGGCCACCGGAGGTGCTGGGTGGCAGCGCAGTGGGGGGTGGCCTGGGCACCCCCAAATACGGGGCTGCTTAGAGGTCAAGTCAGGTCAGGGCTGGCTGAGAGTCAAACATGTCCTGACCCTCCCGACCCCACGGAACCCCAGTCCTGACCCTGCTGGGCTCACTGACACTCCGGCGGCGGCGCGGACGGAGGGGCCACTGCGTCGGGCTGCCCTCCCTCGCCTGCACCCTCGAAGCTCACGGGCCGGCCTCCCGGCCCCTGGTCCCTCACTAAGGCCACCTCCTCCCTGCCCTCCCCTGCCGCTGCAGCCCCAGGGAGGGGGAGACCTGCGGCGGTGAGCGGGGACCCCCAGGGACAGGGGGAGGGGCGGGCGCTCACGTGTTCAGCAGGCGGGTGGTCATGCCGTGCACCAGCTGCACCACGTCCCTGTGCCGCACGGGCCTCGGCGGGTTGCTCACCTCCAGCTGGTGCCTGGGGAGACAGGCTGGCTGAGGGTGCTCAGGGCGCTCCCGGTGGGGACAACTGGAACTGCGCAGCCACCCAGGCCCTGCGCCCCTTCTACCAGGCGAGCTCGTGTAAAACGGAACACGTTTTATCGGACCTGCTTCTCGAACCCATGGTCCCCTTCCACGCGTCCACACGGGCCCCACTGCCACGGCCGTGCTCTGGCTGCCCTGTTACCTGCGAACCAAGGCCACAGTGCCCGCCCAGAGAGCCTCCCAGATGAACTTCTGGCCCACGCAGACCCAGGGCAAGCGCACCCGGCGCCCCACCGGTCCCCCGGTCCCAACACAGGGCTGGGCGCCGGGCGTGGCCGCCGCCACCAAGCTCCCACACCACATGGAAAACCCGTGAGCAAGTGCACACACTGCCTGTGACCGCGGACGTGGGAAGCCAGCAGGACAGTGACCGAGAGGAGGGTGTGGGGCCCTGGAGGGAGGTCCAGGCAGCCCCCTGGGGGGCCTGACCCCCAGGTCTAGGTGAGGAGGAGCCAGTCGGGCGGGCAGGGTCGGTCCAGGCTGCGGGACAGACAGCGATGCGAGCCCGCAGCCGCAGGCTGCCTGGCTCCGGAAAAGCAGGGGCAGGAGCGTGCGTGAGAGGAGCTGGAGCCAGGGCCCTGGAGGGCGGGGTCTGGACTTCATTCTGGGGGCGACAGAAGCTGAGCAAGGGGCTGCACTGGGGAGCGACTCAATGCCAGCCCCATTTTCAAGGGCCCCTTGGGGGGCTGCTGAAGCTGGGGCGGGGTGGCGGGCATGGATGCAGACCCTTATGGGGAGCGGGGAGACAGGAGCTGGGGACCTGGACGGGTAGAGCTCTCATTGGGAGGCAGAACCTTTAGGACTGGCTGGCTGGCTGGAGGGGGGTCCTCTGTCTGTGGGTCTGAGCAGGAAAATGGCTTTCACGGCGGGGGGGTGGGGCAGAGCCAGTTCTTGCTCTGCACAGAGGGGTGGGGACAGGTCTGCAAACACCAGGGGACGCTGAGCAGGCATCTCGCTGCGGGGTGATCTCACCCGTGACCGAGGGCCCCCGCCCAGGGCTGGACTCCAAGCTTCAGGGAGGGAGGGAGGGAGGGAAGGAGGGAGGGGAGGGCCGGGCACTGCCCCTCAAGGGCCCCCTCTGGCAAGGCCAGGAGGAGAGTTCTGCCAGCCACCCTTGAATTAAAAATGGCTGGTGCGGCTCAGTGGATTGAGTGCCAGCCTGCAAACCAAAGGGTCGTCAGTTCAATTCCCAGTCGGGGCACGTGCCTGGGTTGTGGGCCAGATCCCCAGCAGGGGGCATGCGAGAGGCAATCACACCTCGATGTTTCTCCCTCCCTTTTTCCTCTCCTTCTCTCTCTAAAATAAATAAACAAGTAAAACCTCCACACCTGCCCGGGTCCTTGACGATCCACCAGTTGTTCACGTCCTTGAAGGGGTAACAGGTCACCTGCTGCTGGTGGGAGCTGCCGCGGCCGTTGTCGTACCTGCGGGGCGGGGCCCACACGGAACCGCGGCTCACGGGGGCTGGCGGAGGGCCCGTCGGCCGCCCTCCCAAAGTCCCGAGAAGACCTCCCAGCAAGGGGCTTGGGGGAGCGTAAGGACCAAACGACGGGAAGCTGAAATCAAAGGGCGGCGAGAACACGCACCCCAGGCAGCAGGAATCCCGGGCAGAAGGCGGCCAGCGTGGGCGTCTCACCCACGTGGGGGGGGGCCCCTGCTCAGCAGGGGTTCACAGACAGAAATGCCGGGACTCTTCGACAGTCAGATCTCAGAGCTCCCTTTCTTTCTGTCTCGAGAACCTTTTCACGTGTAAAGTGCAGGCTGGCAACACCCCACGCGTGAAAAGCAAACCTTTCACAACCTTCCACGGAGCACGCGGCTCTCCTTACATGATGGGGTAGGTGCTCTGGTGTGAGTGGAGCCAGCAGGGCACGGGTCTGCCGGAGGCGCTCTTCAGAGTGACCTGGGAACCGTAGGCCACCTCCAGGGGCTGGCCCTGCGTGATCCGAGCCAGCCCTCCCTAGGACACGAGCAAACAGGGGCAGGCAGGTGAGAGACAGACACCAGCACGCCAGCCCTGATGGCCGCCCCTCCGTAAGGGAGCGTGTCCGGGGTGTGGGCGATCATTGTCCCACGGGGCACGACCCTGCCCTGCGACACCAAACAAAACTGCAGCTGCCCCGACTGACGGCGGCCCCCGGAGCCAGGCGCCCGCGAGCCCCGACGCGACCCTCCCCAAGCTCCGACCGCGCCCCGTGAGTCGGGGTGATACCGTCTGTCTAAGGCAGGAGAAGCCACACTTGAGTGCACGTTGCCCCCACACGCAGAACCGGCCTCAACAGAGCCAGCCTTTCAGAGCGGGGCTGAGCGACTCCGGGCCACGGTCCCCGAACACTGCACCTGGGACGTTTCGCTGTTTCCCTGAAGGCCACCTGAGCGGAGCCCGGCGCTGTGTCGGTCCCGGGAAGCACTTGCGCCGCCAAAGCCCCCGCAAGGCCTCTCCGTGGTGGTCGCAGGAGACCACCCTGGCGGAGCCAGGCCCTTACTTATTTCTGCACTGTTGGCTCGCTCCGGATAGGTGGGCGGAACGGGAGCGCACGCCGCATTTCTCCATCTGCTTTTCCCGCTAATCTCCCCGAGGGGGCGGGGCGTCCGCTCTCACCTCCAGGCTGGCCTGGAACGCGCTGGACATGATCTGGTCGTGGGGCCCGGAGCGGTAGAGCAGAGTCAAGTGGACGTAGAAGAAGAGCACGTAGGTGACGACCGGGAGGACGAGCAGCGCCACCGCGCGGGCCAGCACGTGACAGAGCACACGGACCTGCAGAGGCGGAGGCGTCGTCCGGGTCCGCACACCCGCAGGCAGGCACGCCCACCTTGCATAGCGCAGGCGCGGGGGCTCGCACCGCAGCCCCGGCCTCCCGTCCCCTCCTGAAGCCGTGCCGCTCCCACCCGCCGCGCACCCCATGCAGCCAGCCTGGAGCGGCGCCCGCCATCAGCACTCACGTTAGACAGAGCCCGGTCGCCTATCAGGTGCCAGGTGTGCACGGCGGCGACTCCAAGCACCAGCAAGTAAGTGAAAACGCCCATGTACTTGATGCTGAGAAGACCCGTGGAGAGGGAGTTAAAATGAGACAGAGACGAGGAGGGTGCGGGCGCCCCCCAGACGTGGGGGTGGGTGGGGGCCAGACTCACCCAACTGCACAGGAGCAGGCCACTCCCGTCAGCGTCAGCCAAAGCCACCAGCTCGGAGAGAAGGGCCTGGGGGCGGAGCGGGGAGGTAGGGCTGGGGATGGTTCCTCCAGCCACGTCCCCTGTGATCCCTTGGGCCCCCGGCTGCACTGAGCTTCCAGGACAAAGAAGATGAACCCTCTGCTTCAAACCATCAGCCCCAGCTAGGTTTTTCTGTTTGGCCAGAACGTTTCTCCAGATTAAGTTACAGAAAAACGAGAATGTATTTATGAAGTCACGAGCCAAAGTCCCGTCTAGGTGACCAAACACTCTCAAGCAGCTGCCCGGGACGAAAAGGCGTCAGCCCTTCTTGGGTCGACAGAACCCACCCGGCTTCCCCCTTCTCAGTAACGAGGAAGGGCAGGCCCCATGCGCCATACCTGTGTTTTTGGGAGTTGAACTTCAGGTAGGACAGCACGGCCAACAGATTAAAAAATATTAACACCGATTCCAAAAGCATGAGCCTCGCCTGAGTGATGAGAGCATTCTCTGTGGGCAAGGGGACGCGTGTCAGCGGTAAGGACGCGAGGGCGCAGGGACCAAGATGAAAACGTTCACAAAGGAAGGGAACATTCTAAATGGCTCAGAACGGAAGGGCGGGCCGTTCAGGACTTAGGGTGTCTGGAGGGGGCCCTGCTCCTCGACCCCAGGGCAAACCCTTAGGCGTGAGCCACACCCACTAAGGCCCGAGTCGGAGTCACTGCACTGTCAGGAGTCTCTCTCCTTGTCTGCAGAACTGCAGCCCTGCGGGGCTGCCGTGAACGCTTTAACACTATGTGGGCACGGGGGCTCCCTGGGAGCCGTCACTCAATACACACGAATCTTTCTGTCTGGAGTCCGACTTTGCCTGTGAGTGAATTCCTTTGGTCCGTAAGCCCGGGCTGAAAGCCCTTCCCGAACAACACCCACGGACCGCCCCCACCTCGCTGGGCTGGGCTTGGGCTTGGGCTTGGGAGGCCGTGGAAGGAGCCAGGTTATCAGCCAATCGCAGAGTGGGCGCAGGTGGAGGTGCTCACAGCTACCTGGCCACGCCCCCACAGGGTGAAGCCTGCCCGCCCACCCCCACAGCCTGGGACAGGGGTGACTCCAGAGTCCGATGTGGACAAAGTGCGGAGCTTCCTTCCCCGCTGGGAGTAGGGGCCGCACCGGAACCCAGCCAGGACCTGCGCCCCTTCCCCCCGGGGCCACACCACAGCCGGCAGGGCCCGGGCCTCACCGATGAGCATCAGCAGGGCGGCTCCCAGGGCGGCACAGTGGGAAAAGCCGAGCTCCCACACGATCTGGTAGGCCATGGGGACCGACAGGGCCCCCGCGAGGGCCGGCAGCAGGCGCAGGGACCGCACCGGCACGTTGCTGCTGTACTCTAGGAAGCGACCGGAGACGCTGAGCCCGCCACGCACACGCCCCCGTGGTCTTAAACAGCCTCACGTTCACAGACTCTAGGACGGAAGCTGACAAGACTGGGGACGCCATGGGGACCGGACCGTAGGGGGGCGCCTGCGACACCAGCTCGAGGTGCGCGCGCACAGGAACGGCGACCCCGTCTCAAAGGAGCTGATGCCTCACGTTCATAAACTGCCCACCTACGTCCTGAAATGTGGCAGCGGCACACGCAGTGTCCACACACAAACGATGCCTGAGATGCATGCGCGTGAAAACTGTGCTGTGTGTGTGTGTGCCAAAAACTAGAAATAAAATGGTTACTGTAACTAATAAACGCTGAGAGATTCACCAGGGTTTCCGAAAGCCTTTCACTTGCACTCCTGCAGCTGACCACACCCCCGGACCCGGACGCCCCGCCCACAGCTGCGAGAGCCTGCGCAGGCGCGGCCTCGCCAGGACTCGAACACGTGACCACGAACAGGGGCGTGAACTCGGTCGTTTACCTGCTCCGATTCTGTTCCACACAAAGTTACCGTCGAATCCTCCCAAATAACCTGCAACAGGATCACTCAG
The DNA here is from genome assembly GCF_004126475.2 of Phyllostomus discolor. Lineage (NCBI taxonomy): Eukaryota > Metazoa > Chordata > Mammalia > Chiroptera > Phyllostomidae > Phyllostomus > Phyllostomus discolor. The sequence goes on along the minus strand of NC_040905.2, from coordinate 211,381,573 downwards.
TAACGATCCCATTCGGCAACAGTTCGGCACTCCCGACATGTTGCCAGTAGGGAAACCGCGGGAAACCAGCAACAAGACGTGGCTCCCGCCCTGGAGAAGTTCCACCTCAAGGTTGGAAAGGCTCCTACCTCCCAGGGCCAGCAGCATGTGGCCCAGGGGCGGCCCACTGCCGTCGAAAAAGAAGACTCGCTTCATATAGAGAGAGATGTACTGCCCATAATACACTTCGTCAAAACTGAAAAACAAACCCATGTTACATTTCACTGTGAATCGTAGCTTTAAAAGGCGCCAGGACACATGTGCTCCTGTTTCCAAACGGTGTCAGGGAGTGGTCGGCAAAGGCCGGACCGGCCGCCCCAACCACAAAGCGGGCCCCAGACATGAAGACCCGACTACAGCATCACCAGTCCATAAGGACACGCCTTCCCGACACGGAGTCTACTGCTCTCTCTGGCTTTGATTTGGGGGTGAGCCATTAGCCAGCCCCCCCGAAAGGCCTCATGGACCCGGCACCAATGGTGTTGCCTATCAGCACCACATAGGAACCAGCTACAACAAGACGTTTTGCAGTGATGACCAGAAGGAATTGTTGTCGGGTGTTTTTGGGTGCGACAGTGCTACTGTGGTCGTGTGTTAAGAACCTGGATCTTTGAGAGAGAGCCAGGGGTGAGGGAAGGTAGCTTTACAGCTCTGAGTACAGGAAACAGGGTTTATTCTTGTATTATTACTTAATTTTTGTAGTATTTGCCCTACAAACTGTAAACCTATTTTGCCCACCCATGTATACTGAATTATTTATGAATGAAATATGTCTATGACTTACTTTAAAAAAAAAATCCAGTGCAGTGAGGGGCAGCTATGAGCAGGTGACTGTTGAAGCTGGGTCATGAATACTGGTGAGGGGTCATTACACTATTTTTCCTACTTCTGTACACTTAATGTTTTCTTTTGAACATTATTTTATTGATTATGCTATTACGGTTGTCCTGATCTTCCGCCCCCACCCTTGTTCATGTCCATGGGCCATGCCTGTAAGTTCTTTGGCTGCTCCACTTCCTGTACCGTACTTTACGTCCCCATGACTGTTCTGTAACTACCTATTTGCCCTTTTTAATCCCCTCTCACCCATTCCCCACACGGTCCCCTCTGATGTTTTCCATAATGAAATGTTAAATAAGCCCTGGCTTGTGTGGCTCAGTGGATTGAGCACTGGCCTGTGAACCGAAAGGTTGCCGGTTCGATTCCCAGTCAGGGCACATGTCTGGGTTGCAGGCCAGGTCCCCAGTGGGGCGCATGCGGAGGCAACCAAATCTCTGGCACGATGATGTTTCTCTCCCTTTCTCTCTCCTTTCCCTCTCTCTAAAAGTGAATAAATAAAATTTAAAATCTTTAAAAAACAATAAAAGTTAAGTGAGCCCTGGCTGGCGTAGCTCAGTAGATTGAGCGAGGGCTGAGAACCAAAGCATCGCAGGTTCGATTCCCAGTCAGGGCACATGCCTGGGTTGCAGGCCACGGCCCCCAGCAACCGCACATTGATGTTTCTCTCTCTCTTTCTCTCCCCTCTCCTGTCCCTTCCCCCTCCAAAAATAAATAAATAAAATATTTTTTAAAAAAGTTAAGCGAAAAAGAACACGTGCATTAACCAGGTAACAAACAACAGCCCTTTAATAGTGAAAGGAACCGCTTCCCACAGTGACAAAGAGCACACTCCAACGTCAGTGAGCACTCACTTCTGTACCCTCAGTCTTCTGCCCTCCACTCTCCAGTGTGTAAATGGGCACCGAGGCTACTGCGCTCGCGACAGACCTCGGGGGGCCGACTGAGCAAGTGGACTCCGGAAGGGTTTTCCTGGGGACAAACCAGTCTCCCCCTAACTGCCCCAAACATCGATCACCAACAAGCCCAGAGTTTCACTCCCCCATTGACGCTGCCACCAACAAATCACAGTTCTTTCTGATTCACCCCGAAAGGCATTGTTTGGCTTACACCACAGCCCTGGGATAGGTGAGTCGCCACAGCCGGCTCAGTAACCCCACCACAGTCAGAGCCACCACGCTGAGGTTGACATCAGCTGTCACCACTACAGGGCGCTGCAAAAATTCCAACATCCTGAAGAAAAGCAAGCCGAGGTGGAGTCCCTGGAAAAGACCGTAACAGCTGTCACCAGTACATGGGTGGCAACCAGAAAGGCTCGGAGGCTGCAGAAAGGACCTCAGATGCACCCAGGAGAACCACGCTGTGGGGCTGGCGAGAGTCAGAAGGCACTGCAGTCCAGCAAGGTGGGGCTTCAGGAACCTCCAGACTGCATACGCACTCTATCTGTTCCAGCACCTGCTGACCACCTCCTGGGAGGCAGGCCGCTGGCATGGACGAGATGGCCTCCCGGCCCTCCCTCCCACCCAGGCAGTGCAGCCGGCTCACATCTGGGTGACCTTCACCTTCACAGCCTCCGAGCCTCCGAGTCCGCCCCACGTGCCTCCCTCCCTTCCATCCTTGGGCAGCACCAGGCCCTGGAGACCCTCTTGTCACCCTGAGGCTTACTCTCCCTGGAGTGCCACTTTTCTAGGGCTGAGTCTGCCTCGCATGCCCCCCGCCCTGAAGCTGCATCTGTCTAGCAGGCCCCCGCTCCTCTTCCTGGCTGCTCCCCTTCTCTCCCGCAGGCCGCACTCGTTCCCGGCCGCTAGCTTCCCCAGAAGTTTCACCTGCCCCCAGGCGTCCTGCTACTTTCCCTTGGCGCGGCAGTCCCGGCCCCGCCCCCTGTTCGGATGGCACTGGATCACCCGGCCCCTGCTGACCCGCAGGTGGAGCACGCGCCCCCTGCACTGGCTCTCCCCGGTCCTCCCACTGGCCTCTAGTCCCCGGAGCGGCAAACGTACTCGCGTTTCTTCCAGTCCCCGCCGAGCTGCTCCCCAAGCCCGGCTACGCCTGAGATCCGTCGGGGGAGGCGTACTGTACGCCGCTCCGCGCTCAGCACCTCCCACGGACCTGCTCGACGCTCGATTCGCCAGGCCTGTCGAGTCCGACAGGCACCGGCGCGCGTACGCACTGGGTGGGCGGCGCCGCAGACTCGGAGGTCACGTGACGTGAAGGCCTCCCGTCTCCAGCACGTCGGGGAGGGCTGTGGCGTCGCAGAGTGCCTTTGCGTCTTTTAAAATAAGAGGGACCGTGACCGCCTTCCGCTCAGCGTGGGGTGCAGCCGGGACCGCGACACTGACCCGCGGGAGCGCTGCCTTCGGTCGCGACCCCCTTGTGGACGTGCGAGTTAATGCGGACAGAAAGACTGCTGCAGACTTACCTGCGGCTACGGGTCTTTGCTGCCTGCTAAGCCGTTTTTCCCACGTGTCGGTCACCCCAGCATTAGGTGGCGCCGGCTGTTACTTCTGATTTACCCGCGACGCGCCCCGCTGTGGCCAGAGGGCTCCCCGAACCGCGGGAGGAGTGGGGCTGGGCTGTTGGGCTCTCGCCTCGGCGGGACGGGAAGTTCTGTGAGCCGATGTCCCGAGGGGCAGGGGACCCAGGGGATGGGTATGCTCAGGAGCCCCCCTAGGGGCAGGGTTTTCTCATGGAAACTGTTAAACTTGGGGACAAATCACAGGCTGCCTGTATTCCTAGCCGGTGCCAGGCGCTACGCTCAGTGCTGCCCACGACCCCTTGGCATCCACACTGCTCCCTGAGGTCGGCGCTGCTCAGGAAATAGCGACCGAGTATCAACGCCTCCTAGTCACACAGCTGGGAGATCGCAGACCTGAGAATTACTGCCCAAGCCCAAGCCCTCGCCCCTTCTCTGCCCCACGCCTCTCGGTCCTTGCTCTTTCCTACCCCAGGGCGCAGCACAGCCCTCTCCTACTTCCAGGGAAAGGGACCCGAGGCCCAGCAGCTGAACAGAACAAAGCAGATGCTCACCTTGGACCCACTCCCCGTTCCCAGGAGGGAGAGGGCAGGGGACAGGGACTGCTCCTGCTGGCCCGTCGGGAAGGTGCGCCTTCCCCACAGGCTCGATCTTCCCTCCCCCACACGGCTTCCGCCAAATCACTGTTCACCAGGGAGACCCTCTGAACGGGAAATGGTAGAACTGGGGGGAACACAGCCTGAGAAAGCATGTGCAAATGTAGGGTGGGTTTCTTTCTTTTTTTACTTTTTTTTTTTATTTAAATAAGGAGAATTCTTTCATATGGAAAGAGTTAGTACAATCACATATTTGAAAGGAGAAACAATAGGTATTGAACCGTAGGGAAAGGGCGAAGGGTGAGTGTGGCCCCAGGGCCTGGTGAACCCGATACTCCATTTCCCATCCTAGGTACAAGCGCCCCAGAAATAATGTATAAACAAGCTGCACGTCACACCTTTAGCCATCGTCTGCCCTTTCAAATACCTGGTCTACATGAAAAGACAAAGAGAGAAAAGGCCAAAATAAAAACAGAAGGAAACAGAAACAACCCTCTCAAAAAAACCCCCAAACTCTCTTTACTATGCAAGGCATGAGGTCAAAAGCTTACAGTACAGTGTCCCCTTTAAACAGTGGGAGAAAGTCATCCACACAGAGCCCGGTAGACACGTCCGCTCGGAGGCTTTGCAACATGCTGCAGACAGGGCCCCGGGACACTGCCGCCACGGTGGAGGCCACCCAGCCCGGGCGGAGGACGGTGAACAGCAGGCCGGCGCGCCTGGAAGATGACTGGCCAGATACGCGCTGGTGGTCCGGGTGGAGAACACGGCCGAGGACAGAGGGGTCTGACCCCCAACACCCAGTCATCGCTGTCCTGGGTGACCCACTTGTCTCAGTTCCGTCTCACGTTCCAAACAGGAAGGGCTGGCTTTCTGCAATCCGCGTCTCCCACTCGTCACAGAACACGACAAAGCACAGACACTGCAGCATCCTCGGGTGTCGAAGGCCCATTCCGACAGACCTGCTAACCCAGGCCTGCTCTGCAGGTGGAGAGGGACGAGGGCAGGAGAAAGGCAACGTGCAGCTACTTGGTGAGGGGAACCGATGGGTGGGCAGGGAGGGGCTGCACCAGTCGGCCACGCCACGGGCCGGCTCTGACCTCGGCCGTGCACTCCCCCGGCCTCCTTGGCTCCGAGCGCCAGTCACAAACCACGCCCGCCATCCGGAAGGCGATCCAGAAGACAGGAGGCGAGGGCATCGCTGGAGAGAACGGATGCCAATGTTGAACAAGATACCCCAACGTTCCTGGAAGTGGCTGGAATGACCACAGCTTTGGAATTGGACAAACCGATTTTTCTGAATGTGTAAGAGTCATCCTCAGTTTTCCTCCTTAAGGAACCTCGAGCCATTAGTGTACGGATTCCAAGCTTGAAAACGGTAATGTGGACAAAAAGGGGAAGCGACAGTAAAGGAAAAAACCAAACAGAGCCGGCAGAGAAATCTTCAGCGGGCGGACGATGCCCCTCGGGAAACCCCACTCTGGGGTTTCACCCCCCCGAGTAGGCGATGCCACACACACTGTGGCCGCCACGCAGTGGGCGGCACCGCCGATGGCCAGGGCGAAGCTGCCAGCATCAGAGGGGAGGGCGACGTTGGCAGGCAAAGGTGTGTGGGCGGGCTCTGACACCACCCGTCTCGGCAGCATCAAAGGTCAAGTTCTGTTTTTTCACGTGTTCCCACCAAAGGCCCCAGGACATCCTGGCAGAGACCTCTGCGTGGATTTGCGCTCTGAAGAGAGGGGGGTGTGTGGAACCAAAAGAAGACCCGGAGTCCTACTACCTTGAGCTTGGCTCTAAAACCACGCGAAAGGAAGAGAGATTGCACCTTAAAACATCTCTGCACTAAAAACTGCACTTAATCAGACCAAGGAAGGGACGGCGTGCTGGGCAGGCCCGAGGCCCCCGCCCCGCCCCTCGTCCGCCTGGAGACCTGCGTCTCGGTGGGAAGAGGCTGCACAAGGGCGCTCGGAGGCGGCGACAGCACTGAACGTCACATGCAAATTCCTGGCCTTTCCTGCACAGAACAGTTCAGACATTATATATAAATAGAGCAGTGAAACATTTACTTTTTCTTCACCTAGACCTACAACATCAATACATATAAATAAAGTCTAGTGTTTTCTGTTTTTATTGGGGTGGAGAGAAGATACAGGGGTGGAGAGAAGGGCTGGAGGAGAGGTGATCCCTCTGTTTTCACTTTTCCTCAAACAGAAGTACTGTCACTCTGATGGCAGGGTCACCTGAAGGGAACAGCTTGAGTTTTAACAGCATTCAGGACTGTTCTGTTGAATTTCAAAATGAGAAAACCTTTTTTTTTTTTTCCTGGAGGCAAACAGTGGGCACCGGAACCGGGTGTGAGGGGTCTGGCCGGGTTTCCTGGAGCGCGGCCAGCGGGGCTCGTGTCTCCTGCGGGTGGGAGTGGGGCCGCAGGCGGGGCCGAGGGCACCAGCCGCCCACCTGCGGGGCAGGGGCAGAGCAGATGGGCTCCTGGGGCAGGGAAGTGCAGGCCACTCTGTCAAGTGGGCAGCCGTCTGAGAAGGGACTTCAGAGTCAAGATTCAAGGGATGAAGAAGAAAAAGAGAAGCCGGTAAAAAGGTCTGAGGGTGGCAGCAAAAGGGGGTGCTGAGGGCCACAGGCCGAGTATTAAAGCATCTTCCAAGAAAACTGGCCCTTTCCCCAGACGCCGCGTGGGGCGCACCCGGGGACTCTGCCAGGAGGCTGTGACCCTACATCCTTGAAGCAGGAACCAGCAACTCTGCGAGCGTCCCCAGCACTGCCTGCGGCGCCTCATGCCCCGTGGGCTGCACTGGACGCAGAGCTTAGAGACACAGCCTGAGCATCTGTCGCACGCCCGTGATGACACAGGAAGTGGTCACCCCCCCCCCCCCACCAGTCCTCGGGCCAGGTTCTATGGAACCAGCGGCAGCAACCCCTCTCCATAAATGGCCAATTAGTTCCTCAGAAGGCCATGTGCAAAACTTGAACTTTCCCCTTCCCTTTCCTTGGAATGACGGAATCTCGGGTGATTTTAGTTACTTTGAAAACAACAAAAACTCAGCACACAATGGCTCGTGCGAATGTTTTGCTAGAGGCAGCCCTGCAGACCTGAGAGGCTGCCCCGGCCGCTCTGGAGCCCCGGTCAGCGCTGCAGCACGGCCCCCCTGGCACCCTGCCCGCCGCCCCACTCAGGTCCTTCCGTCCAGGCAGCCCAGCTCTGCTGCTGGGGGCAACGAGGGGGGAAACGGGAAGCCCAAGCAGCCTCGCAGGCCACGGGCCCTGCCCAGGCCCCAGCACTCGGCCGCTCGGGGGACCTCGAGACTTCCTGCCCAGAGCTGTGTGAGGCAGAGGGACGGGGCGCCCAGCTGAGGAGGAGGTGGGGCGAGGAGGGAGAGCGGAGAAGGGCACGTTACAGAAGGCTCCCAGGAGAGGGGTGTGTGTGAAGGGGCAGCCCCTGCAGGGGCCGGGGCCCCGGGAGCAGAGACGCCCGTGGGTGGGGGCCTGGTGCCGCCTGCTCGCACGTCAGGCCCAACCGGAAAACACCGTGACGTCGTGCCACTGTGACTGCCTGGGGCCAGCGGTCAGCACGCCCGAGGGCGTGAGCACAGTCTGGGACAGGAATTCTGTCTAGCTCTTATGCTGAGAACGCCATCAACCTCTCTGGTTGCCTGTGAGCTCCCTGTGGTCACCAGGCTGGGGCTGGAATCCACGGCTTCCAAAGCACACAGGTGGACACGCGGGTGTTTGCGACGGGGCCCACGTGACCTCGCTTCTGTCGCAGACCCCTGCACAGGTTAACCGACTGAGCGCGCACAGGAGGGGCACACAGGCCACCTCTGAAGGTTGAGGTATCAGCTCCAACAGGAGGGAGGTCACAGAAGCTACTGGAGCACGAGGCGGGGTCAGGGAGAGGCTGGCGAAGAACTCATATAAAATAAAAGTTCAGCGACCGAGAACAGCTTGTGTTTTGTTTTCCCTTCTCCTTTGTGGAAACCTCAACTGCTTTCCAAAACTAAAACCTCCAAACCAAGGCCCCGCTGCCACACCACCGTGCGAGGGGCGGGAGGGAAGGGAGCACTGAGCAGAAGCGCCCGCCAGGAGCAGGCCCCAGGCGGGCGGCTCCGCACGGCTGAGGCGCGAGTGGGCACGGCTGGGGCGGGGAGGAGGCGGGAAGGGGACCGTTTGCTGTTGGTGTGTATTAAAGCAAGCAGGTCAACGCCACGCCACGTGGCCACGGTGCAAGCTGGGTGGACGCCAGAGCTCTCAGGAGTGCAGAGGAGAAGGGGCACATCTCCACCGGGCCAGGGGCTGGGCGGCGAGGCTGCTGCGACTCGAGAGCGTCCTGCTCCGGGAGGCCGGTGGCGGCGCTGTCCTCGGGGCGAGGCGGGGCCCAGCACCTCAGGCCTTGCTCTCCTCCACTTTCACCGCCCGAGGCTTGATGGCTCCGGTTCGCTTCATCTGGGAGGCGGCCAGGGGGGCCTCCTGCAGCTTCACGGCTCCCAGGCTGGGTTTCTCATCCACGCGTGGTTTCGCCTTTGGACAGACGAGCAGAGACAGAGGAGTCACCCTCCCACGGACACAGCCGTCTGGACTGGGTGCAAGCTGCCCCAGCCCTTCCTGCTCCCGAGTCCCAGAGAAGAGGGCCCCCGAGGAGCCCGTCCTCAGAAGAAACTCTCCTGGGGAGGGCCCGGTGGCACCGCTCTGTCCCCCCGACGGGTGCTTAGTGCAGTGATTCGGAGAGGCAGGACGCCACAGGGCCTCTGAGGGGCACGTTCAAGGCCGACTGGAAGAACCTTTCCAAATCAGTGCACCCCTGCCCACAGGAAGCAGGGGCCCCGCAGAGGTCACCTGCCTGCTGGGGGCGGGGCCTCCAGGCACACCGGGGGACTCCCGACCCACACTCTGTGGGAGCCACTCCCCAGGACCGAGCCTGCCCTGGAGGTTCCCAGTCAGTGTCCCCTCAGTCGGCAGGTCTGCACTGGGCAGTGTCTCACAGAGGACCCGCCCCGGTCCCGTCCCCACTGCGGTGTGCACTCCGGAAGGAGGCTCCAGAAGCTCCACCCCAGCAATTCGAGGGGCGGCCCTCCGGGGAGCCCCACCGGGAGGGGAAGAGCGGCCCAGGCCCTCACCAGCCGGGAGCGCTGCTTTACTGTGGACTCACACCCCACAGGTGTGGGCGCTGGTGCCCGGCACGTCTTAGTGTGGCAGCGAGAGACCAGTGCCTGACGGCCGAGACGCCGAGAAACCCCCTTCGTGACAAAGTGGGAGCACGTCACTCCACTGTCGTCCCTCCCCGCCACGACTGAGGCGAGACACGGCACTCACTAGAAGCAGCACGCACAGGCACGCACACGCACGCACACCCGTCCCAGCGGCCAGGGCCGGCCCACGGACCCAGCCCCGTCCCAGCGCCTTCGGGGCCCGAACCGCTCCAGGGGGAGCGGCCACCTTCTGGCGCCACCTCCTCCAAGGACTGCGCGCCCTCCCTCCTCTGCGGGACAAGGGAGGATCCAGACGCCCGCCCGTTGGGGGGGCAGCGCCTTCGCCAGGAGGGACCTGGGCTCCCGGCGCCGTGCTCGCAGCCGGGCACATCTCTCGTTGCGAGAGGAGCAGGCAAACCGGGGGGGGGGGGGGAGACAGTCCCTTCTCTGCAGGCGCCGGGGGACGGGCCTGGGCGCCAGGGCGGGAGGGTCTGGGAAGCCATCTTCTACCTGGTGAGCGCAGTGTCCCTGCGCAGAGCCCATGTTAACTGCTGATCCAGAGGGCTTCCCACTGGGGCTAGCAGAGCTAGGCCTGAAAAAACCAAAGGCAGGGGGTGAGAACACACGCGTCGCCGCGGAGACGGTGTCAAGCCCGGCGCGGCGGCCCCGGAGCGGGCTCGCAGACCTCCGGTGGGAGGGAAACAAGGACCTCCGCCGGCCAGAGCACGGCCGCCGGCCGCCCTGGGGATGGCCCGCGGGGCAGGCGGCCTGGACACGAACCGCCTCTCGGGGCTCGGAGGGTGTGCGGCACAGCGCCTGCGACCAGACACGAGGTCCCTGAACCCGACTCGAGGGCCGGGCAGCGCACTTTTCTAGGCTCCCTGGTTCCGGCGGGTGGGGGTGGGGGGCGTGGCGGTGAGGGGAGCGATGCTGAATGGAAACATCGCCCCAGGTGTGGGCCGCTGACCACACAACTGTGCTCTGGGATGTTAATCCGACGCCGCGTGAAAAAAGGGCTTCGTGGTCCGGAAGTGCGAGCAGAGCTGAGTGTGGGGTCCCCAGGACTCGGGACAGTGGGGCCGCTGGGACCCTGTGCCGAGGGGCCCGGCCCGACACGCCGCCTCACGCGCAGCTCTGGCCCCCACACCGGACCGGGGAGTCCCTGCAGCAGGGCGGGGCTCAGAAGCCGTTGCCAGAGAAACGGGAAGTGCTCCTCCTCTACAAAAGCACAGCACTGTTCCCAGCCCCAGTGAGAACACCGACAAAACGAAGCTACTGATTAAGGGCTGTATCTTCTAAACGGTTTCCCTTGTGTGAAGCGACGGCCACCTCTGTGCCCCACGGACTGGGGCGACCCCCGGCCCGGGAGCATCGGCTCTCTGGGTGTGCCCGAGGGAGGGGCTCTGCTGGGGCTGCCCGGAGATGGCGGCCTGCCCCCTCCCCACGCTTCCTTCCTCTTCCAGATTAGAGGCGCTGCTCTGGGCTGCGGCCCGCACCCGGACCTTACAGTTCTGTGGTTTTGGACTATGCGAAAAATATAATCAGAAAACAAAGCACAGCAACGAACAAAAACAACTGAAGCCAAAAAGTAAAAATAAGGACAGGAAAGGTGACGGAATGTGGGAGGTCCATAAAGACCCCTCTGGACGTGCAGTTGGGAGGACGGACCAGGCGGCAGGAGTGCCCCTCGGTGGACCGGGGACTGCTGGGGCACCGGGGCCTCGCCGTGGCCCTCGCCCAGGGCAAGGAGAGTCCCAAGTGTCTGTGACCCACGCACAAACAGGAACGGATGCCAGGCACCTCGCACACGTAAGGAGAGTTGGCTGCACCAACCCCAGGGCCCAAAGTGGGATCGCGCTGCCTTCCCAAGCACGTGCCTCCATGTGCTCTCTCAGCTTGAAAAAGCCAGTACAACCAGAGCTGCTCAGCCTTCCCAACGCACGGAGTAGTTCGACCAAGTAATTCACACAAAGCCATCTCCGCGTCCAGCTGAGGGACCTGGGGCCGTCACCGGAGGCAGAGACAGCACACCCAGAGGAAGTGAGAAGGGGCCGTCCGCTCTATGTGAGGCAGGGCACCGGGGCCCAAAGGAACCCCCCCACCCCCCAGGGCTGCGCCTTCTTGGCCACTGGACCCGTCTTCCCCCCACCCACTGGACCCTTTTTGAAAAGCTGGGGAGAAAGCTACGTGTCATCAGGGTCGGTCCAACACAACGAACACGTTAGCTGTTCCTCCCCTACCTTTCCAACACGCTCCCCCAACCGGAGCACCAACAACAACGATTAAACACACACTCATCCCTGGCTTTCCCAAGGCTAACGACAGCACAAGGTGTCCTGTGTACGGGCATGCACAGGACACGCCGCCAGGGCGCCCCGCACTGCCCCCCCGTGCTGCCCCCCGGGCCCTCCGACCCCTAGCCTGGCTGCACCAGCGCTCAGCCTTGTGGTGTCCGCCCCCGGGCGTCTCGTTACCTGTAGGTCTGGGCTGAGGGCACGGCGCCTCCGGGAGGGACATTCTGTTTACTGTCGGCGAAGCGGAAGCCCTTCATCTCCATCTGAGAGGACTGGGGAGACCAGGGATACAAGCTGCTCGTCAGTGGCCCTGGGGACAGCCCAGCCCTCGAGGACCCAGCTCCAGGCAGAGCCGACAGGCGTCCAGGAGGACCCAGGAGAATTTCTGGGCAGAGAGGCATCTCCTAAAAGAATCCAGGCTCGAGGGCTCACCCCTGGAAGTGCGCCGGTGCCCCTTCTGTCTGAAGGGGCTGGGGAGAGTGGCCCGTGTGCCACCACAGGGGGCTAGCTAGGCTGTGCCAAGACCTCACTGCCCCAGAGGGAGGCGTCCTCAGCGGGGCCCTGGACCGGATCCCCGCCCCCACACCGTCCGACCGCCAGGACCTGCGCCCGAACCAGCCCCACAGCAGCTCCCTCGGTCCCAACCACACACGCCTTCCTGTGCCGGGCGTCTCTCACCCGGGCCCGTCTGCGCTGCCAGCTCCCACAACCCGGGGGTCCTGGTGAGTAGGGAATGGGCGGTTGCACCCGAGACCTCTAGCGTTTTAGGCCACGACAGGGGGGGTCTGGCGGACTCGGAAGGGCCGACGAGACAAGGAAGGAGCCACGCTTACCTCTCTGCTGGTGTTAAGGACGGAAGGCTGGGAGCCGGGCGGAAGAAGCCTGCGGGGGCCCCCGACGGAGAGGCTCTGCCCCTGCGGCAGCTGGATGGATGGCGGCAGGATCAGGGGCTGCTGCCCGGAGCCGTACCGCGGCAGGGGCAGCTGGGAGCCGGGCAGCGGCATCGTCAGCTGCTGACAACGGGGACAGTCAGGAGGCGGCATGGAGGTGGGGAGAAAGCTACAAACCACCGCTGACACTCGCGTCCAGGGACAACCACACGTTAGACCTGAGATTCTTCTTTTAAAAGAATTAAAGTGAGGCCTTCATACAGCAGCGAAGGTTTGGGGTCCCCATCAAAGCGGGGCTGGTCGCCTAGACCTGACGCGTGACGGCAGGGGCAAGTCTGCTGCCGGAAGGGAGCGGGCGGCGAGGAAGCGACTGCCGGGGCTGGCCAGGGCCGCACGGCCAGCGTGCCGGCCTCTCTGCGTCCGCAGAGCTGTGGGCGTCCCCAGCCCCTCTCGCTCCCACCCAGCTGAGGCCCACGAAAGGCACGTTACGTGCTGGGGGAGCGCCAAGACCCCGGCAGGTCCGGAAACGCGACAACGGTGCTGGAATGTGCTGGACACGGCCACAGGGCCCAGCAGGCAAAGCGCAGGCAGCGAGCCCCAGGTGCACGCGGGGGCGGAACCGGGGAAGGGCACCCGGGTGCCCTCTGTGCTGCGCAGAGGCCAGCCCTCCCTGCTGTGCGTACTGAGAGAGAGGACAGGGCTCCCCCGGGTTCTGGGCATGCAAGTTCTTGGAGCCAAACTGGAGCCTCCCGGCTGCTCTTGGAGCACACGATGCCGGGAGACCAGCCCCTTCTAACGTCCAGAACAGGTGGGTGAGGGGAGGGGTGGGCCTGGGGACGCGGGCCGGAGGCCGGGGCGAGCCACACTGGGTCTCTCAGTCACTGTCCTCTTCATCTCCCTGCTTTGAGTCCACAGTGGAGGGTCAGAAGGATCTATTGGAACCGCATCACTGAGACATGTGGCAGCCAGAGCTCCAGGGCCCCAGGCTCCGCCTTGTGCACCACAGGGTGCAGGATGGACACAATGACAGCGCTGGCTTGGCGGAGGGTGGGGGGGGCGGTGGCCAGACTGGGTTTGAAAGGCCCCCGGCTGCTGTGCTGAGAACAGAGTGCTGGCCCAAGAGCAGGAGCAGACGGGCTGCCCAGGCCCAGATCACTTTCAAAAGCAGCGCCGCCAGGGCCTGCGGAAGAGGCAGAGGGGGTGTGAGGGACAGCACTAAGCCCGGGGTGACTCGGACCGGACAGCCCGGCGGACCAGGGGGAAAACCCCACGGTGGCACGGCACCCGTGCAAGTGAGGCCCGAGATGCTGTGAGGTGCCAGAGCAGAGGTGTGGGCAGCCCACCGGGGGACGTTCGGGTCCAGAGGACAGAACTGGCCTCGAGATGTCCCTTGGGAGAACTGGGAAGCATCAACGAGCATGCAGAGGGCACTCTCCCCACCTCCTGGCCTGTCAGGCGGAGGATGGGGAAGGGGTTCCAGAAGACTTGGTGCTCCCGGGGCCACGTTTTAGGGCTAAAAGGTGGTGGCACTCCGCAGGAAAGGCTGAGCACCTGGCCTCGGTTCTGGCAGCCCGAGGACCAGTGACAGCGCTACAAGCAGCATGTGAGTCAGCACACAGCAAGAGGCAGCAAGAGCCCTGGCTGGTGTGGCTCAGTGGATCGAGTGCTGTCCTGTGAACCGAAGGGTCCCCGGTTCGATTCCCAGTCTCAGGCACAAGCCTGGGTTGAGGGCCAGGTCCCCAGTAGAGGGCGCATGAGAGGCAACCACACACTGATGTTTCTCTGACTCTCTTCCTCCCTCCCTCCCCCTTTCTAAACATAAATACAAATCTTAAAGAAAACATATGAAATGAGGCCTCAACTTCAGCGTGAGACAGGCTGAATCCCTGACCTGGGGGAGCTGGGAGTCCAACATCTGGGAGGCGCCGAGACTGGCAGCCTGGCCGAGCTGGCTCTCGTAGACCAGGGCCTGGCTCCCGCTCAGGGGCTGGTAGGGCGAGCCGGACTGGGGCTTCACCATCTCCAAGGGCTGCATGCCGGGGAACGCCGAGTACGGAGGCTTCAAGGCTGTGCCTCCAGACAGGATCATGGTGCTGGGGGGCGACAGGCTGGGGTGCATGTACACCTGAGATCTGTGAAAGCCAGACAGGGGCGGGGCTCCTGTGCGTGAGTGCGCCCATGGGTGTGAAGCCCCGAGGGCCTGCGCAAACACACCGCCAGCCCCGCCCCTCGGGTTTGTCCCTCAGACCCGAGCCAGAACACGCACTTCTAACCACCTCCTGGAAGCAGGGGTGTCCGACACGCAGCACGAATGTGGTACGACACAAGGTCACAAATGTACTTCAGACCTTTTGTTTGCTCATCAGTTTTCATTCGTGTCTATGCATTTAGTGTGTGACCCAAAGCAACTCTTCTTCCAGGGTGGCCTGGAGGCGCCAAAAGGCTGGACGGCCCTGGTCCTCGCAGGTGCCCAGAGGCTGCTCTGGGGACCAGTGTGAGTGTCACTGGGTTAAACAAACCAACACACCCAACAAGACACAGGAAAACCTGGGTGACGCCCACAACACCAGATGTGAGACCCAGAACACGCAGCCTGAAGCGCGGAGGAGGGAGCAGGCACGGCAGAGGTGCGGGACGGAGCAGACCCACCTGGCCTGCAGCGCGAGTAATGACAACTGTGAGGGACCACGCCCACGCCCACCCCCCCTCCCACGGCCCCAAGGCACAGGAGCAGTGGGCCAAGGGAACAAAGGGAATGAGGCTGCGGAGGTCTGAGCCCCAGGGCCGGGGGGGCGGGGGGGGGGGGGTGTTGCCGGCCCCTCCACCCTCCCACCTCACCTGAAGGGCTGCAAGGAGCTGAAGATCTCCTGTGACTGGGAGACGGGGAGCCCGCCCCGCAGGCCCAGCTGCGCCGGAGCCTGCAGAGACGTGTGGAGGGAGATCGGGATCTGCTGGGCGGCGGCGGCCTGGGGGTGGGGAGGAAGCCAGGCAGGTCACTGTAGTGCCCCCCAAGCTGTATTCCCTGTCCCCTCCCTGCTCCCAGGCCCTCTGGCCACAGCAGCTGGAACGCTGCCCAAAACGCCAGTTCCAGGACGCCCTTCCTGCGTCCTTTTGCTCTGCTGGACCCTGCACAGCAGAGAGAGTGAGTCCCAGCCATGCACGCCAGCAGGGCAGGGTCTCAGGGGCTCCATGGTGGATGGACGATCACACGCAGAACGTGTGCCGTGTGACCCAGTCATGAGAAGACCAAACTCTTACAACGCTGAAGAACGTAACAGTGGAGGGTATGCTCAGAAGGACTCACCCAGGAGCCCCACGGGCCTGGTCTGTGCAGACACACGGGTCTGGGGGTGCCGGACCATCTGGAAGGCCCGCCCCAGCTTCAGGCGACCTCCAGGAGTCATCCCCGTGCAACGGGGAAGACACGCCAATCCCGTGTAAAAACAAACACTGCTCGTTTCTAAGACCACCTCTTCCCGACGCACTGGGCCTGGGAGGCCAGGCCGTCCTGGTCTTCACGGAAGGACACTGACCACCAAAGGGGACTCTGCGTCAGCTAACCCCCCGCTAGGACACAGGAGGGAGGACTCTGAGACGGAAAAACTAAGCCGAGGCTGGAGCACTGAGCTCCACTCCTCTTCCTGGTGTCTCTCGTGCATTCGCCCCACCAACACGGACTGGGTGCCGTAACATGCCAGGCGCCGGGCAAGAGACACGTGAGGACACAGAGCAAGAGACTGAAGACGAATAAACGAAGAAAGTAATGACATCACACCCCCACCCCCCACCAGGCCACCTGGCTTGCCGCCGTCACCTGTTGGTAACTCTGCTGCTGAGGTATCGTTTGAGGAACCAGCCGGGGCTGACTTGCAAACACATGGCCGTCCAGGTAGAGAGGTGGCAGGTGGTTACCTGGAGACAGAACCCAAGGGGGCGGAACAGGATCAGGTCTCTGTGTCCCTGAGGTCCCTCTCGGGGACGGGTTGTGTGCACACACTCTCCCGGGGAGCATGCGCAGGGCCTGCCGGTCCCCAGCTGTGAGCCCCGGGCTCCAGCAGCGCCGCAGGGCACCTGGAGAGGCCGCAGCACCAGGGCCCAGGAGGAGGGGTGGCTCCAGCCCACCCCGCCCACCCTCAGGAGCGTCTGCCCTGGACCTGAGGGCCGCCTGGGTCTCTCAGTCACTGTCCTCTTCATCTCCCTGCTTTGAGTCCACAGTGGAGGGTCAGAAGGATCTATTGGAACTGCATCACTGAGACTTCAGCAGCTGGGGCGCCCCAACCCCTGCCCTCTCCCCTTGGGCACCAACACAGGGACCAGGATGGTGACAGTGAGAACGACCGAGGACGCCCCTGCCAGAGGGCTCAGCCAGCACAAGGGTGTGAGCGCTTTCGGGTGCGGAACTCGCCCTCACTGACAGGCAGCAGTGACACGGCCCCCATGGGATCCAGGTCCAACTCGGAGCCAATGCCTGGAGCGCCTGCCAGTCACTAGGCTCTGCCTCCCAGGAGGGACAGTAGGAAGACGGGAAACAGGAAGCGATTGGGAGTCATCTGCAGCCCGGGGGGACCGCCCAGCAGGCCCCCTTCTGTCAGAGAGAATGGAGGGGCCCGGGTGGCAGTACCTGGAAGAGAAGCAGAAGGGGCGACAGAGGCCACGGGCATGGGCGGCATGGAGACTCCGCCGAAGGAGCTGTAGCTGACGCCGCTGGAGGCCCCCACGGAGGACGGGGGCTGGAGGCCCGAGCCAGCGCCTCCTGGGGAGCTCTGCTCCGGCAAACTGGGCGAGTTTTCCCACGCCTTTCGCGCCGACTCCATCTTCAGAGGCAAGGGGAGGAGAGGGGGAAAGTTACCGGGGTGCGGGCACAGGCGGGGAGGGGCTGCTCGCCCCCACCTCCTCACCGCCTCAGGCACCAAGGGGCCCGGCCCGGCGCAGTGCCGACGTTACCTTCAGAGTGAGGTCGGCAGTGGGGAAGGACATCTGGGAGAGGCCGATGGCCCTCGGGATGTGGTGGTCGCGACGGAGGATGGGGATGCTCTGTGTCAGCCCGGCCTGGAGGGGACAGGGAAGCGTGAACAAGCAAGCAGGCGCGGAGGAGCAGGACAAGGTGTCAGGACATGCTTCATGTTCGGTCGTGGGCGCTGAGACCACCAGGATGGAGCTGCCAGCGGCCCAGCCCACAGGTTGGCTGGATCCCCTCAACAGAAGTCCCGGGAGGGCCCCTCCACAGCCCTCCGGCAGGAGCCGTCGTGTGCCAGTAGCACAGATGCTGCCGGCTGCGCACGCACGCCGCAGGCTCGGGGGCCTCGGTCCCTGAGGCTCAGAGGCGCAACCGCGAGGCCCTCGTCCTGCAGAAGCGCCATGCCCGCCAGCATGTTTCGGGGCCCCGAGCAGCCTCGGGGTCAGGAAGTTCGCTTAGCCCAGCGCTCCCCACCACCGTGGGACTTGGGAGAACACAGAACTGGAGAAAGCCAGGTGGACCAGGGCTCGGCAAAGACGTCATCCCACTTAAGCTCACAAGGCTGGGCCGTGGAACACTCGAGCAGCCCGCTCCCTGGAAGGCCTGTCCCCAGCTAGAAACTGCCTCGGGTCCCAGACCCAGGTCCAGCCGGGGCAGGCTCACGCCCTGGTTTCAGAGCGCCAACCCGGCTCTCTCCTCTCAGGGCCGGCCGGCGCGGGGACCAGAGTTGGGGGCTGGAGGTGGGAGCACACACTCACGTTACTGGCCAAGGCGTCTTGAAGCTTGACCACTGGACTCCCTGCGGGACCAGAGGCAGAACCTGGCGGCAAGCTGAAATCGGAGTCCTGACAGAGAAGGGAACAGAGTCCGCTGAAATGACCCTGGCTCACCTTTTGGCAGAGACACGCCTTCAAACGGATCCACACCCCAGCAACTGGAAAAACCACTAAGGAGCCTTTACCGCGTGAGCAACATGGCCGAATGTCTCCCAACAGCACGTGCGGACAGGATGCGCCCTCCTCCCCGCTCCCTGATCCTGCCCACTGGCCGACCCCACTGGTGCAGGGGAGCCCACCAGCCTGCTCAGCCTGGCACCCTGGCTGGTGTCAGCGGGACACCTGGAAGGCCACTCCCTGGCACCTCTGTCCGCGACCCCGCGCTGACACCCACCTTCCTCCCCAAGTTAAAAAAAAAGCAAAAGGAAGAAAAGCGCCAACCGAAGCCTCACCTTTGGGCCGACTCCGAACTCGATGGGCGGCACTGGGAGCACGGCGTCCACGTGGACGTCCACCCCGTTCACGGGTGGGACGGCGGCCCCCGGCAGCCGCTCGGCCGCCTCCGAGCCCTTCCTGTGCTTCAGAGAGCGCTCGTTGCCGATGGGGCCGGGTCTGTGCTCCTTGCTCTGCCCCGAGCCTTGCTCCGCGTCCTTGACGGGAGAGCAGAGGAGCTGAGGCGCACAGACGGGACGGCCCCGATCTGTGGCTCCTAAGTCCCCGGGAACCGGGGCAGGGGACAGGAAACAACGAGCCCTCTGCCCAGGCGCTGGTCCCCGAGAGCGGGACTCCCAGGTCACCTGTGGCTCCGGCTGCTTCTGAGCTTGCTCCTTGTGGCTGTCAGCCTTGGGCTCCAGGCCGGACCCGCTGATGTCCTCCGGCTTCAGGGTGCCATACGGGGAGCTGCGCTGCGAGGAGGTCGCGGACGACTCTCGGGACTCGGCGCTCAAGTCCACGCCACTGTCTCCCTGGCTGCTCTTAAAACCCTGCTGTGCAAGGCACACAACGGGTCAGAGCTCTCACCGCAGACCACAAACCGCCGCCACCCAAGGCGTGAGGCCGAGTCTGGCCCTGAGACACAGCTCCCCCAGCAGGCCCACGCTGTGTAGCCTCGTCGGGGGGCGGGGGGAGGGTTCCTGACCTGACAACTGAAGGCGCACGGCCCAACGCACCAACCCCGCCCAAGCTCACAACCACGAGACCCCAGAGGCCCCAGGACAGAGACTGCCAAACTGAGCCAACACCGTCACAGGTTTGAAGGAGAGCCCCTCAATCACTCGCCCTACACTGGGGGGCTCCCTGGAACCCCTTTTCTTTCTCGCTCTCACACAGAGCAAAAACCGAAATAAGCCAGGACCCGAGAAAATGGCCTCTGGTCCCAGCTCAACTGTGTGGCTGAGGGCAAGCTCAGGCGGGCCGCCAGGATGGACAAGACCCGGGACCAGCTCGGCAACTGGGCAGGGAGCACGCACTCCGCCCCCAGCAGCACAGCGGCCACCCACCTCGGCGGAGCCGGGCTCGGCGCTGTTGAAGGCAGTGGCAGCTTTGGTCCAGGAGTCGCTGGTCGAGGCCTGCACAGGGAGAGCTGCCAGGGGAGGAAGATGGAGTCGGGGTGTCAAGGACAAGCACAGGCGGGGCTCACACAAACCCGAGTCCCCCCACGGCCCCCGCTGGACACGGCACGCTAGCGAACAGATCTGACACACGGATCTGGTCTGAGACTTCGTCCACCTTCCCGACACCCTCAGACGTCAGCGAACGTGACCAGATGGCGTGGCAGACACTGGCGACTTTCAGGCTCTCCCGCTAGGAGAGCGGTGCGAGGCTTCCCTTCACCGAAGCCCGCTGCTTCTGTCTGCACGCTGGCAGCGGCTCCAGGGTCTCGGAGAGGTCCGAGGCACAGGGACTGAGACGGGGTCAGCTCACAGGTCGCCCGGAGGCCCTGTGCGCGCACCGAGCCCACGGGGGCCTGTATGAGCCCAGTCCGCTCGGCCCAGCCAGCAACGACACCCATCACAGACACACTCCCCGAGTGCCTGACACCAGGGTCTCATTGGGAGAACATCACACTTCCCATCAGAGCTGAGTGTTTTCCAGCGTCATTCTGCAACGTGCTGAGACTAAGGGTTTCACCCGGAGCATGGAGACGGGCCACGCGGTCAAACGGAAAGAATCAAGGTCCAGGCCCTGGAGTCTCAGGAGATGTCGTGTGGCTCTGAGGCCAAGTCCCTCTGCTCTGAAAGCCTGGGCTGCTGGGTGTGAAACCACGCTGCAGCGGATGGTTTCTCCATGCCCCCGGGAGGCGCCAGGAGTCCTTATCTTACGCGCCTTTGTGCCTTGCAGGGCCCTAGCCAAAGCGGACATTCCAGAAGAATCTGCTCAATTAAGATGGATTTGCATCTTAATTGAGAAAAACAGCATTAAATGTAGAACTTACTTTAAAGTTCAGGGAAGCAAATTCTCTACCAAGCAAGATCCACCTCACTCTGGCCTCAAGTCCGTCTTTCCAAGAGCGTTTCTGGAAGGGGCTGAGAGCACCTCCCCACCACCCCCGGGTTGGGAAGGGCCCTCCCGGCCCCAGTCCCTCCCCCGCAGCCACTCCCCGCTCTCCCAGGGCACCGTACAAAACCACAGGCGGCTCGGGCTAGGGAGTCAGGCCAGCTCCGGTGCCTCCAGCCGGGGGGAGTGGCTGCCCCTGTCGGACCTCAGTGCTGGCGGGGCGCGCTCTTCCACCAAAGGTGAGGCGGAAACAAGCTCGCTGCTGCTCAGGGGCCGCGGCAGCGAGTGGCGCTACGACGGCGCCTACCACTCTGGCTCCACAGAGGACGCCAGGGAGCCAGTCATGCTCCCTAAATAGATAGCGGGCTAGGCCCCTGAGCCCACACACCCCGACTCTACCGGGGCTGCCGCTCTCCAGATCTCGTGCCCAGGCTGCTGCCCGGCACAGGCGTGTCGCCCTGCTCCAGGCACAGGTTGTTCTGCTTCTTGGCAAACCGAGGAGGAATGCGGGAGGAGAGGCCCCGGCCTTTGACGGGCACCTAAGGAACAAGAGGCGGTGCTGGCCGCCCTGGCCGTCCGGCAAGAAGGACACACGCTCCCCAGGGGGCGTGCGCTGCAGGCGCGGGGCCGCTGGCCTCTCCAGGCCTCCCCCCGGCCACACCACGCCTGGAAAGGGCCGTCAGCCGAGGGACTGCGATCCGAGCTCCAACACTAGGACAGCGGGCAGTGTTCCGCCAAGGCCGCGTGAGCACAGGGTCCCAACCCCCGTGACTCCCAAGGTGACGGGCCTCACCCCACGCACGCCCCAGGCTCAGTGCAAAGAGAATGAACGTGGGGGCTGACGAAGGCCTGCACCTTGCTCGGCGAGGCTTCCGCTGCTGTCATGGGGACAAGCGCCCTCCCGGAGGACAGAGGCGAGGCCATCTGCTGGCACAGGGTGGCAGGGGTGTGCTACGGAACCCCCCACCTTGGGCTTAATGCAGAACTCTCATCCTCCCGGCTCTGGTCTCCCCGCGTCACCAGCCTGCCCTCAGCCTGGCTCCCCCTCACCTAGCGCAACTCACCTGCACAGCTTGCTCCTTCTTTCTCCTCTCTTCCTCCAGCAGGCGGCGCTGCTTCTTGGTCAAGACTTCGATGAAGCCTTCGCCCACCATGGAGCCCACCTCAGGCTCCTCCCCGGGGCTGGACCCACAGTTCTCGATGATGGAGTCTGAGCCAAGAGATCACAGAAAGAGGCCATGTTATACTCACCAGAACCCAAAGAGAGCCCAGCCCCACAGGCCACGGACACCTAAGGACGGGCTCAGCTCCGAGGGCTGGGCCACGCTGGCCCGATACCTAAGGACCTGCCCTGTGCCCACCAGGGGCTGCAGAACCCAGCTGTAACCGCCCCACCCTCTCACAAACCCCTCTGACACGCCATTAACGTAAACCCAAGAGGCCTGAGGGACTCTAGGATTCAGAGAAGTCTTTGGAGACACAGATACCCAAGTCCCAGCTCTGCTCCTAACTAGCCTCGTGACCCTGGACACACGACGCAATCTCTCTGGGCCTCCTGTTTCCCTCTTTAAAACTGAGGCACGGTGGGACAGTTTTGGGAGTTCGGCAGGCTGGGAGCCACACAAGGGCAGGGGTCCTGTCTGTCTTGTCACCACTGCAGCCCTGGAGTGTGGCCCAGGGCCTGTCCAGAGGTCCAGACCGTGAGCAACAGGGCAGAGGTGGCAGCCCGCAGAGCAGGCCCCGTTCTGCCTGGGTCCTCTCCCCCCGAAGAAGTGAGGCAACGCAACACTTACTTCCATAGTTCAGGTCAAACGGCTTCATGGCTTCGCCCTGCTCATCCGCCCTCTGCACGGCCAGCTGTGCCTCCTTCTCCGCCTTCTCGCAGGCAGCTTCGGGGACGTCAGAGGGGGCATGGGCGGCCCGCTCCAGGGTGTAGTGGCCGCTCCCGCTGGGGCAGCCTAGACCTCCCGGCAAGGCCTCATCCGGGGACCTGCAAGGAAGGAGGAACCCCATCAGCTAGGCAGGGCCCAGAGCCCGGGGAAGGAGTGCAAAGGCAAAACCGCACAAGCACACAGCACGTGCCCGTGCCCGACATGCGCCGCTGTCCCTCCACCTGGACGCGGCTCCTGGCAGCAGCACGGCACCTGCAGGCCGCGCAGAAGGCCGCTGCCAGCCGCCCCTGGCAGCACCGCTGGGCCCCAGCTCTCCCTCCTCACAGAGAAGCTGCTCCTGCCCACCCTGCCCGGGGCTCAGGAGCTCTGGGCCTGCCTGCTGCGGGCCACGCTCGGCAGGGCCCCCACAAAGGATGGACGGCGAGGGCTCAGAACACAGCTGCGGCACCCGACCGGCAGGGTACTCAGGCCTCACCCTGCCCCCTGGCTCCTCGGGTTTCAGTTTTCAAGCCACAACAACAAAACGCCACAGAGAAGCAGACAAGCGGTGCAGGAGCGAGTGACGGAGACACTCACACTCAAGGGCCCGGCGGGCAGTCACCCTCGGGTGCAGGGGCGAGTCGGGGGCACCTGGCACATGGCAGGACACGCATGCATGAAGTGCTGCTCAAAGAACTGGCTTAATACAATGGCCACAGAGAGGACCCGGATTCTGCTTTTGCTTTACCTTTTGGCTTTCAGCGGCGTCCCGTTCTGCTGGCTCTCGTAACGGGGAGAAGCGTCGCCGCCACCCGGCCTAGCAGACTTCTCCCCAAACCCTCCCGGCTCCAGCTTGCGGCTCTGTCTGTCCACCAGCGGTCTCTGACCGGAGAAGCTCCTCTTGGCCAGCTCCTTCTTCTCCCCCAGACCGGCCCCGGGCAGGCTGCCGTCCACCTGGGGGCTGGGCTCGGCCCCGGGGCCCTCGCGCCGCTCTCGCCGCTCGCTGAAGTCGCTGCTCTCGGAGGCCGTCTCCCACTCTTCGTTGGCGTGATCGGAGGAGTTCTGGTAGGAGAGCTCAGGGGACCTGCGGCCCACGGCCCCGTTCTTGTCCCCGGGACAGAGCTTCGACCGCGCTGGCCACTGGCCGGCCAGCAGCGGGGGCTCCTCCTCAGGGCCCCACAGGCCCAAGGACTCACGCTCCTGCCGGAGGCGCCTGAAACGAGGGGGTTTGTCCTGGCGCGGCGGGCGCCGCCTCCTGAAGGGCCGGTTCTCCGCATTCTCGGGATCCACGACGTGGTCGTCCTGGAAGAAGGCCCTCCTGTCCTCCACGCGGCCGTCCTCGAAGGCCCGGGCACCGGATGGGTCAGAGTGTCTGTAGGCCTCTGGGATATAGTCTCTGTCCGCGGGTCGCCGGGAGCCGCAGGCGTCGGGGGAGCCGTGGTCCTGCCAGCAGGTGCCAGGACCCTTGCTCTGCCAGTGGGCCGACTCCTTGGACACGAAGGTTCTCCGCCCGTAGCTGCAGTGGCTCAGGCGGGGAGGGAGGGCTCGTCCGAAGGCCCTCGGGCCTCTGCTCTTCACCTCCGGACCGCTGTGGTCATCGGAGTACATCTTGTTGGACCGCCAGGAGTCTCTGAAGTCACCTTTCTTCAAGGCGCCCTCCTCCCTGTCCAGGGCCGAGCCTTCGGGGGGGCCGCTCTCCGAGCCCCGCTGCCGCCGCCGCTTGGGAAGCTCTTCGTACTCGGAGCCCTCGCTGTGGGTCTCGCTGGCGATGCGGCGCCGGGGCTTGGCCCGGGGAAAGTCCTCGGGCTGACCGAACTCTCGCAGCCCCCGGCCGCGGCAGCTCCTCTGGCTGTTGGTGTAGATGCCCCGCGCCCCAAGGACCCCCCCGCCGCAGATGCCGGGGCTGCCGCCGCCAGCAGGCCGGCCGCGGAAAGTGAATTCTCGGAACCCACGGCCGCGGCTCCGGGCCTGCCCTCGGCCCCCAAAGGCTTGCTCCTCGTCGATGAAGATCCAGTTATTCCTCTTCGTCGGAGGCGTGTCACTGGGCTCCCGGGAGGGTCTGGGCTCCCAAGCCCTGTCAGGCTTCTCCTCCTCTTCAGGCTTGCTGGCCGCACAGCCCGGACGAGCACGGGCCAAGCCCTGGGCCTCCAGGGCGGAGGGGGTGGAGCTGGGCAGCGGGGGCCTATTCTCCTCGTCCTCGTCCTTTCCGGCCTGGGGACTGGGCGGCGCCTCCTCCTTGGTGGCCAGGCGGGCACTCTCCTCCCCCAGCTCCTGCTTACTCTTGTCCACTTCTTTCTCTTTATCTTCCACCTTGAGGGCTTTGAGCACGGGTTTCTTGATGGGTCCTGACCTCCGGGTCCTGCTGGTCTGCTCCTGATGCTGGTTGCTGGAGCTCCGGGGCTCCGGAGTCCACTCGGACTCCAGGGGTGGCTGCTTGTGGGGGCCCCCTTCCTTCTCCCAGGAGGAGACGGTGAAGGGCGGCTCCCCCCGGGGTGTCTCCTCCACGCTGTCGGCTGCGTCAGCGGCCTTGGGCTGGTGGCCAACATCCCAATTGCTATACTCTGGCTTTTTCTCAGCCGGGACAAAGTCGGGCTGCAGTGGGGTACACCTAAGGTTTGGGGTGTGACCCCCAGGAGCGCCTGTGTCGTGTACATTTTCTTGGGTTGGAAACAAAAGCTCCTGGCCTATTCTTTGAGAAGAGACACAGCTGTCAAAGTCTGCTGGGGCCTTCTTGTCAAAAGCACTCAAGTACTCCTCCACTCTCTCCTCAAGGAGGCCGCGCTGGGCACTTATGCCCCCTGACCTTCCGGAGGGGGCAGAGAAAGAGCTTTCATTCCTGGAAAGGAACCAGAAAAATCCGTCAATGTGATTGGAAGCCTGGTTCCTGCTGTCCACGCTGAACACAGAGCTTAGTTTTAAAAAGAAAAAAATGTTAAAAAAGAGAAAAAAACGATAACCACCAATATTTCCTCTATCTTTTTAAAAAGATTTTATTTATTTGTTTTGAGAGCGCAGGGAAGGAAGGGAGGAAGGAAGAGAGAGAGAGAAACAACGACGTACGCCTGCCTCCTGCGCTCCCTTCACTGCGGACCTGGCCCGCGGCCCAGGCACGTGCCCTGACTGCAAAGCGAACCACGACCCTTTGGTTCGCAGGCCCGCGCTCAATCCAGTGAGCCATACCAGCCGGGGCTAGTTCCTCTATCTTTAAACAGGTCTCAGAGCGGCTGGGCCATGGACGGCGGTGGCCCCCGGGGTCCAGAGAGCGAAGAGCACAGTGGCTGCTGGTGGACTCAGCGTGCCACCGTGGAGACAGAGGACAGCCGGGGCTCCTCGGGTGCCACCAACAAGCTGGAGCCAGGGAGTCCGTGGAGAGCCTGGGCCTGGGCCGGCAGCGCCAGCTTGCTTTACTTTCCCAGGGAGCAGAGGCGCTCCACACCCTCGCCCTGCCTGCCAGCCCAGCGCCCCCGCCTCCTCACCCTGTCCAGAGATCTGCCCCGGACCCCAGGGGTCTCCTCAGCCTCAGCCCCACCATCAGATAAGCGCCCCTCAAAACACAGCGTGGACGCCATGCTGGCCATACCCCCAGAGGGCGCTGGCAGTGGCCCCCAGGCGTCCTCATCCCCCAGGCAGCGTGTCCCTGGACAGCGCCTCGCCCTGCAGGTGCAGGACGGCAGGACTGCGTCTGTCTCACCTGACGTGCACGTCCATGGCCAACGTGTCGCTGGATTTCGGGTGGGGAAGCGAGTAGCTCTTGCTCTGCAACGCCATGTAGCCCTCGGGGCTCCACACGGGGGCCGGGTCGATGGCAGTCACCTTCCTCTCTTGCAGCGGGGGCACGCGGCTCTGATCCTCAGAGCGACAGCCGGTCCCATTGAGGGACTCGTGGGGCACCACGGGCTTCATCAGTCCTGAAAAGGGGAAGAACTGGTCTGTGTCACCCTGTCCGAAAACCGTGCTCCGACCCCAAGGCCGAACGAAGGCCCTCAGGCAACGATAGTGACCCCCAACTGCCAGACAGAAACTCACTGTGCCCCTGGGCCCTCTGTCCACCTCTATCAAATGAGGCTGTTGGGGCGGCACAGATGGTAACGGCCTTGCTGGGCCTCAGATTGTAGGGGGAAAAAGATCTGATTTTTCAAATAATTTCTTTACAAAGCTCACTGGTAGCCAAAAATTTGTACTCATCTTTCAAAATGAGCTCAGGCAGGGAAATGGTCCGCCCCAGGCCAGCGGTTTTAAGCTTGTGTCTGTGGGGACTCTGTTCAAACGCTCCTGACCCATGACCGTGACTCCGGCGCAGAGGCTGTCGGACAGCGCTGAGCGGCGGCCCCCCCCCCCGAACGCTGCAAGGGCACACACACCGTTTCTCAGGTGTGCCGCGGGGCCGGCCGCACTGTGTGGCACTGTGCACGGACTCAGTTCCGGCACACCTTCCTGCCACGGAAACACTTCCCGGCCGAGAACGCTTTCTGCCACGGAAACGCTGGACAGAAGAGACCCGACATTCTGCTTGCAGAGCGGTACGTCCCCTGGAAAACGGGAGCCCCCCACCAGTCTTCGTGCCCTGCAGGGCTGTGCTTCCAGCCAGCACAGGGATGGGCTTCTGGGCACAATGCAGCGAGCTGCAGCTGACACGCTGCTCCACACCGAGACCCTCGAAGGGCTACGTCCTCGATTACAAGGCAGATGAGAAAAACGTTCGCTCTTCTGTACAGGGACAGGGAAATGGCGACGTTTGTGTCTCGGCCTGGGCAGCGGGAGGGAAAGAGGAGTACCCCTCTCTAGGAATCCAGAGCCACATGCCACAGGTTTGGGGAAGGGGGGTGTTCAGCTTTATACCCCCAGAGTGGTCCAGGAACACCTCAAGTTAAAATAAAAGATGGTTCTAAGCTAGCAGAAAAAAACAGAAAACACCTCTAGAGGGATATGCTCACCCCGAGCCATACTGAGTCCCCACAATGAATAAAGCTCTATTAAGAATGAACTTGGCCCTGGCTGGTGTAGCTCAGTGGATTGAGCGCAGGCTGCGAACCCAAGTGTCACAGGTTCGATTCCCAGTCAGGGCACATGCCTGGGCTGCAGGCCATGACCCTCAGCAACTGCACATTGATGTCTCTCTCTCTCTCCCTCTCCCTCCCTCCCCTCTCTAAAAATAAATAAATAAATAAATCTTAAAAAAGAGAGAGAATGAATTTGTACCCTGGCTGGGTAGCTCAGTCACTTAGCGCATTGTCCTGATATGCCAAGGTTGTAGGTTTGATCCCTGGTCAGGGCACATATAAGAATTAACCAATGAATGCATAAATAAGTAGAACAACAAATCTCTGAAACCAATTAAAAACAACAACAACAAAAATACCTTGGCTAGTGGATTGGGCGCCAGCCTGAGAACCGAAGAGTGGCTGGTTTGATTCCCAGCCAGGGCACATGCCTGGGTTGCAGGCCAGGCTAGGTCCCCAGTAGGGGGTGCACAAGAGGCAACCACACATTTATGTTTCTTTCCGTTTCTTTCACCCTCTCTTCCCCTCTGGATAAAATAAAACTTTAAAAAAAAAAAAAAAAAAAAAAAAAAAGACCCCGGATGCACCTGGACACAGCATAGCAACAGGATTACATACCCCCCTCAAGAACTTCAGGTAACAGAATAATCTGTTCAACACTAGAAAACTATGTTTTAAATAATTAAAATGAATGAGAAGGAATCGAAAAATTACAGATTTAAGAAAATTCTAGTGGTAAAAACACAGTCACTGAGATTAAAGCGCACTGGACGGCAGAGGAAGAGGAAGCAGGCGGCACGCAGCTGAGAAAGCAGTTCTGAGGCGTCTTCCCAGACGGCCCCACAGACGCCCCCTTCTCTCGTATTTGAGAGACTTGGAAAACAGAACGGGAAGGCACTGAGTACTCCAGGGGGAATTTCTAGAAGAAGGGACACAGGGTGAGGAGAGGGCAGTGTGCCCACTGCCGACCAGAAGGAGTTTCCGGAAGCGACGAAAGACGTACAACCGCCCTCGGACACGCGCCGCAGGAGCTCTCGGCGGGACGAGGGGGGCAGAGACAGACGTGCACCCGGACACAGCCCGTCGAGACGGGGCCGCAGAGGCCCGGGACAGGAAGGCGGCCGCAGAGAGAAGACAGTGGGTCGCCCACAGGGCCCACTTGCCGCAGCAGCGGGAGCCGGGAGGAATGCAAACGCCCCCCGCCCCCCAGGCCGACAGTGACCGCCAGCCTCGGTCTCCGCACCCCGCCGTACTGCCGCTCGGGAACAAGGGTGGCGTGGAGCCTTCCTCGGGCAAAGGAAGGCCGCCCACCACCTCTCCCGAAGGACTCGCAGGGCGCACCCCACGAAGAAGTAAACTGAACCAGATGAAGGGAGAAGAGGGCAGAGGGAACACAGCAGAGAAACGAGTCCACACACACAGGCAAATCTGACAAGCGCAGACTGGACAAAACCACAAAAATAACCGTGACTCACGGGTGGGCATAAAGACCAGGAAAAACTAAAATTCTAGGAAGAAATAGCAAGACCGATGAGGAGGTCATCAGAGTTCGAGTTAAGAGGAAAAATACCGACTGGCCATGTTAGCATTGAACGTGATCACCATGACAGCAGAAACAGAATGTAAAGGAAACAAACAGAAAGAACAGGAAAACCTGATTAAAAATAAAAACACACAAGAAAAGCATAGAGGGGGACAAACAGAAAACATACGCTAGGAAAGGAGGAAATCCAAATACAATCACCCGGGAATTCTCAAGGACCGGCTCTGGCCGCCAGGAAGTACTTCCGGGGCGGACGAAGCCACGCCCCTCGGACACACAAAGATGTGCTCCCCGAGACGGGCTCGGTGGGGGCGGCGGCGGAAAGCCGGAAAGAGGAGGCCAGACGACCAGGAATCCAAGGAAACCAGGAATGAGATCACTATGGACGGAGTAGACTTCAGAGACGGGGAAACTCCGGGAGCGGCAGGCAGCGAGGACGCGCCTCCAGCACCTCCAGACCGGACAGACGCGCGGACAGGCTCCCGGGACTCACGGACCCACAGCCGTCTCGGGACGCCCGAACGCAGCCCCTGAGAAACCGATCGAGGGGACAAAGACTGCAATGACATCGATATTCACACAGCACAACCAGCAAGCTCAATTCACGTCTAATTAGACAACAAAACTCTTTTAAAGCAAACATAGAATGCTTAAAAACCAGTCATAGCCTGCAAAGAAAATCTCAACCAATGCCCAGCAATCTTGACCAGGGCCTTGTTGGGCGAGTTCAGCCCTGGAGTGAAATTCGACCTGCCGCCTGTTTTAAAAATAGGTTCCCTGGAAAGCAAGGCAACACCCGT
Source organism: Phyllostomus discolor (assembly GCF_004126475.2). Taxonomy (NCBI): domain Eukaryota; kingdom Metazoa; phylum Chordata; class Mammalia; order Chiroptera; family Phyllostomidae; genus Phyllostomus; species Phyllostomus discolor. The sequence goes on along the minus strand of NC_040905.2, from coordinate 211,351,803 downwards.
TCTCCTGCAGCTCTCCGCAGCTGTGTTTGCTCTCACACCAGCGAGGTCGAGCCGCTGCTCAGAGCCTCACATCGTACTCGCTGCCTGGCATGTACAGAACAAGCCGGTGACCCCCGGCCTCTTACCACACAGGCAGCACTACCTGACCACAGACCAGCCACATTAGAGAATCACACCATAAGAATAATCTTTAAACCCTGTTTTTGGAAAATCTACAACATACCATTAAAAAACTGTAATTAAAAAATAAATGAAAATCAGACCAACATTCAGGCCTGTACAGTAACAAAGTGCTTTCTCATAAAACTCACAGGAGACCATAGCTCAGGTGAGACTTAAGTCCATGTCTCAGAAAAGTCAAAAATTAATGAACTAAGTATCCAGCAACAATTAGGAAAACAGAATAATTTCAAAGAAAACAGAGAAAAAGCAAACATTAATTAAGTAAACACAAAAAGAGAAATTAAGACATCCAAAGCTGTTTTTTAAAAATGGCATTAACTAGACACACCTCAGGGAAGGCTAACCAAGGAAAAGGAACAGAGAAGGCAGGAAAAACACTAAGAAGGACAAAAAGGGTCAGAACAACATAGAAGAGACATAAAAATTAATGAGAGCAATTTGCAATGCATGGTCTTAGGACTCCTCCCAATAATTCTTTGTGACAGGTACTATTATACCCCCATTTTGCAAACAAGGGAGTTAAAACAGACTGGTCACGTGACCTGTGGAGGCTGCCAGGTGGAATCCCGTGGACCTAACTCCTGGGGCCCTGTCTGGGCCTCTACAGGCGGGGCCCACTGGCCCAGGGTGCTTACCTGAAGGGGGCAGGGCCGAGGGGTAGAAGTCCACCGAGGTCCGAGGGGGCGCGATGCGTGGGTCCATGTAGGAAGGCATCATCATCCACCTGGGATCGAAGCCCAGCATCTGGGGGTGGTGTGCGTAGAAGGTGCGCTGCGGGTGGGAGGGCGGCGGGTACACCTGCGGCCAGTGCTGCATCTTGTACATCTGCTCCTGAGCAGGGAGACGGGCCAGTGAGACAGGGCCACGGGCAGACACCGCCCCTGCACGCACACTGCGCCAGCAGAGGGCACCGGAAGCCCACCCTGAGCAGGAGCCCGAGAGAGGGGAAGGGTGAGAGGCTGCTGCAAGGGCCGGCTGTGCCGCCCTCACGGTGGGAGGAGCCCGCAGGCCCCTCCAATACAAAGCAGATGGGTCTCACCCAGACCACACATTCCAGGGACTGACACCTGGCCAGCACACCTCCCGGGGACTCTCCTTGCCAAGAGCCACCTGGGCACGCCACCATCCTCCCCTTCCTCTCCACTGCCCTCTTCGAGTTGCTCTCCAAGCTACAGGGGTGATCTAGTCCACACACACTTGCACACACACACACCCCTCGGACTGTGTCAACCCCGTGCTTCCAAAGGGCTTCTGAGGGCTCCCCAGAGGGTTCCATGTCGGCTACTGTGTCTGCGGGGCCCTGGCCCCCGCCTCCCTTCGCAAGGCTGCCTGCCAACTGAGGCCTCGGGAGCATGCTGGGCCCTCTGTCCGGGGAGCTCCCGTTTCCTCCACCCCCAAACCTGGCTCACTCACACTTCTCTTAGGTTCCATCTTTTAAAGCACCTCCTCTGAAAAGCCTGTCCCGGCTCCCTGCAGAAGCCAGGCCCCTGTCCTCTGCTCCCCCAGCACTGACGACAGGGCATTACTGTCTCATGACGGTCTGCCTCACTGCTTCGTGAGAGCCTGCACCCCGACTTCACGGCAGTACCCCTGGCCCGCCCACCAGAGCTGGTGTAAAGAACACTCACTGCACAAGTGGATGAACATAAAGCATCAACAGAATAGCCAACACTGAGGGCCTGGAGGGGTTCACCGCACAGCCTGCTCTGTGGCACCAGGGGCCTCTGGGGCTGCCTCCCAGGCACATCCTGAGTGGGTGCCCGGCAGGACTCCGGTTCAGAACCAGCCTAGGAGGACAGCCCAATAGGCTGCCCACTGCCAGCGGCCTGGGCTGGACACCCCCAGGCAGTTTCACTGGTCCTTAGGGCACCTCTGCGGAGCACTCGGCACCCAGCAATAGAGATCTCACAGCCTCAGAGGCGGCTGCGGGCCTCCGCCCACAGCAACCTCTCACGTCTGGACCCCAGGTCCCAGGAAACCTGACCAGACAGGCTGCCAGACCCCTTAAGGCTGTCCTGGCGCTTCCAGACTGCCCTCTGTTCTTGAGGAAGGACCTGCCCATCACTGCCCCAGCAGGGCTACCTAGGGCCACCGTTGCTGCTGTGTCTGGCTCAAGCTGCCACAGAGAGCTCCCTGGTCAGTAATTCTCCACAAGCCACGGGCCACCACACTGTCACCCACTACCACGTGGAAACGTACGAGTCTACCTTCCCGTTCAGAGCTCAGGACTTGGTGGCTCCTGCAACGCTTTCTAGGAGTCCAAAGTAAGAAGGGCCCAGGAGAAGGTTTTAAAGGCAACAGCAAGATTCTGGGAAGAGGCTCAACACCTGAATTTGCTTCCGCAGGGCTCAGCTACTGAACTAAGTAATGTCCTTGTATGGACCCTGGGTCCCACTACAAGGCACTGCTCATCGGTGACACGTTTGCTCCTGCACTGCTCTCCCGTAAGACACTTCACCGCCAACGAGTGTCCCAGCTGGACACGGTGACCAGGCTTACAAGAGACTTACAAGTGAGATTACGGCCATCACGCGCATGCCCTTGTCCAGGGCAAGAGGCAAGCCCCTTTTAAGGTTCATGAGACGCCAATGAAGACGACACGGCCAGATGAGTCCGAAGGGGCTGTAAAGCCCTCCCTGCCATGCTGAGAGGCAGGTTCTCCTGCCTCCTGGCTGGCAACGGCCTGTGAGGCCGCGCTCCACCGCAGAGGCTGCAACCTGGTCAGCACCTGCAGACCCGCGCCCTTCACCCGGAGCCGCGCGTCCCTCTCTGACAGCTCTCCGGGCAGCCCCAGGGCCACCCTTGTTCCCCGGGCAGGTCCCAGCGTGGGGCACAGGGTGCTGCTCTGAACGGGACACCCTCCCTCCGAGCTCACCCACGCCATGTCCAAGGCACATGCTGAGCACACACTCCCCCTTGCTGGTGACAGACAAGGAGGCCAGCAAACCACCACCCAGAGGAGACACCTGGAGAGATGGAGGCCAGAGCTGACCTTCCAAGGCCTGAAGTTCTGAGGTACAGCTCCTGGTGTGACTGGGAGATAGGAGGGTGGACTTATATTTGTTTCAATGGAGGGGACATCCCTCAGCAATCAGGTCTGCTTACAAGGACCTTCTCAACGTTTTCTCTCTTTACCTGTTGTTGCTGTTGTTGTTGCTGCTGCTGCTGCTGGCGCTGGAACCTGGGAGGAAGCGACTTCTGGTACTTGCCGAACTCCTGCGCAGGGGACCCAGCCTCCCGGGCCCCCTCCTCACTGCTGCCGTTCTGAGCCACAGCTGCAGCAGCTGCAGGCGCTTCTTCTGAAAACGAGCTGGGGGCCTCCTGGGCAGAGAACTCGGGGGAGCCTACAGAACAACCAACCAGAGAAACGACCGAGGTGAGCTCACAGAAGCTTGGCCAATCAAATGTTTGAAAGCACATGCTCTTCCTTGGGGGCCCTGCTACCACGCTGGACTATTCACAGCCCTGACCCTGGCACTGTGCCAATGCTTCACAGGCACGAGCTCACGAGTCCTCACGGCATCACTCGGAAACAAAGAGTTCCGATTTTAGGTGCGCTGTCTGAGGTCACAGCACCAGCAGCGGAGCTGGGATTTGGGTCCAGGTAACAGAGATCTCATTGAAAAGGACCCTAGTACATCAGCGAGCAGCCACAAGCTCGGTGACAGTCCATATGTCCACATCCCAACAGCCTGGCTCCACACGTCCAAAGGCCATGGGACCTGGGTACGGTGGCCTCTCCTGTACCACGGGGACGGCAGTGGTGCCTGAGCCACAGGGCTTGCGGAAGTTACAATCGGTGAGATAATCCGTGTAATGTACTCAACGCAGCACCTGATAGGTCGTAAGTGCTCAACACAACTGCCCACCACTCTCTGACATCCCCTTCTTTCTTGTCACATCCCAGATCCCAGCTTTGCACCCTTTCTCCCCGCCCCAGCTTTACTGAGGTACAACTGACATGTGCGCTCTTCATTCTGCTGCGGGGGGCTGAGGGACCTAGCGCGGAGCCTCCCAGGCCCAGGGATGCACTCAGGAAACACCGCAGGGGGGCGGGGCAGGTGCTGAGAGGCTCCTGAATCCCAGGCCTGCAGGCCCACCCAGGGACCAGTACCCACCGACCACGCCCCCACCGAGCGGTCTCCGCCCGGACCGCCCACCGCCCCGAAGTGAGGACCCGACGCCACACAGGCCTCACTGGGACGTCAGAGAGAGGGCAGTGATGAGGGACTTGGAGGGCCATCAGAGCAGCAACACGACCCGCCCCCCCCCCCCCCCCCCGGAGGCTCTCAGAGACCGAAACGCAGACCAGATGGACCCTTCTCTCCTGAAGGGCTGGCTTCAGCTGACGTCACTTAGAAACCACAAAGAACACAGCTGACTATGCTCTGTAAAACGGCTCGAGAGCCGCCCTCCCTCCATCATACAGCGCCACACAGCGTCCCTGAGGCGGCCACGGCATCCATTCCTCCCGGCACGCCAAGACACGTGCTCTCCAACGGCAGGCGGAGGATCCTGCGCTTCATCCGAGTCCTGCGACGCCTGCGCCTCCGGCCCATCTCTGGCTGAGCGGCGCAAGTGACGATCACAGTGATAATGACGACAGAATTGGTATTATTGCCAGGAAGGACACGCGTGATTTCTACACGCAGAAACTGTGCCAAGGGCTTCACGTCCCTCCCTCGAGTGGCCCCACAGCACGCAGGGAGGGACTCGAGGCTAGCATCCCACTGCACAGACGCCGAGAACACGGACCCCAGAGGTGGGGCGCAGAGCCATCCAGCTCCAACAGCTGAGACAGGGTGCGACTCCGGGCACAGACCCGGGCCGAAACGTAATGCCTGCGCTTCTCCCCAAGCTCCTCCGCTGCGAGCCCTGGACAGCGCCAGGAAGCCAGGGAGACGCAAACGAGAGCCGCCCAGGGTTTCCCGTTCACGGGCCGAGGCCCCCGCTCACCTTTGCGGGCGACAGGGCCGTTCTCCTGCGGGGACACCTTCTCGGTGCCTGGAGACCGGGGCAGCACTTCCTTCTCCACCTGCCTCGGGGCCTCGCTGGCCTTCTGCGCCTGCTTACACTTCTGGTCCAGCTGCTTGAGCTTGGCGGCGCAGGCAGCCAGCCTCTCCTCCCGGGCCCGGCGCTCCTCCTCCTCCCGGCGCTTCCGGGCGCGCTCCACGGCCTCGGACATCTCGGACTGGATGAACTTCTGCCTCGGGGGCGGCTTGTCCTCTTTGTCCTCGGCCGACTGCTGCCGGAACACGCTGACCGCGGAGGACTTCTGCCAGGAGAAGAAAGCCTCTGATGAAAGGAGGAGACAGGGCGGCCCCAGGGCGGGGCCAGAGCTCTCCCCGAGACCCTCAGGCACCACCTTCGGGGGGCGTGTCATCATGTGCCAGGGGGGCTGGCGCTTGAGTCCTGCTCTGCCCGTGACTGCATTTGGAAAGTTTGGGCAAGCGCCGAAGCTCTGCATCTCTGTTCATCATTTGCAAACTGGGGAGAGTACAGGAGCCGCTGGGACTGTGCAGAGGCCCTGAAGTGTCTGCCAGGCGCTCAGCCCTGGGTGGACACAGAGGGCGCTCCCGGCCCACGGACGCTCGCCACTCCGAAGGGCACCAGGGCTAGGCCTCCGCGCTGGCGGACAGGAGCTGAACAGCACACACTCGACTCCTTGCCCGTGAACATCTACAAACCTCTGCGTGTACAGAGCCACGAGAAGTTGGAATTCATGACACATGGTTTCAAGATCATTCTTTGTGTAAAAACCAAAAGGCACTGTTGTGGACAGTTCGTCCAGCCGAGCCTCTGCCGGGCTGCCAGGTACTGGACAACACCCAGGGGCCGAAGGCGCAGCGGGAAGAACGCAACACAGGACGCCTTCTCACCGGTGTGTGGGGAGGGGAGCGCCAAAGGCCACGGCCACGGGATCCCAATGCGATGTGACTATCGCAACACACAGCTTCCTGTCGTGAGTGGAAGACGTACAGGACTGTCTTCCGGTACGGACAGGTGTACAGGATTGTGGCAAGTCACCGAACGTTGAAAAAACCAAGATCTATGCCTTTTCTTACGCGTTATCTCTATCTCTACAAAAGCAATATGCCACACACTGGCTGGAGTCAGGGAGTTTTCTCCTACAAACTAACTTCTCCCAATCCAGAGACAACCGCCACAATCAAAAGATGAAGAACAACTACTTTGGAAACATGGAGGCAGTTTTCTCTGTTGAACGTTACCTTCTGTCCACGCTCTGCCGTGGGCGCGCGCTGTCCCACAGCGCGGGCTGTAGTTCCCCTAAACCCCCGGTGGCCAATCCCCTCCTGCAGACAGCCCTGACCGCATGTCCTGACCAGGTCCATCAGAGAGTCCTAGCGACGAATCAGCAGAATTAAAGGTAATGTGGACGTTGTTAGGACTGATGATGTGGCTTTCTAAACTGACCTAAGATTAGCTGTCATTTTATAGACTAAAGGTCCTGAAAAATGTCTGAATTATGACAATCTTTCCAAAACTCTGGGTGCATGGAATTTTACAGACTTCATCTTTGTTGGCGCTATTCAGTTCGTCCACACGGTCGCTCTGCGTGAGCCAAAGGGAAAAACCATGACTTGAACGCTGCACCTAAAATAAGAATGCAGCGTGGAGTAACCTCAGGGTGATTTCCGGAAGTAGCAGCGTGCCCCCCGGCCCTAGCACACGGCGCCTGGCACGTAACACGTGCTCGATAAGAAGACCAAGGGGAAGGGGCACTTTCGTTTTACGAGCAGATGTGGAACAGGAGCCCTTCACGTGGCAAAGCGCATTGAAAACTGTTGCGTTTTGCCAAGTGTATTTCAAGAACTGCCTTTACTATCCCCAGTCCTGCCTCTCCTGAACAATTTAGTCCCCGAGTCATGACACTCTGTGGCAGAACAAGGCCAGCATCTGCGACAGAGTCCTGGGGGCTGGGGGCAGGTGGCCAGAGCCCAGGCGGGGCGGGAAGGACGTCCGTGCGGCGATGTGGCCCCAGCAGCTGGCTGAGGACGGGATTCCCAAGGGGAGACGGCCCAGCAGGGACAGGCAGGGCATCCACGTGGGGCACGACGTCTGAGTGGGCGAGGGGGGCATCTGCGCAAGGGAGAGTGGTGGCGGGAACGGGGGACTGACTGCCTACAGGGGGCCTGACCAAACAGGTGTAAACGTCAGGGACAGACAGGGGACTAGAGTGGACTCTGTGGGACTGGAGCGGTCACTGTGACTTCTAGCTTTCTGTGCAGACAGACACAGAAGTAATGCAGACACACAAGCTCCCTGACTGTCCCCCGAGAGGGCCCGGGGGCGGGGACACCCTGACAGCAGTGACACTCCTAGTTCCCACATGTGAGTTTCTGCACAAGGACCGCTTCGGGGGCCAAGGCAGGGGAGGAAGGAAGCAGCTTAAGAAAACCTGTTCCACCAGAAAGCGAGGAACAGCGCAGCAGAGGGTGGTGACACGCAGAAGGGCCGGGACGCCACTCAGAGAGAGAGAGGCTCTCAGCAGCCAAGTCAGAGACAGTTTTAGCTTCAAAACAACGAGAAACACCGACCTTAACGTACGGATGTAAATAAACTCAAAGTGGCATGAGAAACAGGTATTCCAAGTCCCAAAGTGCCTGCCCACAAAATTCTTATCTGTTACGAATGTGGAAGAGAACAACTCCACAGTGTGAAACTTGGCAGGTACCACCTCAATCAAGTGACAATTGTCAGAGTGGGACAGAGACGAACCGTGGTCACCTGTCAGGATGCAACGAGAAGAGTCACACCATCTGAGAGATCCGAGCCAAAACAGGAAACCTTGATGCCAGCAGCGAGGAAGGAGCACACAAACCCACTCCGAGGTGCACTCCACAAGTAACTGGGCTGTGACCTCCCAAGGTGTCAAAGTCATGCGAAAGGCGGGAAAAGCTGTTCCAAACCGATGGGGACGACAGAGACAGGACACCTGAGGTGGAGTGTGATTCTGAACTGGGTCCCTGTGTCAAGGCCATTCACTCACAGGACAACTATTAAAAGGTGACAGCTGTGACATGTCCCTGCTAAGGTCCTGGCTGAGACTGGCTACCTAGGAGGACTGTCCTTTTGGGGGTATTACACTGCCCGGGTGTTCCATGGGGGTAGCGCCTGGTCATGCGATGTCTCTTCAAATAGCTCAGGAAAAAGTATTCTTTGTATCGTACCTCCAGCTTTCCTATGTCTGTGCCTGTTTCAAAATTTCCAACAAAATTTTTTAAATTTAAAAGAAGGCCTGTCCACCTAGGACTCTGAGAAGGTCAGCCACTGAACTCAGTGGCCAGCCACCTGGGTGCCCTGTTGCGGTCTGTCTCCTGGAGGGCCAGCCACGCACGCACGTGGGAAGGCTGCGTGCGCCCCTGCTGGTCAGTTACAGAGCCCTTCCGGCACCCCGGTACCTGGTAGTCAGGGCCTGACGTCCAGCTGTGAGGCTTCCTGGAAGGCGGCTGAGGTTCCGGCACCTTCCGGATGGCCCGGGTCATGCCCGCCGTTTCGCCCCAGTCCTTTCCTTCCTCTTGGGCACGCTTGGCATCAGCACTGTCTGCAGAGCTCAGGGACAACTGCCGCTGGCCCCTGGGGTCCCAGCTGCTCCTAGGACAAACCGCGTGCACATTAGTGTTCCCGGTCAGACCGATGCGGTCGGATCGCACTGGCCAGAGGCCCTTCTCAGTCAGCTGTCGGCACACCGACGTCCTTCATCAGAACACACCCTACTCCATACTCCCCGCGGGCGGCAGGACCTGCCCAGAACACCAAAACTGAGCACACAGCAGGGACCCGGGGGCATTCCGGAGGGCAGCTCTGGGGCTGGATGGTAAGGGGGTGCTGCGCAGGGCTCACCGTCACAGGCTATGGTGCAAACTCGGGCTCTGGGGCAGAACGCACATGCACGCACTGAGCCCCTCTTGTGTGCAAAACAAGAGCCCAGTAACACAACAGGGGCTCAGAGAAGCGGGGCCAGGCCCGGTGGATCTGTGTGTCTGTCCACGTGGGAGCTCACATGTGCACGTGATGCAGGGGGGCGGGGGGGAGAGGCAGGCAAGGTAGGCTGGGAGATCACAGCCACTCTGAGGAACTTGGGGGCCACACTCAGGCCCCTGATCCACCAGAAAAGACCTGTCTTTAGAGGACGACTAGGCACAGTGTGAGGGCGGGAGGGTAGGGCGAGAGCTGTGGCCTCTGCACGGCCCGGAAAAGGAAGGATGCTGCCTGCCCCGAGGCTCCGGTCACAGTGAGCGGGGAGGGGGTGCAGTCAAGGGCAGTTCCAGGAGTTATTGTGGTTGGGGACATAAGATGGCAAAGGGGACTTGGAGCTTGTCACAGGAGTCTCGGGGTGGGGACTGGGTATCATCAACCAGTTCAGAAAATATTAAAAAAAGAGAGCAGGTTTTAGCTCTGGCTGGTGTGGCTCAGTAGATTGAGAGCAGGCCTGTGAACCAAAGGGTTCCATTCCCAATCAGGGCACATGCCTGGGTTGCAGGGCAGGTCCCCAGCAAGAAGCAACCACACATTGACATTTCTCTCACTCTCTTTCTCCTTCCCGTCCCCTCTCTGAAAATAAATAAATCTTTTTTAAAAAATAGGTTTTAAAGTAGATTTAGGGAGAAGGTGCCCACAATTTGAGGTGTCCTTGGTCACAGCCATTAGCAAAGCTAGGTTCAAAACTCACGCCTAGCTCTTTCAGCTGAATATGCCATTAACACCAACAGAATGAGACAAGAAACAGAATGTCCTACTGATCCAACAAATCTGTGAAATTTTTTATCTTTGCCTTTGCCTTCAATTCCTGGTCACATTTCCTCCCGAGCTCAGTGTTCCAGGAACTGACCCACAGTCACTCCCCACGTGCATCCGAAGCTTAAGCTGAAAATCCAACAGCGTGAAAACAAGTGACAGAAGCCCCCACTAGCTAACGGCGTGCCATTGGAGCAAGAGTGGCAGCAGACCGTCACCGGCTTCCCCCAGACGAGGGGCACTCGCTTCAGGGGCTTTGAAGCGGAAGATGAAACAACACAGAGAGACTTGCAGGCTCAACTACACAGACATTCAACCGCTGACAATAAAATAAACAAAGGGAAACGTTAAAGCCTTAATATCTAAGCAATACAAAACAATCACATCTCAGAGAAAACCGTAAGTCTAACTGGTAATACAGGAAGAAAACAGGAGGTCTCCCATGAAAGAAAACGTTCATATTGGCTAGTACCCCCAAAAAATGCACATTAAATGAACCAAGGCACTACCTTTAAAGTGCCAGCCCACACCACTGATATCATGGGTAAAAACAAGAGGGCCTAGTCAAGTACTTTCCAAAGGGCACTGTAAGAAAACCAGTGCCATAAAATAATCCCAAAAAAGAGAGAAAACATTAAGGTAATCTAAAAGTGCAGGAAACCTGGCACGCCCTGCTCACAGCTCCCCCACCAAAAATTCCCAGCATGCCTTTGCACACATGTCCCAGGCTGGGACAGCCCCGGAAGAAAGGAGTGAGTGAACCCAGGAGGTTTCCCAAACCGGCCGGCCACACGAGCCTGCGGGGGCACGCCACCACCCTCAGCCTGCAGGACACGCTCGGGCGGAACGCCGGAGCAGCGGCTGCCATCACTAGCACTCCGCCTGGACGCCAGTCCGGGCTCCGCTCCCGAACGGCCCCGTCCCCTCGCCTGCAAACCAAACAGTGACCAGCCCTGCCAGGCCCTGGGAGCAAGCAGGTGCGCCTTCGGCACGGGGACCCGCCCGCAGCAGCACGGGAAATCCCCCGGGTGCCCTGGGGCGTGCCGTAAGCACGGGGCGGGGGAGCCTCACCACTGCGGCCTGCCATCCTTCACGTCTTCCTCCTCTTCGTCATCACTGAACTTCAGCTTCTCAGAATAGTCCACTTCCTCGTGGAGGCCTACAACAGGAGGCGGGCCGGGAAAAACACGGAAAATGAGAATTTCAGCCGCTGAGAGGGCCGGTCGGGAACTCCGCCAACCCAACAGGGGGCTAAGGCGCCCCACCCAGCTGCCACCGCTGGAACGAACTCCGGGCCAAAGTGAGGGACAGTGCTGGCATCTGCCAACAGCAAGGCAGCCCGGTCAGATTAATCTTCCCACGGACAAGAGTTCTTGAATCTGGGCAAAATATTTAACAAATGTATTAGAAGGTACAGGAGAATGAGCAGAAGTAGGCAGAATCAGATAGGCGTTGACCCTGCGATACGGAGGCTCTGCCCACAAAACCTGTGCATCACCACGCTGAGCCAGGGCACCGCCCCCCACGCCCCAGGTGGCACCGGGGGCAGGCAGTGTCCATCAACTGCTGAGTGGGTCACAAAATGCAGCAGACCCACACACGCTGCAAGTGATGAACCTTGAAGTCATCATGCTAAGTGCCAGACGCCAGACACAAAAGGCCACACATTGTACAATTCCATGTATGTGACAGGTCCCGGTGTAAATCCAGAGACAGAGAGCAGATGAGCTGTGGCCGGAGGAGGAGTTTGAGTCTGGGCTGGTCTGTGGGGGAGGGGTGACCGGGGATGACGGCTAACAGCAGAGGAGGAGTGTGTGTCTGAGTCTGTCTGGGGGGCATGGGAATGCTCTGGCACTGGCTAGTGGTGATGGTGGCACAAACCTGAGCGCATACGAAAAACCACTGAATCGTGTACTTTTTGCAAGGCGTCATTCCGATCTAAAAGCAGCACCAGCCGTGACGAAGAAGCGAGCACAGGTATGTGCCGTCTCCCAGATCAGCACTTGACACACAAACCCGAGGGGCGGGCACCGGGCGGCAAAGAGACACCCCGTGACAACAGCACGTAAGTCAGAGCAATGACACCGACACGGGACACGGCAGACTCCAGGACAAGACGCACTGCTAGAGACAAGGAACACAAGGGCAGTTCAAAGTGCTGATGTCAGCCATGAAAAGCATAAACGTGCACTGAGCCTAATAAAGTAAGTGCAGCAAAACCAGAAGAGAAGATACATGCACAACGACAGTGGAAAGTTGAACTCCTCGTTTTCAGTAACCGACAGAACTGGACAAAAGTATCAGTAGAGTAGGTAGGATCTGGACTGACACCACCAGCCGCCTGCACCGACCGGCACTTCCAGCACAGAGCCCCACACAACCGCGGGATACACGTTCCTTTCGAGTGCGTTTGGAATATCCATCAGGACAGACCACATCTTGGTCATAAATATGTTTAAATAAGTCTAGAAGATCCGAAATCACTCAGCGTACAAGCTCAGACTCAAGAATTAAATTAGAAATCTAGAAAATGCCAATAATGAAAATGAACAGATCAGTGAAACAGAAAATAGAGAAAATTAAAGCCAAAAGCTGCCTCTTTGTAAATATTAATAAAACTAATAAGCCCTCGACAGAAGTGAATGAGAAAAAGAGAAAAACCCCAAGTAAGTGCAGTGGCCCAGCTGTCAGGCGTGGAAGAGGGCGCGTCACCACAGGCGCCAGAGACGCCGGAGGAACGGGGCTGCCAGCGGTCCGTGCCAGTAGCCGCCGCCCGGAAGAAACGAGCATGTCCTCCGAAAAGGCCATCAAGAGCTGACACAGGAATCCGAGCAGCCACATAACTAATCAAAGAAATAAAACTATTATCACAAATGTCTTCACAAAGAAAACTCCAGGGCTCCCTTGTTCCGCTGGCAAGTTTTATCAAACACTAACCAAAAAATTATAGTACCAATCTTACAGAAACTCTTCCAGGAGGCAGAGAAAGAAGAAACATTTTCTGAGTCATCTCATGGACCCCACATAACCTGGTATCAAAACCCAACGCACAGTAAAAGGAAAGAAGATTACAGACCCATACCCACCACAAACAGAGACAGCAAGAGCCTCCACCAAACACCAGCAAACCGCATCAAGGCGCACAGAAGGGAGTTTAGTCTAGGAATGCAAGGATGGTTCGGCATTAAAAAATAAATCAATACAATCCACAAGATTTCCAAAATAAAGGAGAAAAACTGTATGATCACGAAGACAGGAAAAGTCCTTAACAAAATTCAATATAGACGCGTTCATGGTTTCAAAAACCAAACATTCGGCCCCCTAGAAACCGAAAGGAACCTTCCCAGCCTGGTCAAGAGCATCTCCACAGAGCTACAGCGAGCATGGTGTTTCATGGTGAAACCCTAAACATTCACCCTGAGGCCGGAAACAAAGAGCCTGAACGCAGCACTGCACTGGAAGTAACACGCCACGATAAGGCAAGACAAAGAAAGCAAAGGCGTGTAGCCTGCAAAAGAAGGCACAAAGCTGCCCCTATTGACGGGCAACAGGGCTGTTTGGCGAGAAATGCTAAGAAATCAACAAAAACTAGTAAAACTGATGAGTATATTCATCCAAGTGTCTGGTACAAGGTACCAGGAAATCCACAAAAATCCGCTGTATTTCTACATAATGACACCAGACACTTAAAACCAAAACCTAAAAAAATGAGCAGTGCCATTTCTAATGGCATCAAAGACTGTAAAATACTAAGGAATACACTTAAAAGATGGTCAAGACCTCCACCCTAAAAACTGTGAAAGCTGCTGGGAGCAACGGAGCCCTCACAGATCCACCAGGCTCCTGGGTGGAAGATTCAAAGTTACGACGTCGTTTATGCAGAAATAAATTCAATACAGTCCTCACCAAAATGCCTGCAGGCTTTTTGTTAATGCTGCCAGGCTGATTCTAAATTTATATGGGAGTGAAATGAACTTGGTATTGTCCAACAATTTTTTAAAAAGCTGGAAAACTTACACGATGTAACCGGAAGGGTTACTAAAAGCTACAGTCTGGGGCTCGCATACGGATGAATAAACAAACCGCAGGGTAAACAGGTCCAGAAATAGCCCCACACTTACCAGGTCAGTTGATTTTTGGCAAAGCTGCCAAAGCAATTCAATAGGGGAAGGAAAGTCTTACAAACAAATGGTGGAAACAACTAATATTCTTACATAAAAAAATAAATCTCAACTCCTATCTTATAACACACACATCAATTAATTCAACACGGATCACAGACCCAAAAACAAAGACTTAAAACTATAAAACATGCCCTGGCTGGAGTGCCTCAGTGGATTGAGTACCAGCCTGTGAACCACAGAGTCCCCAGTTCGATTCCTGGTCAGGGCACATGCTTGGGTTGTGGGCCAGGTCCCCAGTTGGAGTTGTGCGAGAGGCAACTGATCAATGTCTCTCTCACACATCGACACTTCTTCTCCTTTATTTCTCCCTTACGTCCCCTCTCTCTAACAACAAGCAAATAAAATCTTAAAAACAAAAAACTATAGCTCTGGCTGGTGTGGCTCAGTGGATTGAGCGCCAGCCTGCAAACCAAAGGGTCACCAGTTCAATTCCTGGCCAGGGCACATGCCTGGGTTACTGGCCAGGTCCCCAGTGGGGGGCACTTGGAAAGCAACCACACACTGATGTTTCTCTACCTCTCTTTCTCCCTCCCTCCCCCTTTCTCTAAAAATAAGTAAAATCTCAAAAACAAACAAACTATAAAACATAAGGGAATATCTTCACCACCAAGGGCGGTATGGATGGGGAGACACAAAGATCTTTTTTAGACAAGACACAAAAGTAATAACCATAAAACACAAGCCCAGAAACTTCATCAAAGCTAAAAGCTTCTACTCATCAAACAGCACTAAAAACGGACGAGGCAGGCAGTGGGGGAGACTGTGTGTGGGGTGTGAGCTGCAAGGGGCTTGTCCCGCTCACAAAGAAAAACAGAGCTGTACCTGCCGCCCCGTAGCCCACGAAAACGTGTCCATCGCCACTGGTCATTCGCAAAATGCAGAGTGAAAACACAGTGAGACACGGAGGCACAGCTGCTGGGACGGCTGAAATCGCGAAGGCTGGCAGGGAGCGCTGCGAGCGCAGCTGGGAAGGCGGGAAGGCCACCAGGACACGGTCTGGGGAGTCCTTGTAAACCTCGCCACCTGCCCACCCGTGACCTAGTAGTTCGCTCCCAGATATTACCGACTCAAGAGAAATGAGAACGTCATTCACGATGGAACTTTTGAATGGGAACACAAATCACAGCGTTCTGATGCAATGACACAGACCCCAGCGATTAAAAGCAACTATGGGGTGTGTGCATGTGCGCGCGCACACATCTGTATCTACCAACACCGACAAACCCACAGACGTGCCGCCAGAGGACCCGCGGCGCGGCTCCACCAGACGGGGCGGGGGGGGGGGGGGGGGCGGTCTGACAGGAAGGGGCGGGGGTGCCGAGGCCAAGGCCCTCTGCCTTCACGGGGGTGAGCCGCACAGGTTTCAACGGTCTGAAACCGTGCGATTGAGATGGGCGTCCTTCACGGTGATGAAAATGTACTTGAAAACAAACAGCAGCACGTGGACGAACGCAACTGGGCAGGGACAGCGCCGGCGAGGAGGGCTGAGGAGAGCTGAACGGCAGGCTGGGGGCTCATCACACTCTTTTGCTAGGTTTAACTTTTCCATTATAAAAAAATCTTAGGAAATGTTAACAGCAAAATCTACCACGGCTCTAAGATCAAGACCAAAGACCAAAGACCAGCTGACCGCCCACAGGGATCTACTGGGGCCCTGGCAGCCGCTCCCAGCCCCCGTGCCCCAGTCCCCGCAGGCCCAGAAGCCACACGACGGAGCATGGAGTCTCGGCCTCGCCCAGCGGAGACGGACGTCGGTCCTGCCTCTCCACGCCCACGGGCGGAAGCCCACCCAGAAACACGGCCCACCTGCCCAGCCGTCGTCGGCGTCGGTGTCCAGGTCGTCGAGGCCCTTGAGGTTCTCCGCCGTGATGATGGTGGGCCGCGGAGCACGCTCCGCCAGCTGCCTCAGGGGGCGGGGCGGGCGAGTCATTCCCAGCCTGCTCTCTTTTCTGGTGAGAGAGAAACGAGTCAAGACCCTACACATACAGAAGCAAAACCAAATACCTTTCAAAAAACAAGCCCCAGACCGCAGAGGTTCCCATTTGCATCGGGTATTTAAGCCGTCTCCTCTGGAGAGAAACATGCACTAAGCGTGCGGCAGAGAGAAGCCCCCTCATCTGCAGTCTGTCACTCGGTGCTAGTGCCTAGGGCGGGGGCAGCCAGCACACGACAACACTGCATCACTGCCAGGGACCGAAGGCGCCACCCAGGCTCTCACCGGGCCCCGTCCCTGCCACCCCACACCCAGGGGCTCAGCACCGGTCGCCAGGGGCACCGAGGTCCCCAGAGGACTCGGCACCTGCACTCATCGGCCCGTCCCCCTGTCCCGTGCCACCCCGGGGCTGCCTCTGCGTGCGTGCCCGCAGTGCCGCGGCCTTACCCGTCCTGGTCGTTCATCTGGAACTGCCTGAAAGGGACACGGGGCTCTAGGCGGAGCTGGGGGAGGGGGAAAGATCCTCGTTCCACTGTTCCCTGGTTCTCTGAGGACTGTGGCGAACACATCTGAAACACAACACCAACGAACAGGGTTTCGGGCAATGGCCCGACAGCTCAGGTCCACTCCCATCAGAACTGGTTTTGGAAAACGAAAAGCGGGAAAAAGAAACAGGCAAGTCTTGGGGTTCCCCATTCGATCCTGCCACCATCTCCCCCATTTCTCTCCTGCTGTAAGTACATCTGGGGACTTGAGGCTTGGGGAAAACCCGCCTTTCCTCTCTCCGCAGAGCCAAGGCTGAAATCCCGTCCACATGGCCAGGGCAGGCGGCCAGAGGCCCTCAGGGTTTGGAAAGGGGCAGAGCGCGCAAAACGGGTGGACGCTCAGCCACGTGACGCAGGTTCTGCCGGACGCGAACGGGCCGACTTCGTGGGAAAGAGCGCACACTCCGAAGACTTACAAAAGCAGGAAGCATGTCATGGTATGTAGGTGGGTGGTATGCGTTTCCCATGAACTGTGAAGCCCCTTTGCGAACAGGCTGGGCCGGGCGGAGAGAGGGGTCCTTAGAGTCGCTGCTGCCTGCCGAGGAGGGGGCTCCGTCTCCCGCGCTCGAGCTCCTGCTGCCCAGCTCAGTTGGGGGGGCGCTCAGAGACGTGGCAGAAAGCATGTTTCGCCCTCCGCCCTCCCTCCAGCTTGTCACATCTGGAAATTGAAAGGGGGCAAAAAGGGAGAGGAAAGAGGGGGAGGGAAGGATTTCATGAGGTTCTGAAGGTCAAGGGACCCCCTCATTCACAAAAAAAAAAAACAAAAAGAAACCCCGCAAGCAAGAACAAAAACCAAACAAAAAGTGAAGAGCCGAGGTGACTGGCCAAGTCTGTGGGACGGGCGGGGCAGACACCGGGCCAATGAGCATGGACGTGCTGAGGGAGGGCTGGTTTCGCGAGAGACACAAGACGAGGCCCACTCGGAGAGCAGGCAAGGCAGACGAGGTGTGGTCTTCCCGGGCTGGCCGAGCCCGCACCGCCAGCAGCCCACGGGACCGGGACCAGCGCCCCGGCGCAAACAGCCCTGGGGGATTTCTTCCAGCAACACCGGCCCAGCCCAGGCAGGGTCGGCACTGTGCCCCACTCTGGACTTGACATTAAGTCACCACGACTTCTGACACATGTTCAAACTCTGTTTAGCCGCGGCACCTCTGGTCAGAGACCTCCCCAGTTCGTGAGACAAAGCAGGGCCTGTGCTTACCCTGCCTGCTCCCGCACCGGCCGGACAGGCCCTCCCGCAGGGCACAGGTGCGGGCCTGCTGGCCCTCTGGCTCCCTTTGCGGACGGCGCCTTCCCCTGCCAAGTGCAGCAAGACCTGGTGGGGCTGCAGGCCAAGGGCAAGCCGGGTGAGTCCAGTGACTCCCCTCTGCAGTCCACTTGTGCTTCGGGGATGAAACATCCCAAGTCCCCGAGTATGGGGCCCCTAAGGACAGGAGCCACGAGGCCGGGCTCCACTCTAGCTCCTCGACCTGTCCTCACACGTGCTCTCTCGGTGGCCACCCCCTGGCTGTCTGCTTTTTCATCTTCTCAAATGAGGAGATGGCACTGCTCCCAGAAGCTTCTCCCACTTTTAAACTTTTATAGTCCTATAAAGCAACTTTTGGGCGGGGGGGGCGTGTAGAGGGTAAAATTTTTATTCACTCTCCAAGAAAGGAGGGGGCATGGTGTAGAGAGATACGCCAGCCGCAACTCATCTTAATTAAATGCAGAAAGTTATCATTCTTGGCCTAAGGAACCTGAAGATGTATTGGGAACGGACAGAAGGGCCCTGCGGAGGCGTGGTCTGAGGCGGAGCCGCAGAGAGCCCTTCCCTTGCGGGGCGCCGGCTGACGCCAGCTGCCTCGGGGTGTTGGCAAGACAAGCAAACACAAGTGCCTCACATTTCAAGACCTGATCAAGCACATCCCCAAACACCATCCCCCCCCCCCAAAACCAAGAGCCATTTCAGTCTCCAGTGAGGACAGAAAATCTCTCTCCTAAACACCTTCAACTCTAACCACTCAAGGCCTCTAAAAAAATATTACCAGCAAGTATCACCCCACAATCCTGCCGACTCCTCGGCCAGACCCCAAAGGCGGGGGGCGGGGGGCCTGGAGACAGTGCGGAGCAGGCCACGTGTGGGAGCTCGCTGCAGAACAGATGTGCTAGGGCGGCTGGGGGTGGGGAGGCCTGGAAGGCAGGCGTTTAACAAACCCCGCAGTGATCCTGACGGGGTGCAGCTGCTCTGGGAGCCAAGGGCTTAGAGCACAAGCTCCTGAACCAGGCACCAGGGCTGGCCGGGCTCACCGTGAGCACCAAGCACAGCAGACCTGTCTGATGACAGCTGGGGAGGCGCACAGGCCAGCCCGACCCGAAGGCCAAGAAAGGCATGGCCTGCAGACCAGCCAGGGGAATGCGCCCAGCAGACGCAGGGCCGGGCAGGGTGTCATGAACCGCGCTGTCCAGGCCTGGAGCCAGCCCCGGAGCGACGGCCTTCTGAGAGCCCGTGCACTCTGTCCCGAGAGAGCAGGAAGAGAAGGCGTGACCCTGCTGTCCCCACATGTGCCCGCAAGGGGCTGCAGTCCACTTACTCTGAGGGCGGAGGCTTGGTCCTGGCCCATACGACAGATCTAAGACGCCCTTTTCTTTGCCAGCCTTGTCCTGCCCTCCAGCTGCTTTCAGCGTCGGAAATTCCTCGGGAGAGAAGGATAAGAGTCGGCTTGAGGCCCTTAAACCTGTTAAGAAAACCGGAAAGACTTATGGAGCACGTGAGGTCGGCACAGCAGTTCCTGGCTTCAGCACGTCCACGCACCGAGAGCCATGCCGGCTGGAAGCGGGCTTTGGAAGCGCACTGCGGCAGGCTGGCCTCTGTGCGGTCAGAGAGGCGCTGGGCTCCCCAAGGGGCCCCAGACGCTACCCGACGGGGGCTAGGTGCGAAGGGCATGGGGGAGATAGTGTAGCTGCCCCAGCCCAGGCCCCCCCGGCTCCCGGCAGAAGACAGTAAGGTCCTCCTGGAGGCCTGGGCAATGGTCTCTGGCAGAGTCAGTGTCATGTGGAGGTAATGTGAAGAGCAGGTGCCCCCTGGCCCCAAAGACCCCGGCCCCAGATTTACATTCACGAGCACCTGCTCATTCCTCTGACCTGCCCGGGTCACCGTTTTCTACAGAGTTCCCCCAGCCCTGCAGGGCCAAACACTCTACTGCCGTGACCCTGGGAGCTATCTCCTCGTTCCGTCGCTCAGCCACCAACACCAGAAACCGCTCTAGAGAAGTCTCTCCGTCCTTCTGTGCCTCCCACTCACAGCACTCAGCAAGGGGAGCCTGCAGTCCTGTCCCAGGCGAAGAGGTAGCAAATGACCCGGTGAAGAGCCCAGACTGGGAGCTGGTCCCTCCATCCGGAACACACACACATGCCCTGCACCACGTGAGCAGCCGTGTCGCACAGCGCAGCGCCCGGCTGTGGCACGCCCTGCTCCCTGGGCAGTGGAGCTAAACCCCCCTCGGCACGTTCTCGGCACCACCGGTGCATGGACCTGTTACCTGGGCCGAGTTGCCAGGAAGGTGCAGTGGGATCGGAGTTGAAGCACAGGCATCAAATCACTCACCATCCCACTCAGTGAAAAGGTCCAGGGCCAGATAGGCCTGCCAGGACCACTACTGGACACACCCCTCGGCGGCGATGAGCCTGAGAGGCTGTCTCCAAGGGTCACAAAGGAGCCCCACTGTGCTGTGAAGGGGGCTCTGACTCCCACAGTCGCTGCATTATGTTAAGAATTCAAAAGATGAGCCCTGGCCGGTGTGGTTGGGTGGACTGAGGACCGGCCTGTGAACCTGAGGGTCACCGGTTCGATTCCCAGTCAGGGCACACGCCTGGGTTGTGGGCCAGGTTCCCAGTAGGGGGTGCCCGAGAGGCAACCACACATTGATGTTTCTCTCCCTCTTTTTCTCCTACTCTTCCCCGCTCTGAAAATAAATAAATAACATCTTTTAAAAAAATAGCGAACACATCTGATTTACTTAAAATCCCAGGCTGCAGAAAGCCGAAGAGCCAGTGTGAACAGTCCCGCGAGTGCTCAGTAATACGCCTATGCAGAGACCTGATTTGGGAGACCTGCTCCGCCTGTCCCAGCCCCTCCCACCTCCAGACCGGAGAACCCGCGGGGGCAGGACCGAGCCTCCCTGCCCTGCGTGAAGCCAGGAGCACTGGGGCTGTCCCCACGGCTCCACTGGCACACTGACTGGCACTGTCCCTCCTCCTGGACACTGAGGAGTGAGCTGTCACCTACCCTGTGGTGCCAATTCGGAAGGGACGTGTCCTTTGGGCAGGGGGTGGGGGAGATCAGGGAAGGCAGGACAAGACATGCAGCTCTCTTTCTAATATAATAAGAGCCAGGCCAGGCGAAGCCTGGGCTGGCATGGCCACACCAAAGGCCGAGCTCGGACAAGGCAGCCCGAGCTGCTCTCCAGATTCACCCTCGCACCACCACGCCCAAGCCAGCCCAGGGGCAGCGCCTGGTTTCGTCGGCACAGGGTGCCAGAAGTATTCGCGCTAACGTGGGAAAGTCAGAAGAGCTCACACAGGAAAGTCTGGGACGTCTGGCCCTGACCGAAGGTCGCCAGCTCCGTTCCCGGTCAGCGCGCATGCCTGGGCTCTAGGTGTGTGGGGCGTGTACAAAAGGTAACCGACTGATGTTTCTCTCTCACGTTGATATTTTTCTCCCACCCTTCCCCTCTCTCTAAAAATAAATAAATAAAATCGAAAGAAAGAAAGAAGAAAAAAAAGAAAAAAAAAGAAAAGAAGCGAAGCCCTGGCTGGTATAGCTCAGTGGATTGAGCGCAGGTTACAAACCAAAGGGTCACTGGTTCGATTCCCAGTCAGGGCACATGCCTGGGTTGTGGGCCAGGTCCCCAGTGGGGGCCACGTGAGAGGCAACCACACAAGGATGTTTCTCTCCCTGGTCCTTGCTGGTGTGGCTCAGTGACTGAGCATCAGCCTACAAACCAAAAGGTTACCATTCAGTCCCCAGTCGGGGCACGTGCCTGGGCTGTGGGCCGGGTCTCTGGTTGGGGGCGTGTAAGAGGCAGCTGACTGATGCACCTCTCGCGCATCGATGTTTCTTTCCCTCTTCCTCCCTTCCTTCCCCTCTAAAATCTTAAAAAAGAAAAAAAAGAAAAAAAAAAGAAAAATCTGGACTTTTGGCTTCTCTCAAAAACACCACTAACTCTGGGCCTGCCTTCTCATGGGCACCAGTCGCTGGAAGGGAGCCTGGCGACCTCCGCTCCAGCCCCACTGCTCCGGCCCGGACGTGGGAGCTGTCTGCCTGTGTTGTTCCGTGTTCATGTGGAACGCTGAGCGATGTCCCCTCCGCTCCTGCCCCCACTCCCCCACTGAAGGACCAGAGCAGCTGGCCGCCCCCACCTCCACGCGCCCCGGGTCAGGCCCGGCACCCACGGCGACACACCCCACACGGCCCTCTGAGCGCTCGGCCGTGCTGCCCGGCAGCAGGTGGCTCGGTTCGCGGGGCCGGCTGGTCTATAAACCCAGGCCCGAGGCGAGCACGCCTCACAAGACCTCCCTGTGGCCCCCGGAGAGAGGAGGTGACGCGTACTCCACTGGCGGCACAGCCGAAGGACAGCGTGGCGGGCCAGCTGCCCAGGTCCCCCCCACACCCCTCAGAAGGGAGTTTTAGCCCTAACACTCAATGAGACCCAAGAGCTGACACGCCTCCGGAATCAGCGCTTCCTCACCTGGCCCCAAGGCAAAGGTCCCGTCCCCCAGAGCGGTGACTCCCAGGTGAGAAACTCCGCAGAGCTTTGGGCCAAAGACGAGCCAGGCCACTGGAACGGACCAGAAAAGGTGCACATCCCTCCTGCCCAGCACCCGATGCCCCCTCACTCACTCACCACCTTCGTGTCCTGCTGGCTTTCCATTCAGCTGTGCCCATGACTTTGGTCCACCTGGCACTGAACTTGTGTTCTGAAAAAGGGAAGAGAATGAGAAGAGAGCCGCCCCGTCGGTCTGCCGCCCAGCCCCCGAGCAAGCTGGGATAAGGTGCCACGTTCCCGACGAGGGGCGGGATGAAGGGGGAGTGACCAGTCTGGAGTCACACCGTGAGTTACACGGCCAAGCCAGGGCTCACGCCTTCACACCGTCAGGTCGCCTGCCCACACGAAGCTGCTCTGCTTGCTCCAGAGACAGAGAGCAAGCCCTCATTCTAGCACGGGTCTCAGAAGCTTGGGCCAAAACCATGGGGACCAGAACATAAACTCGGGAATACCAACGTGTCCAACCGTCAGCTGGAGGGCCCACCGCACCCCTTTCCTAACTACTGCCGCCCCACGAGGCACAGCTCCCCATGAAGCAGGACTTGCCTGGTTCGGCCTCGGTCCGGCTGATAACCTTTGCTTACAGCTCCCTGCGGGCTAGGCATTGTGCTGGCGCCAGGTTAGGCACCAGGTCAGACAACTACTCTTTCCCACGACCCTCCTTGCCAGTGCACAGCCCGCCGTGGCTGCCACCCTCGGGGTGGCCACTGCCTGCTTCAGTGCAGGGCTGACCCGCCAACAACCCATTCACTCCTCGAGAGCTGTCCAGACTGCTTGACACAGTGGCCCGGAGTGCCCACCGTCTCCCCACAAGACCATACTCGAGGGGCGGACAGTGGGGGTTGGAGTGTCCCTCGAGGAGGGACACACGTCCCGACTGAGCAGGAAGCAGGGTGCGCCAGGCCCAAGACCTCAGAGCCGCCACCTGGAGCCTGACCGAAGGCCCGACACTGGAGGGGCACACCTGCGGGGCCCGGGGGGCCACGAACACTGCTGGCAAACCTCGTCCCGAGAGCAGAGCTCCCGCGTAACCTCTGAGGTGAGGTTTTAGATACTGGGGGCCCCTTCTCACCACCTCTGCCTACAGGAGAAAACCCGGTAACAGCCGCAGAGAGCTGTCAGTTCCAAATGCTGAGACACACACCCGCTCAACTCCACACACACAGCAGGTCCCGCCGGATCTGTGCCGATAGTAGCTATGGCGCCTGACGTGATGGGATTTCTCTTTTTTCCCTTTAATTTCAGAAGTGCAGTCTGGTGTGGGGGAGCTGCAGGGGGCCTCTCGGACCCCTACTACCCAGGCAGCAAAACGAAACTGCAGTATGAGCTGTTGTCAGAGAGCTGGGGAATGCCGGGTCCCCGGCATGAATGCCGGTTTCTTTCCGTCTAAAAGACTCAACGCCGCTCAGCCAGGTTTCCGGCTCCCCGCTGAGTCCAAGCCCCTGCCGGTCCCTGCAGCCCAGCCCCGGGCCCCACCGGCCCGCGTGCACCAGGAGCTCCTGCTCAGTTACACACGTCTCCGTTCAGAACAGCATCTAAATGCACGAACAAGCAAACGGCCGATGACAGCCGGGTGCTTCCCAGGCGTGCTCTGAGGCACCGCTAGCCCCCGGAGACCTTGTTCACAAAGGGTCCCCAGGATAAACCAACCTGAGAACCGCCGTCCCGAGGCCGTCTTCCCAACCAGCCGGGGCACACGTGAGCATGTCACAGACCCGGACAAGACATCCAGCAGCAGGGGAGCTAGCTGAATTTCGTTTCCCAGACTCGCCTCTCTGGGGCCCAGCACTCTCCGTCTGCCGTACGGCACTAGACTCCGCGGAGCACATCTGGGGGAACCCGGCGCAAGCCCGGCCTCGCCTGAGCGGCCTCACCACCACGAAGCCAACAGGAACCAAACTGGGCGTCTGCATCCTGCCCAGCGGGGGTCTCCTCTAGAAGGTGCAGGTTACAGCACTGCTTCTCAGACCACCACAGTCTCCTTTCCCAAAGTCCCCAGGGGGTCTGCCCTTGGCACAAGCACGTCATGCAAAACCACCCTTCCCGGCGACAGCCCCCACCCCAGCAGCAGGCTGTCAGGCGGCTCCACCGTCGGGACAGCATCAGGGTGGGCCCCCAGCACCTACCTCCTGACTGATTGGCTGTGTCGGCTTCTGTAAATTGGAGACAGATTTCTGCAAACCCGGCTGCGGCAGCAACTCCGGCGGCTGAGAGGCCGTCGCACTGGAACTGGACAGAGGGACAAAGGGCGAGGGTCAGACCTGGAGCAGGCCACGCCGACTTGGTCCCTCTTTCTAAACCCACAGCTGCCTGCTGGGGGCAGCCGTCCTCCGGCCAGTAGAAGCGGCACCTTCCCCAGCCGACACTTAAGTAAGGTGGCGAAGACCAGAGAGCACCGAACCACGTCTGAGGCCTGCTCACGGGCCCCTCACAGGGCAGAACAGCCCTCTGCCCCCGGGGGCCTCTGTCTGCAGCAGCTGAAAGCTCACTGCGAGCCGACAGGTCACGGAGGCTTTGCCAACAGGGGACAGTCACTGCGGGGAGGGCGCTCTGGACCCCGACCCCCTGACCAAGAGCTCACAGCAACTCAGGGGGCCAAATGCTTTGAAACAGCAAATTTTTAAAAACTTTATCTTGGCTTGTAAAAAGATACAAGCCCGTAGTAAAATAAATTTATAAAGGTATATAGCACAACTGATCGTGACCTCAGCCTCCACAGAGAACCTGAAGCAGAGTCTCCTCTACAAAACATAGTGTTTTTAACCCACGTGGAGTAGGCCACTCGTTCAGCTCCGTAACCCCCCTTTCACTCCCTCTGACATCTCTTCGTGACGATACGTGGGCACCCGCCTCTTCCTCTCAGGGACACAGCACAGCCGGTGGCCACGATGTACCTACCTCCATTCTTCTCTATTACAGATAAAGCTGCAGTGAGCATTTCTGTATCTTCGCACACTTCTGTGAAGCAGTTCAGTAGTGTGAGTTCTCAGAAATGGAACTGCTGAGTCAAAGCCACCCAGCCATGTAAGACGCTGCCACACCGCCCTCCCAAAGAGGTCGGTCAGTTCACACCCCGCAGGCGGCCCCGAGCCAGAAGCAGAGGGGCCCGAAGGAGGTTTCTGGGGCTCGGCAGCCTCCCAGCCACCCTTTCCACGGACCCTCCTCCCCACGGGACGCGAGGAGGGCGACCGTCCGCTTGGCCGGAATCTGCCCGCCGCCGGTGTTCCATCTGTAAGCTCAAGACTCTCTTCCAAGCTAACTTACCCAAGTAACTCATCACCGCACGTGACCATTACAAGATGAAGGCCACTCATCCCCTCTCACGTGACCCTCTACCTATACCTACAGCAAGCTTCCGGGAAGTGTCGCTGAAGTGTTCTCCAACTGCACAACTGTGCCCCCTGCCCACTGTGCCAACCCTGACACCCCTGGGCCGGCGTGGCCCAGGACAGCAGTGGGCCAGGCCTGGGGCTGCTGCCTCCTGTCTCCTACGCCGACTCTGCCCCTCCCTGGCAGATGCGCCCCCCCCAGCCAGCCTCACGGAAGCCGCCACATGGTGCCGATGCTTGGTGAGCATGGATGAAGGCAGGGGGCAGCACCTGGTCCTCTCTAGAACTCTCGACAGCACAGGCATTCCAAAGCCTATTGGAACGTGCAATGTCCCTTTCACTGCAGAGCACGCAGCGTGCACGTTAGAGCGAGGACGGCAGGAGCCGACACCCACCGGCACTCCCTCCGCCCTGAGCTCCCTCTGGGCTGGTGCCGTCACACCCGTTTCTCGTGGCCGCCCCTGAGGCCAAGGTTCTCACTTCACAGGACAATGAAGCTCGGACGTCACAGGACCCCCCAGGTCCCACGAAGCTAATGAGTCTCCTGGCTGGACACCACACACACACACCTGTCCCTCCGGAAGCCACACTGCACCATCAAGCGGCATGATCCCTGAGCACACTGTCAGAAAAAGTCTGAATTCGCGTCTAAGGCCCTCTTTCAGCTGCTCCTGCGGCACGACCCTCTGACTGAATCGTCCGCTCACTCTCTGCACCCCGTCTGAAGTGACCGCAGGAAGTTTCATAAAAGCTCGCACAGCCCTTTCCAGCAAGAGGAGAGGACTCTGGTCAGCAGCTGTGTCTGGCCCTGAGCATCGGCAGCCAGGCCAGGAGGCGCTGGGAGGGCTGCGGCGCTCCTGTTCCCAAACGGCAAACCCCGGTCGCAGGTGGCTGTCTGCCTGCTGGCCATAGCACGGCCCCGTCCCCGCTCAGCCCTCCCAGCGCAGACCCCAAGTCCTCCTCCCTGGACACCCTATCCTGGCCAGGGCCCCGTCAGAGGAGACAGGCAGCGAAGGAGAGAGAGGAGGGCTCGGGCACCCGTGCTTCGGCCCCCCGACGCAGCAGCAGCAGCAGCAGCGCCGGCAGTGGCTGTCTGTCTGACAATGACTTCTGTGCCAGACCCTGGGCTGCCCTCCTTCATGCCTGGGCGTGTCAGGGCGCCCGCAGCGGTCTCCTCCGGGAGGGAGGCTGCTGGGCCACAGGCAGGAGAACCGCCTTCCCACCCTGGGACCCGGCACACCCGGACCACCACAGAATGAGGCGTTCGAGCGCCAGCTCTATCCACAGAGGCTCCTGCAGGAACTGGCCCTGAGTCACTGCACAGGGGTCACTGCACTGTTGAGGCTTTTTCTAATAAGGCACAGGGGACACTGGTCACTGGGGACCAGGAGGCTCACAGAAATTCTGCCGTGCTGGCTCCAAGAGCCAGGAAAAACGCAGGCGGGAGCGAGAAACCCCGAGGCAGCAGGGGTCGGGCGAAGGACCTCCATGGGGACCTCCGCGCTCCAGCTCGGCCGGCCCTGGGCAGACAGCGAGGCTGCGGAGCCACCGGCCGCGGCGCTCTCACCTCTTTGGGTCTTGCTGGTCCTGCTTGTTTGCCCATCCCGTCCCGTCCTTGGGCACTATAACGATGTTGGGGTCGTTTCCTTTGTTTTCAGACTTCAGGCTTGGCAGGTTCGCAGGCGGTGGCATGCGCCGGGCTGTGGCAACTTTCCCGAGACTCTGTAAGCCATGTCGAGGAATAACTGCAGGGGGACAGGGGTGGAGACAGGCGTTGCACAGAAAGAAAGAGGCCAGAATCGCTCTGCTGCTCTTCCAACCCCCAAGTGACAGCAGGAAACGCAAGGGGCAGCCCGGCCCTGGAAACGACCGAGTGCTGGAGGTCACGCTCATCACATGACCAGCCCTCACCCCGCCCTCCAGAGGGGCTGCGGGAGCCTGTGCGGAGGCTCCCGCTCTACTCACGGGCAGGGCAGGAGAGAGCTCGGGAGTGCGTGACGTGGGTGAGGAGCCAGGCCCGGAACCCTCCATCCCCCACAGTCAACACCCCTCACAAGCTGAGACTGCTCCTGCCGCACGACAGCTGGGCCAAAAGGACAGTCTCAGCCTAGACCCGGGCCAAGCCTGAGCACTCACAAAACCCTCCCGGGCGGGGGCGGGGGCGGAGCGGAGAGCGTGGGCAGGGACTTTCCCGCCAAGTTCCAGAACACTGGAACCGAGACACCCAAACTGGGCAACTCGAATGCAAATTAAGCTCCGCTCTAATCGTCAGGCCAAACACAGGCACGGTTTCAGTGTGACTGAGGGGGTAACCCATACAGCAGGGGCAGGGCATTCCAGCCTCTGAAATCAGACCTCAGACTGGAGCTGGGGGAGGCTGCTCCCCGGAACTCCCAGGTGAGCTCCCTCTGCCCAGAACACTGATTTGCCTGGGCCTCTGCCTCTCCCTGCCCCTGCCCTGGAGTTTCTCACTACAAGAAAAGTGGGAAGGACCGGCCTCCAGGCTGGGTTCTTATCTTACCTGAGGATCTGATCGCGTCTACTGATTTTCCTTTATACTTATCAAACAGGCTGAGAGTCGAATACTTGCTTTTCCCATCCTTGCCCTTGGTTATTTGCCCCAAACGATCGGACATTGCGATGAAATGTCATCTAGTAAGGAAATTTTTCTAGGCACCGCCCCCGATCTGCCTTTGAAATGGAAAAAAAAAAAAGAGCGAGTCAGTCCACCAGAACCTCTAATACAGAGAACCTCTGATCCTTTAGGGATCGTGATGATCCTGAAGATCTAAAGGGAGCTGTGGACTCTGCCCCCAGGAATACGCCCTGACCACACACAGGCAGTTTTGCTTGTATTTAAAGAGCATTCTGTAGACTTGCAGACCCCGCCCCCAACGCACACCCACACCCGCTCACTCTCAAGTGGCTAGAGTCTGCTGCTCATCAACGACACCGGAGTGTCACCTCTCACAGAGTCCTCTCTCTGTGACTCGACCTCTCTTCAAGGTGAAAAAACAAACATGCGTCCCTTGCAGCACCTCCATGGAACACCACAAACCAGGCAGGCACACGGGTGGGGGAGAGGCACACGACCCACTGCGGAAGGCCATTCATTCCGAGGACACGCAAAACCAAATCAAAGGGAAGCAACCAAAGTCAGTAAATCTTCCCGGACAATTGGCTACATGCGCTCTTCAAAACACAGAACCAGCATCTGGAGAAAAACACGGGCTCAGGTGACAGGAGCGGGCTCTCCGGGGAGGTGCAGGTGTGGAAAACAGAAACGAGTGCCCCCCCCAGGGCAGCCCCGGGGGCCGTGCCATCCACAGGAGTGCCCTTCACCAGAAAGAAGCTGCCCTCCACAGCTGAGTTCCTACACCGTCTGTAAGTCTATTAGCCCTTTCCTCGTTAGTTCATTCATTTGCTCCTTCATTCAAATACTTGGTGAGTGCCTGCCACACACTAGTGGCTGCCACGTGCCAGGCACCAAGGATTAGGCTTCAGTGCCTCTTATCCTACGCTCAACCGTGGCTACAGGCTCTCCTCGAGTGAGTGACCAGTACTTCCCACTATAATTAACGTACGAAAAGAAAGCTAAAGCACCGAGTCAGGCATACTGATACCTCTCTAACAACAAACCGGAGGTGATGGTAAAAACATCTGCTAGCTAACAGAGGTGGCAGCGGCCGCGTCTGCCACCTCACCCTGTTACGAACGGCGCCTGCGGGCCCCGCAGCCATTTCACACCCCCCGAGATGCTAAGATAAAACTCTACACATTTCGGTCCAAGGCTGTAAAGCACATTTACAAACTGGACCCCCCAAAACAGTGAGAAAGGAGACACTGACTTCACACCCCTGACGCGGATGAGCCCGGGAACGATGCCGAATGTGAGCGAACTTCGTTCTTGCACGTAACTGGGCGGACCCGGCCTCCCCCATCTCACAAACCCTGACTGACAGGCACGTGGGTCGGCACCAGAAAACACTCAGGAAGAACGAACTCGGACGGACCCGAGGGCGAGCGCCGAGAGCTGGATGTGCGTGTGGGAGTCACCTCCCACGTGGTGTCAGCTGCCCTCGCCCATACTGACTTCCTTCCCACCAGATCCCAGTCCGGTCAGCCACTGGATGGAGGGAGGCTCGAGTCGGCGGCCAGGCCCGGGAAGCCAACCGCACTGCAAAGTGCCGGGGAACGGGCTCAACGAAGAACGGACCCTGCAGAAACCCCAACCGCTGCTGCTGCTCCCAGGTTCCGCTCGGAGCCGCTCGAGCCAGCAGCCCTCCCCAGCGCCTGCGCCGCCGGGTGCCAGAAGCAAAGAACAACGATGACCGGGGATGGGAATTGGCTCCGAGTTTCCCAATTCTGATTTTGGTGCCTAGGGGTTTCCTGCCCCACCCCTCAATATGCTCCCCAAGGACAGGGACTGGACCTTATTCGGGCCAGAATGACTCATATTAAACAGGCCATCAAATCTTGAAATCCTCCAATTAGGTTACATTAGATCTGATTTTTAGACGCTTCCGTCAACTCAAACACACAGAAAAGATCACTGGGGCTGGAACCAGAAGCAGCACCACACACACACGGGCAGACACAAACACACACAACACACAATCAGACGTGCCGCCACGCTGCCAGCAGCACGTGGCCCTGGCGCCACAGTGCTTACAGGCTAGAACAGGGGTCAGCAAACGCTGGCCAAGCCCCAGCCAACGGCCTGCTTCTGTAAGACCCTCAAGCTAAGAATGATATTTTTAAAATATTTTTTAGGCCCTGGCTGGCGTAGCTCAGTGGATTGAGCGTGGGCTGCGAACCAGTGTCACAGGTTCAATTCCCAGTCAGGGTACATGCCTGAGTTGCAGGCCATGACCCCCAGCAACCGCACATGGATGTTTCTCTCTCTCTCTCTCTCTCTCTCTCTCTCTCTCTCTATCTCCCTCCCTTCCCTCTCTAAAATAAATAAATAAAATCTTTAAAAATGTATATATATTTTTATAGCCCAGGCCAGTGCAACTCAGTGGATTGAGCACAGGCCTGTGAGCCAGTGTCACTGGTTCGATTCCCAGTCGAGGCACATGCCTGGGTTGCTGACCAGGTCCCTGGTAGGGGGTGTGCAAGAGGCAACCACACATTACTGTTTCTCTCCCTCTCTCCATCCCTTCCTCCCTCTAAAAGTAAATAAAATCTTTTAAAATATATGTATTTTTTATATTTGTCTAAAAAAAAAAAACCACAATGGAGACTGTGGCTGCAAAGCTGCATGTAGGCAAGGTCTGCGGACCCTGGATCTAAAGGCCGTGAACAAGCTCCAGGTCCCAGGTGGGAAACAGACAGGCAGCCCGAGAGGACCCCGCCCAGCAGGAGGCAGGAAGCTCCAGCAGGGTCCCCAGGGGGTCTGCCAGAACAGGGAGGCCCTGGCAAAAGGACAGAACAGATGTCTTCCCCCCCACCCCCCACCCCCCGCCCCAGAGAGAGCGGGGGCAGGGAGGGAGAAAGAAAGGGAGAGAAACATCAATGTGTGAGAGAAACAAACACAGACTGGCCGCCTCTCGCACACCCCCAACTGGGGTCCTGGTCCACAGCCAGGCATGTGCTCCGACTGGGAATCAAACCTGAGACCTTTTGGTTCGCAGGTCGGCGCTCAGCCCACTGAGCCACACCGGCCAGGGCAGGGCAGATGTCCCTTCCTCACCAGTAGGAGTCATTCCACTGACTATGCTGGGGATGCCCAGGAACCACTTCATCCTCTACAAACTCTGGGGCAGGGTGAGTGACAACATGTTGATGTCCTGCCTCTTAGAAGCTGTGAGTATGTAACTGTACCTGGCGAAAGGTATTCCGCGGTGTGACTAAATTAAGAGTCTCGAGCCGGGAAGGTGATCCTGGGTTATCCTCGAGGGCCCCATGCCATCGTAAGGGTCCTCAGAAGAGGGAGGCGGGGGCCAGGGTCAGAAAGGCGGGACAGTGGAGAGGTCCTCTCTGCGATGGGCAGGGCCTCGGGCAGAGCACTGGGGGCGCCTCTAGCAGCCGGACGAGGCCAGGAAACGGTTCCCCCCGAGCCTCCAAAGGAACTCAGCCCTGCTGACATCTCAGTCTACCCCAGCAAGACTCGTTTCAAACTCCCGACCCCCCGGAACCGCAAGAATACACTTGTGCTATGTTAAGTCACGAAATTTGCGGTAATGTTCTACAGCGACGAGAGAAAACTGACACACTCGTGTGTTCGCCACATTTATCTGAAGCACTGCTGTGTGCCCAGCACTGGGATGGGCCCGGGGTACAGCTGAGGATAAGCTGGACACAATGCCACCGTGTGCATGCAGTCCAGAGACGACGGGAGCCACCCACGGCCACACAGACCCTTGCCCTCTGGCCCAGTGCTGGACACTGCTGGACTGCAGCTCCGTGCGGGCCCTCACCTGACCACGGACCCCACAGGCATGTCGAAACACAGTCGTGGGGCCACCCTCACAACCACTCACCTACTCACCTACAGAGTTAGCACCATTAACTTAATTTTAACTTCTTTTCAGATTTTATTTATGTACTTTTAGAGAGGAAGCAAAACACCAACATGTGGTTGCCTCTCGCACACATCCCCTCCCTCCACTAGGAACCGGACCTGCAACCCAGGCATGTGCTCTGACTGGGAATCGAACCAGCGAGTGACCCTTTGGTTTGCAGGACAGTGCTCAGTCCACTGAGCCACACCAGCCGGGGCAAGCCCCATTAATTTAAATTCAGATAACCAGTTCTTACTAAATTAAAAACCAAACTGGCAAAGGCAAGAGCAGGAAAAATCAGTTACCAGCCACTTGGGAGCACCATTTTCCCACATTAAGTGTTAACATGCTTGATTATTAAAAAGCAAGTATTTTAATTCTGTAACTAGACCAGAAAATACTTATTTCTATAGATATTGCTAAAAAGTCCTGTTAAAATCGGCGAGTACAAACTTCTGCCAGTTCACACTCCTCTTGGATTTTGCACTGGCCGGGCCTGTGGGCAGGGGTCAGAGTGGACACAGCTCTCCACGGGTCTTCCTGGTGACACCAGCCTTCTCTGAGAACTAACCAGCCCCACCCCCACCCCCCAGGAGCCCCAGAAGACCGAAGCCTGACCACACCTGCACTGGCACCCCCTGGCGGGGGTGTGGAGGGGGACTGAGCAAACCTGAGCTGCTCTCCTGGGAATTCAGAATCAGGTCTGAGAGACGTCAGATGCTTGGACTCCGTCCTCCCGGGAAATCCAGCCACCCAGCACACACTGAGTGTGCACCTGCTATGCTCGGGCGAAACGCTCTCCACCCGCTCAACCAGGAGGGCCCCGAGAGGACGGACAGGGAGCCCTCTGGACTGACCCCGCAGTAAACCTGCCCACGCAGTCTTCTGGGAGTGCCACTGCCCACATCTTTAAACCGAGTCCTGCACCAGCTGGGCACACTCCCGGCTTCCCTCGACCTGGGCTTCCCCAGCCAACACCAGACCTCACAAGCACCACGCGGTCCTAAATGTCCGTAACCCACAGCCACGCGGTTACAAGCGATTCCCTGTCGAGCAGACGTCGCCCACCGCACATCCGGAACGGGACGCTCCGTTCCCATACAAGCCTGGGGTGCTAGCAGACAATGCGGCCGAGTTACCACCGCTGCAGAAACGGCGCCTGTGGGAGAGGGGGCTGCACAGAGGTCCTTCCAAGCCCAGCTTCCCCTCAGAGCACGGACGGGCAGGTCACAGCCACAGCCTGAGGAGGAACGCGCAACAGAGACCGTCCAGGCCCACACGCACGAGCGGAGCTGTGCAGGCCACAGACGCCCGCCGCAGAGCGTGCCCGGCCCTCCCAGTACGCCAGATTTCACGGGGCCCAAATTCAACCTACAGACATGCTCCTTCGGGTTCCCCCATGTGGCCGCATCTCCGGTCAAGCGGAGCCGAGCGTGGGGCCTGCGCAGCCCCACACCCGCCCGGCTCCTCTGCTTGCCTGCCGGCTCTCACACACACGGGCCGGGAGCAGGCTGTCAGCAGGGCTCAGTCGGCTTCCAAACCCCTGCTGCATTTCCGTCACCCCCACTCCCCCCAAGTTCAACCAGCCTCGTTCCGTGGCAGAAAGAAGCTCGACTCACGCAGCCAGCCAAGGTGACAGAACGCACTTCTCGTGGGTCAGAGGCACGCTCATTCGAGCATGGCTCACGCCCTGCTCCGTGGGACAAGAGCTGGCTGAGCGCGCCAGGCCCTTGCAGGCAGGCGCAGACCCAGCCCGGCTCGTGGCCCCGGTGTGCGGGCTGCTTTCTCTCCCTTTTGTAGGTAGCAAAATTCATTTTTGTTTTTTCCCCCAAGCAAAATCTACTTCAGCTCTTCCATGTCACACATCAAGCAGAGGCGATCCTCGTGTGCCCTGCCTGGGGGAGCCCTGCCTGCATGCCACCCCTCCTCGGACCCTCTCCCTCTGGGGGCCCGGAGCATGTGGAAAAAGCTGGCCTGAAAGAAACTACTGCCATTAAGCAGAGGAAAGGAGGGCCTGAAATCCAGTGCAGATAGCTCTGGGAGTGAAGAAAAGGGCAGTTAAAAGCGAATTGATGTCTGTGTGTTCTGGCAAGTCATCTAAAGATGTGCCCTGAGAGGCCCAGGCTTCCCGGGACAAAACAACCCAAACATTGGCAACAAAGGCACTTAACACCAAGCCCCGCCTCCCCAGACAGCAGTCCCACCTGCCAGACAGGTTACAAGGGCCTGTGATCTGTCCGGTCCTGTCGGCCAGAGGGAAAGTCTCCCTGCGCTCCACCTTATCGAAAGCTGTTTCCGGGTGAGATTAATTTCACTCTGCACTTGGGTACCAGCCAGCGTCAGCCACCCAGCCAGCGGGCAATGTGGGGTGGCCTGCGACTCACTGGGGAGCCACCAGCACTACACATTCAGGCCTAACCACAGTGGTGGCCAGCAGTCCTGAGAGCCAGGTACCCTGCTGAGCACCCACGCCCCAGCCTGAACCCCTCACAACAGCCCTTTCTGGAAGATACTCGGCCTGCTTAACCGATAAGGACGCTAACATGCAGTCGGGACAGAGAAGTGACTTGCCCAAGGTGATGGGGACGACCTAGTGCTGGGACCGGGCAGGATGCAACCAGGCTGCAGACCCTGTGCCCAGGGGACCCGACACCGGGCTGCAGCGGCTCCACCTGCGGGAGGGCAAGCACACAGGCCGGACAGACGCACTGGTTCCGACGTAAGCCGACCTAGGCTGGACGCAGCCTCTGGTCAGCCGAGTGGAGGATGGAACCGGACCGAGTCTCCAATTAACAGCCTTTTCTTTACACCAATGCTGCTCACAGCTAGATCTACGAGCTCGGCAAGTCCACGCTCTTCACTCTCCCCAGCTCCAGGGACACTCGGTCAGAACCATCTCCTCGACCCTCAGGACGTGTGCACACGTCACCACGTGGCTCTTCACTGCGGTCACCAGTGCGGACAAAGGACCCGCCATGCACTCCAGCCAAAGCCTGCCTTCCAGAGCACAGACAAGCACTTGGGGCAGACCCACCACCCGCCGAAACAGCGCATCTGCCTGTGCGCTACGGCTGCGAGGTGCGTGCAGACGCCCCGACCTGAGTGGAGGAGAAAGGAAGGCGGGTGTCTCTGTGCAGAAGGAATGGGAGCCTGGAGAGCAGGCTGGACCAACACTCCGGGAACCCACCCCATGGGTCATCAGACAGCACGTCTGTTAAGTCTCCATCAAAACTCGAAGAGCCACCAGCACGAGGTCGAGGTACAGGACTGACACCTCAGTCCGTCCTCCTCCAATACGCCGTGTCTGGCGAAAAAGAAACGGAACGAAAGGCAGGTGCCACCTGTACGGCAAACGCTCAACATCCACGGGCAACGATGCGGGCCAGGCTCCGTGCTGCTGGGTGCTGAGGACACGGAGACACCCTCGCTCCACCCATCCCTGCTGTGAACCCCGCCAACCGTTCCACAGAGGGCCAGGCAGCACGTCTGTCCCTGCTGCCCACCTGACCTCTGCGGTGACGGGTCAGACCCACGCCCCGCGCCTGCCGTAGAGGACAACACGGACTGGGGCAGCGCCCCGGCCAGGTCTGAGCTACAGCTTGCTGACAACTAGTCTAAAGGAGAAGCAGGTGTGGAAAGGAATGTATATTACAGTGAGGTGACCTCCCCAGAAAGGGTTCCACTTGGCACCAGATCGGGCAGGAGTGGGGGCCGCAGGGGGACCCGAGCTGGGTCTTTTGGGGGGCTGCTGCCCCACCCAGCACCAGGCCGCAGCCCACACCCCACACTCGCACTCTCAGGGCACCGGCCAGAAGGCAGGGCTGGCTCCGGAGAAGCGCAGAGAGCCCACCCTTCTCCACTCCCTAGCTGTCAGGGGCCCGTTCACCTGGACAGCCGGAGGCCGGGCTGGGTTTGCAGCACAGTCCAGTCATTCTACCTGCACGGGGCGGGGGCGGAGCCGGGTTCTGCAGGAAAAAAAGTATGTGGTGCACCAGCAGGATACAGCCAGCCCCAACCTGCCCAAGAATAAGCTGCTTGAGAACAAGGCACGAGGGAACAATAAGGGGGTAGAAGTGGGGTTCCTGGTAACCCAGTGTTCCTTACGGTGGACGCCAGCCACCACCGGGAGAGGGCCACACGCCCTGAGGAGACAGCACCTTCAGGAAGCAACAAAATTAAAACTGAGAAAGGAGGCATGTGGCGCAGGGACCAAAGCAGCCCCGCCCCCACTTCTCCCGCACACTTGGTGTGTTTGTCTCTGCTGCCCCATCCTCTCTGCCCTGAACCAGCCAGCTCCCCTGCTCTGTGCCCACTGCCCCTCCTCCAGGACCAAACCACGGCACGAGCACCTGTGCTGGCACCTTCCCCATCACCCCAGGGCTCCAGGGTCAAATCCAAGCCTTCTGGCCCTACACATGGCTGCCAAACTGCCACCCACCCTCGTGCTCACCGCCAGCAGCCTCATCCGTCCACGGGGCGCAGTCTGCACCCCCTCCCCGCCCCATGCGGACTTCAGGCCCGTCCCCTCCAGGACTGCATGCAGACGACACACTGCTACCCACCACGCAGGTGCAGCAGGCAGGAGCAGAGCAGAGAACAAACGCAGCACGAGCAACCCCGTGCTCACTGCCCTCGGGAGCTCTCGACCACCAACAGCCACCACCCTGGCTCCGCACTGTCCACTCCCAGCCGCCCGGCCTGCCTCATCCCTCCAGACTGCCATGCAGCCAGTGAAGCCCCGTGGCCCTGGGGGCCAGAACACCTCCCGCCTGTGCTCCTACCCTTTGTGCTCCAGGAACCTGTCCCACCGTGGCGTGTCACTGCTTACGGGCTACGGTGCGGAAAGCAGGCCTTCGGAACCAGGAGGATCAACGCCCAGACGCTCAGGATCTGCTGCGGACCCTTTAATTAATTCTCTGGAGAGAGAGGTGCACTTTAATTCTCAGAAACCCTCCTGAGATGAACTCTCCTCTGTGGCTACATCTTAAACAACACTAAACTGCCCCAGTTTCCAGGTCCCCCACTTCGGCACAAGCAGCGAGATGCCGGGAGCAAGCGCACACCGGTGTCACTTACAACAGGCCGCCCGGTGGAGGTGGGGCACGCCAGCCCCACTCGTTCGTGGATCCACAACATTTTGGCAACGACAACAATGTACATCTGACACAGAAAAACTAAAGCTTTAAGAGAAACACAGACACCGATCACGGGGAACGCCGCTCCCGCTCCACGCGGGACCTCTCTGCACCAGCGCCAGTCACCGCCCCCGGGCCCCGGGGCCCTCGGGCTGCGGTGCTCATTAGCTGTGTCTGTCGTTTCTGTTTCCGTTTCAAAAGAGTTCAGTGATAAAGGTCAGAAAGCACTGCACGTGAATGCTGAGCAGATGCACTGTTTGTTTTCAAGAACCCTGAACGTGGTTTTAGGAGAGCTCAGAGAAGCCGGCGGACGGGCAGGTGGAACAAAAAGGCACGGAGGAAGTCGCCCCAGCTGTCCGTGGCGGCGGTGGCTTTGGTGGCTTTGTTTACGCCCATGCCTTTCCCACAGGAATGGCGCCACC
Source organism: Phyllostomus discolor (assembly GCF_004126475.2). Lineage (NCBI taxonomy): Eukaryota > Metazoa > Chordata > Mammalia > Chiroptera > Phyllostomidae > Phyllostomus > Phyllostomus discolor. The sequence continues at coordinate 211,314,003 of NC_040905.2, read as the reverse complement.
TGTGGCAAGCTGGGGTCTGGGCTCAAAGAAGACAACCTGGCAGGAAGCGCCCTTCCTTAGCTCGGGAGCAGGCAGTCCTTCCACCTTCCCAAACTCGTGCCTTCACGGACACGCTGCCGGAGAGGGCGCCGGGGGTGGCCGGACCTGCAGAGTCAACCCCCAGCAGCCCGCCCGCCCGCCCAGCGTGATCTCGGGGGCCGGTGAGTCCAAATGCCCACAGGCCCCTAGGTCTGCTCTTCCCCGCCGCGGGGACAGAGTGTGTACTTCCGGGGGTTGCTGGAAGGACTAGAAATAATGGTCACAGGGACTGACACGAACCCCCAGGGCACCGAGAAGGGATTCAACAGATACATGCAGTTACTCCCTCAGTGCCATCGTCCTCGAAGCTGCTGCAGGTCCCCTCCCTTCTCCAGAGTCCCTGAGGGGCCCTGGCTGGTGTGGCTCAGTGGACTGAGCACCAGCCCGCAAACCAAAGGGTCACCAGTTCAATTCCCAGTCAGGGCACCTGCCTTGGGTTGCAGACCAGGTCCCAGATGGGGAGCACGCAAGAAGCAACCACATATTAATGTTTCTCTCCCTCTCATCTCCCTCCTTTCCCCTCTCTTCTCCCTCCTTCCCCCCATTAAAAATAAATAATATCTTTAAAAAATAAAAAAAGAGTCCCTGAGGGGAAGGACAAGAACAGAGAGAGTCCACGCTCCACATGTACATGAAGCTGGTGACAAATAACCAGACATCCCTGCCCACCCTGTCAATCCTCTGCAGCCAGCACAGCAACCAGGAGCTCCAGCGGACACAAAACCCCACTGTGACCGATCACACAAAGAGCCGTGTGCCTGACACGTGCACCCGTTTACTCCACCACGCGTACATACTACGGCTGTGTGTCTGTCGGCACACACACATCCCAGAAACGGCCCTTAAATCTGCCTCCCTTCACGTCACAGACACGCTCTTTACAACCCCTGGTTAGACAAGGCAGGGAGACCAAAGGCATGTGTGGCTCACCCTCCCAACAGCCCCTCCAATGAAAACAAACAATAAGGAGAACCCAGAAGACTGAGATGTGAGGACGCGGGCACACCGAGGGCCCCACAGCTCAGGAGGCACCTGGAGTTTAAGGGCCAGCTGGGAGGCTGCCTGGGCAACAGCTGGCCTCCCTCCCTCCCTCCCACCACCACCTGCCCTCTCCCCCCACCCCCCACCCTTAAATGAAACAGGAAAAGTCCAGACTCCACAACAGTGGGGGGGCGGGGGGAGGGCTAAAAAAAAGAAGCTAAGTGAGAACCCAAGAGAGGAGCAAATCATCAGAGGAGCAAATCATCGAAGCTTTGGGGCCTTCCGCTGCTGGCCTCACAGGGAGGCGGCAGACGGACAGGCGATGTCCCTCTGTCCCTCAACACACCTGGGCAAAGGCCGAAGGAGTCTGTCTACTCAGGAAAACCTACCCACAGACACTTGGGGCTCCAGGAAAAAAAGGCTAGCCTCCCATCCACCAGCCCAGCACCAAAGGGCTCCCAGCAACCCCCACACCCAGTTTCCAATCAGCTGCGTGCACCCGAGACCTGAGAGACCCCAACTAAAAGACAGAGACCGACTAAACGGATGGACACACCTAAAGGGAATAACGCCAGGAACAGAAGACTTTTTAAAAAACAAGCAATATAAAATTAGTGTCCTCAGAAAATTAAGAAGACACTGCACCCCTGCACCAAACCAGGACGGTTTTCCCTTAAGGGACAGTCAGAGAGCCCTGCGACCCCAGGTCAAGCCTGAGAAAAACCCTGGATACGCCCGGCTGCAGGGCGCTCTATGGAACACCCGAGGGCACTCCTGATAATTCGAAGCCACCAGAAACAAGGAAAAGCCGCTGGCCGTCACCAGTCCAGAGGAGCCTAGGACGACGTGACAAGTAAATGCAGTACCCAGGGACAGAGACAGCCCTTCGGGTAAAAACTAAGGGAACCTGAACGGAGTAGAGAGTGCAGTAACACTAATGATCGGTGCTGGTTAATTAGCTGAGACAAATGTACTGGGAACAGGGCATAAAGAAACAAAGTTTTCTGCAAAGCAAACTTTCCTCATTTTTTAGGATGTTAATTTCAATAGAATATACGGAAGATAAAGTGGAGGAAATCTCAGAAAAATTAACAAGGAGATGAACGCTAGTCTTTGCTCCACTCAAAATCAAAGGATCCACCCAGGAGTCCAAATTTAGCTCGGAGCTCCAGAAGCTTGGAGGGGTGGGGGGTGGGGTGGCGGAGAAATGATCAAATGAAAATTTTAAGAAAAATTCCCAGAGTTGAAGTCCCCCAAATTGCAAGGGCCTACCAAGTGCTCAGAATAACAGATAGAACACAAACCCTGGCTGGTGCGGTTCAGTGCACTGAGCGCCAGCCTGCGAACTGAAAGGTCGCCAGTTCAATTCCCAGTCAGGGCACATGTCTGGGTGGCGGGCCAGGTCCCCAGATGGGGGCGTGAGAGAGGCAACTGATCAGTGTATCCCTCCCACATCAATGTTTCTCTCCCTCTCTTTCTCCCTCCCTTCCCCTCTAAAAATAAACATCTTTTAAAAGAAAACACGAGGCACAGCATGGCGTTTCACCGCGTTATGGATAAAGACCGCACAGCCTCTGCCAGTGCCGCACGGAAGAGCAACCAAACAGCACTGTGTGCTCACAGGCAGCGAGCGACAGGGCTTCTCACCAGCGACGCTCCCTGCCTGGGAAATTATTTTCCATCCAGAGCCCAATATTCAGCTGACCAAGTCCAGTGTGGGGACAGAGGAAGACTTTTCCAGACTCATGTAAGGGCTCAACAAGGCAGCAAAGCAAGGCGGAGGCCAGTGTCTTAGGGGCCATTCCTGCCTGCTCATCCGGCAACCGAGCCTCCCTTCCCCCTTCCCCACACAAGTGACCCCGTGCCTCCCCAGGCAACCCCCGGGCCTAACGCGGCTGGCCCACATCCAGCTGGGGTGGTCTGTGGCCCACCCTGGTTCCTTAACGACAATGTGGGACAGCGGACCAACCAACCAATCTGGAACCGTACACCTGCGGACTGCCACTTAATTGAGCCAGTAAGTGTCTCGTAAGCTGTTGTTTAAGGCAGCTTTAAATAGTGGCTGTTGACTGATGCTCAAATTACCCAACCGATACACGCGGGACCGGGAAACAAGGGATCCAACGCGGGGAACAAAGGCGAGTCCCAGAACCACCAGGAAAGGAAGTCCAGGATGGCAGCCGCAGCACAGGCAAGGGCGGCGGCAGGGACAAGAGCCGGGCGAGGGCTCCAGTGGCGAGAGGGACTGACCGGTCACCCGGCTCACCTGTGCCTTCGGGAAGGAGGATCTGCTGAATTCCAGCGGAACAGATGTAACATTTAGATGATACAAGATGGATGTGATTCAGCCTATCAATCTTCTACTGTGCTTTCTGTGTCCTATCTAAGGAGCTGTGTCTCCAAGATCACAACGAGGTTGCCCTGGGCTCTCTCCTAGAAGCTGTACTGCTGTATCCTTCACGTTTAGCTGACTGTGACTGTGATTTGAGGTGGGAGGTTCGCTTTTTCCCCAAAAGGAACACCTAATTCTCCCTGTACTGTCTTTGAAAGGGCCATCTTTTCCCCTTGTCATACACTAAGTGACCACTCGAGCACAGTCTGTTTCAAGTTCTCCATCCTGTCCCCTTGGCCTATCTGTCTAGCCCCCCGCCAACCCTGCGCTGCGTCAACCCCTACACGGCTGCTATAAAATCCTGACATCGAGCAGGGTAAGCCCTGCAGCTTTGTTCTTCTTCCGCAATGCTCCGATTATCCTTGGCCCTTTCATTTCATGTAAATTTCAGAATCAGTTTTGTCAATTTCCAAACAAAACAACAACAAAAGAAAAGCCTACTGGGACTTCAACTGGGATAACGTGAAATCTGGAGCTCCGCTGGGGGAAACCGCCTTCTTTACGATCCCGAGGGACACAGTGCGAGCGTGGAGACAGGATGAGTCTCGCACGCTACTGGTGGCTGTGTCAGTCAGTACAATCACTGGGACACTGGCAGCTGCATGTGTGCCTCTCCTGTGACCCAGGAATTCCCTTCCTGTATGTATGTCCAATACACCCGACAGAACATTCGCATCCGTGCATCCAAGGACAGGTATAAGAATGAACAGCTCAAAATGGAAACAAGCCGCCCTGGCTGGTGTTGCTCAGTGTATTGAGTGCATGCCTGCAAACCAGAGGGTCGCTGGTTGGATTCCCAGTCAGGGCACATGCCTGGGTTGCTGGCCAGGTCCCCAGTTGGGGGCATGTTAGGGGGCAACCACACACTGATGTTTCTCTCCCTCCCTTTCTCCCTCCCTTCCCCTCTCTCTAAAAAAATAAAATAAATAAAATCTTAAAAAAAATGGAAACAAGCCGAAAGTCTATCACCACTAGAATAAATCAACATTACATGCACCTAACAGAGTACTACGCATGAGATCAAAGAAATCCACATACCGCTATGTGGGTGAAACTCACAAATGTAACACTGAATAGAAACACAGACACAAGCCATTTCTCTATAATGGAAATATAACTAGCATGACCCTAATATGCAGAGTAATTTTATTTTTTAAACATTTTATTTTTTTAATATTTTATTTTATTTTTAGAGAGAGGGGAAGGGAAGGAGAAAGAGGGAGAGAAACATCAGTGTGTGGTTGCCTCTTGCACACCCCCCACAGGGGACCTGGCCCCACAACCCAGGCATGTGCCCCAACTGGGAATTGAACCTGTAACCCCTTGGTTCCCAGTCCTGCACTCAATCCATTGAGCTACACCAGCCAAGGGCCACAGTTATTTTAAAATAAAAAAATCATTGTATGTAGAAAATATTAGGGGGGGAGAGACATCTCTATACCTTAATAAATCAAGCCCACTCAAAACAGAGGTTAGGCCCTGGTTGATGCAGCTCAGTGAATTGAGTGCCAGCCTGCAAACCAAAGGGTCGCAGGTTCAATTTCCAGTCAGGGCACATGCCTGGGTTTCAGGCCAGATCCCCAGTAGGCAGAGTGCGAGAGGCAACCACACATTGATGTTTCTCTCCCTCTCTACCTCCCTCCCTCTCTTCCCCTCTGTTTAAAAATAAATAAATAAAAATCTTTCGAAAAATAAGTGTCAGATACCTGGTTTAAGTAGGTCATGTTCAAAAAGTGACTATATGGGACTTTAAGGAAAAATCCCAAATTCTGAAAAGCAAAACTCTCTGACCACAGCGTAATAAAACTAGACATAATGAAAGCAGAAAAATAACCCTAACAGGCAGAAAACTTCAAACTATTAAAAAACCTTTTGAATCAAAGGGGAATTCAAAACCACAGCTGCAGAATACCTAGATTATAGCACAAATGAAGAGCACTAGACATCAAAAATTTTAAAACAAAGACAAATTTGCCCTCAGAAAAAATTTAATTATCTAAAAACTTTAACTTCCTAACAGAAAAGAATGATATTAAACATCCAATTCAAAAAGTCAGTAAAAAGACACAAGTGAATGTGAAGAAAACCAGAAACAATGAAGAAAAAGCTGAAAGTAGTTTCATAAATGTAATGAAAAACAAGTGAATCACACTGAATGTAGAAACAGGAGTTCTCTGAAACAAGGCATGACACGACCCACCGAGAGAAAGGCATCTGCACCCTCGTTTTACAGACAAGACACCGAGGCTCAGAGAGGTTCAGCGACCGGGCCAGGGTCACGACCATCAAATCAGGACAGTGTCACAGCTGATCCTGAGCCCAGGCCAGTCTGACATCCGGAAGTGTGGGCACAAAAGAAATATCGCCCGCTACTGTCACAACAGGGCCCGTGCTGAGGGCCCCAGGGAATGACCATGTGGCCACCAAGGGGCCCTGAGGCCTAGGATGAAACAGACGCCCGCGGCATGCCGGGCTCTGCCAGCACTCCTGCGGCCATGGTACACGCACAGGGCGGGTCTGGCCCGGGGTGAGTGGGAATCTGAGGAGGCGATGCATCGGGTGAGGAGTCCGCTCTGACACGGCCCCGTGGCCCCAGGGTGCAGCAGCCCCAGGCTCCCCACCCACAGGGCTCTGGGTCTTCAGGTTCCCCAAGCACTTGCTGATGCTCCCAGTGAGCCTTGTCCTCACTTCCGCCCAACTTCAATTCCGTCATGGCTCCTTTCTCCACGGGCCCTGGGCCCGTCCCCACCCACTCATTCACAGGCACGCAGGCTGGGCTGAAGCCTGCGGAGGACTCCGGCTGAAACTCCATTCACAGTCTGCAAAGAATTGCTGGCCTACCTCACATTTTGAATATGCAGTCAATTTAGCAAGCTTAAAAAGAAGACAATTTCAAGTGCAGCTGGGAAAGGGCAGTTGCACAGACTCGCCACATGCAGGCCTCCCTCTCCAGGATCAAAACTTACCAAGGAACTGGCAAGTAAGAGAAATGTATAAGACACAAAACTCTATTTCGGTTTCTCCTTCCTTTTCCATTTCCAAACAATAGTCAATTAGCAAGTGAGAAGCACTCTGCAAATGTCACCAGAATCTACTACGTCTGCGCTGCAAAATCTGATTTAGTAGAGAACAGAAACTGGAGATGGCGTTTGTAATGGATTGCTCCTCGTAACCAAGTCAGCAGAGCGGTTTCTGAGGGCCAGCTGATTAGACCGGCAGATCCGGGTGGACCGGTGGGGCCCCAGCACCAGGAACCAGGGCCCTGGGGACGGCTCTGAGCGGACTGAGGAGCCGGAGCTGAGTGCCCACTGGGGCCGGGACCATCGGGTCCTGGCCCAGACCACCCCTCACAGCCATCTCTGTCTTTCACATTTATATGGGTTACCCTCCTGATTAGGTGCCGTTACTAACATTCAAAGTAACCAACTCAAGTGACACCGAAGTACACAAAACAAGTCAAGCCAACCCCAAAACTAACCGCTGTTATCTTGGTGGACATCCCCAGGCCCCTTTTCTCAGCTGTGTAAACCCACCTGCAGTTTGCAGTCTTCACCTTTTATTCTACAAACGCCGGAAGTCACCATCCCGCTGCAACTATGCTATACGTACTATACTGTTAAATGACTACACTGTATTGCAGCCGCATTATAAAATGCAATGCTTTCTTCTCTTAACATGCCACGGTCACCTTTCCAAGAACACACATGCCGGTCTACCTCAGCCTTCCTAAGGCTACGTACGCGGTGTTTCACTCCGCAGCTGTGCCACACTTATTTACCCACGGCCCCACACACGGGCACGTGAGCTACTTCCAGCTGCGTACTACGACAAACAATGCCACAACTCACACCCCACCGCATGCGTGTCTACATGCCTGGGCCAGTATTTCTGCACCATCTGCTATTTCTATGATGCACGTCTGTGATTTGTGTGCAAAGAACTGAACCAGCGGGAGGCGAGGAAGGAGAAGAGAACCCTCCCAGAGACCCCAGACCTGAATCCCGTCAGTTCCCGGGAATCAGACGCCCTCCAGCAGCACATGCCCCGAAGGACCCGCAGCTCAACCCACCGAACCAAAGCAAAACCCATCTTCCCACCCCAGCCCTCCTCCTACCCCTGCAGGCCAGCCTTGAGGAGGCAGAAAAGAGGCAACGATGGCCTCCTCAGAAGCCGCAAAAGAGACTCCTTAGCAACACACCACCGCCTGCCTGCCTGCCTGCCTGCCTGCCGGCCGGCCGGCCCCTACCAGGAATGAGAACCCTGCATGAGGCTGGCTGAGCAACAACCACAGCTGCCCAGAGGACCCCTCACGACTGCCTGGGCGGCTGCCCTTCCTCTCAGCCCCACTTCCAGAGGAGGAAATGGAGGCTCACAGAGCACAGGCCAAGGTGGCTCTGTGCTCTCCCTCGCTCTCTCACATCACGCCAGAGCTGAGCCCTGGGCAGGAGGTTGTCTGCTTACACAGAGAGGGTTTCTCAGCGACACAGCCCCCACGAACCCACCTGCTCTCTGATGAAAAGAAACAACCCAAATACACCGAAGGCAGGGCACTTAAAAGGGCTGAGTCAGTTCAAATGGTCTCCAACAGAACCCACATGCTATTTGTTCTCCAAGCCTCGGACTCCAGAAGAACCCAGGACGGTTTGAAATTGTTGGGCCCCCAACCAGGCGAGACCAGGGCTTACGTAACAAGAACCCAAAAGTAAGGGCCAAGTGTCCCCCAGGGGCCTCCACAGGTACTCCAACCTGCCACTTCAGCAAGGGGGAAGGAGGAGCGTGTGTCCTCACTGCAAACACACTAGCTCCGTTCGCTTCTCTCTTTAACGCTAAACTAATACTGCAAAGACCTTCCCCAGGCTAACAGAACCGTTCTCCTGACTCCAGGACCCCTCCCCACCCAGCCCGTCCCCAATTCCTAGACGAGCACCGTGATCCCGCTGCCTCTCTGCACCCTCAGGAGTTCACACCACAGAGCACACAGCATACAGCCCGCCCTGCCCCTGCACCTCCCACCAAACCCTGCAGCTTTCGGGTCCCTGGGGAGCAGCACTAGCCAGTTCAGACTGCTCTCTGCTGCTGTCAAGCGCTGTGTGATGCTACGATTCGTCCGAGAATCGGACGAAGAATTACCACGGCCCCTTCCATCATCCCTTAGGAGGACAGGAAAGGACCCAAGTGAACACGCCTGAGAATATGCTGTATATAAAATGTCTTTCACTTCTCTTCATTTACACTAAGGTACTCCCATAAACATAGCTGATTTCTGGTGTCACTTCAGGTTTAAAACTCATATGCACGGTTAAAACATCCCCATTAGTAGAAAACAAAACTGTTCTGAAGACGGCACTCCCACCTTCACCTGAAAAAGGAGTTAAAGGCAGGCACGAATGACTTCCCTCCCCTACTTCGTGCGTTTCTGAGTATCTGGGGGTTTTTGGGTTGTCTGTCGGTCTGTCTGTCTGTCTGTCGTAATAAGCCTGTGGTGCCACTGCTGCACTGTTGTCAAGGTCTCCTGAACCGAGCAACACAGAATCAACACTTGCCACCATTCAGGGCGGACTGGTGCCCTGCGCTGTGCTACACGCACCACAGCAATGGCGTCAGCCCCCCGAGCGACACCTACAGCTCCCGGGCACACGGGCTGGTACGGAGACAGGCTCAGGGGCGAACAGGACCTTCAGGGGGCGGTGTAAGAGGCGGTTATGGACACCCGGCCCCGACTGCCCGACGCCCCACCGGGGCTGCAGCCCGCAGCGCTGCAGAGCCTCTACTGCACCCGCGAACTGCCTTGGCATCTACCTCCCGAGACCTTCACCTCCAACTCTCTCTCCGAGAACGGAACAGACTCGGTGTAGGGGGGCAGCCGATGCCCCAACGCCCTTGTTGTTAGGTGGTAATCACCTTGGAGACAGGGAAGCCCTTGGTTAAAGTGTCTGAGCTCCTGGAGGTGAGGGCAGGAGCTATTTGATTTGGGTCTAAATCCTCTGCATTTAGCCCCGGGCTCAGCACACAATTAGAATCACCAACAGCTAGTACGCACGCAAACCCCAGGCGTGTAAGCCTGACTGCTCCAACCCCCAGGCCCTCCGCTAGCACTGGAGCCAGGGGCCACCCATAGCTGCCGTTCACCCAGAGCCCGCTGGCCTCGTGCCAGGGACCTCATAAACACAGACCCGCTGACTCCTCCCCTCGATTCTGATTCTGGGAGGAAGGTGTTACAATCACATTGTGCAAAGACTCCAAAAGTAAATAAGCTTCATCACCCAGCCTACAAGTGGTAGAACCTGGATCTGAAGGCAGCTGACGTCAACGCCATCAGGAAAGGGGCAGCAGGGAGGCGGCCAGGCGCTCCCAACCTGAAGTGCGTTCTCTCTGGGTTCCAGCTCCCGTGACCACCCACAGGGCCAGAGCAGTGTCACTCCAGACTGTGCCTCGCCTCCTCTGCGCACCCACCTCCCTGAGCGGGCCCTCCCCACCCCGGCCTGATGCAACGCTGCCAAGGCTGGTTTCCACGGTCACTGGACAGGCTCCCCTGGAAGCAGCGGGCGGGGAACGTGGGGCCCGGAGACCACGTGGCGGGCTCAGCCAGGCCCTGAGCAGATCTGCACAGCAGCGTTATCGGGAGACGCTGGAGAGGACCGGCCTCCAAATACACTCCACACAGTTCAGAAAGACGAGCACCAACGCACCCAAGGGTTGTGAAACGGGAGCCTCAGGGGTCTCCAGAGGGGCTGCATGTGGACTCCACTGGAGGTGGTCGCAGAGTTTCCCCGCCGGGCTCCCACGTGCCAAGCACCGTCACTTTAGCCGACACTAAAAATCAGAATCACAGTGGCTACCCGCGCCTCTCTCCACACCCCCCTCGTCCGCACACCAGCCGCCACCTCATGAGATGCCCAGGGCCACTTCTGCCGGGGAGGACCACAGTGACTTCAATGATAAGCTCGTCCAAACGGATGGAAACCTAACATCCTCCGCCAACCGCAGCAAGCCTGAAACTGCGACTGCTCTGACCTGGGAAACACGGTTCAGAAACACCCACTCTCATATACTATTCCATATAACTTGTCATCATCTTTTGGAAAAGAATTTAGCAGAATTCTTCCCAAAACAGTATTTACCCAGAAGAGCCAACACTGCAGAAACACGCTCACACACTACTATGTACAAATCGTATTAAAGAGAAACTGGGGAGAATTGTCCCAAAGCGGTATGATATCCAAAAATTAGAGCCAGCCCGAAAGCCCAATAGGAAATGGGTTACATCAAGGATACCCACAAATACCCTCCGCCGTTGCTAGCGCGGATGATGTAATGCCCCCGCCCGGGTAGTGGCGGGGACGCCGAGCCTTTTCACAAAGCGAAAGGGGCAGCACGCCGTGAAAACAGCAACTCGCGAGCGGGTGACGCGCAGCGCTCGTCTCTGGGCGGCAGCAGCACGGGGAGCTGTCTACTCGAGCGGCTCCGTCTCGGGGACTGGCGGTGGGAGCTTCTACGCCTCTCAGCGCAGCGCGAGTTTTCGGAGCGCTCCGCTTCCCTCACGAAGCCCGCCGCGAACACGTGGGCCACGGGAGTACGGGCTGTTTTTGTTTTCTCGCCACACTGGTACATTTTTCTAAAAAACCTAATAAACATCACTTTTAAAGCCCTGAAGCGTGCGTGGCACACCTGTACACACCGACGTGGGGAACGCTCGGCTCCCGCCCGGAAACGGTCGCTGCGGTGCAGGGAAGAGCAGCAGCGCACACCGCTGCTCTTCCTTCAAAACCCTCCCTGCCAAGGGCCGCAGCTGCGTCCACACTGCGAGGCCAGCAGGATGAACACACCGGGCAGGGCCACTGCCTGGGAGGCGGAGAGGAAAACAGCTTTCATTTTCCCTCGTATGCTCACTTTTTTTTTTTTGTTACAAGTTTGTATACATTTGTAATTAACTACACGTGGGGGGTGGAACAAGCACTTTAAGCCTCGGGACAATGTTCCACCCCCCCCCCCCCCCCCCGCCCCCTAATCTATTTCTGAACACTTGGCCCTTTCAGTGGCACAGACAGGCCGAGCAGGCCCGGGGCCCCTCCCAGACAGGCCGGTGTGGTGTGCCGCACTACGCAGAACAGAGCGGTTCTTGAGCTCTGGGCTGTACGTAAACAACACCTGCCGAAAACAGCTCCGAGGACACAAAGGAGCCATGGAAAGGGCTAGAGATGACCCCCTTTTTCCAGGCGGCCCTGCACGGACCATCCCACCACTGTCTACAAAGAGATGGCCCTGACGCGTGCTGGGAGAGGCAACCGGAGCTTCCTGGAGCCAGAGCCCCACCTGCCCTCTCCTCTGGCCGGCCACTGGCTACTCCAGGTCACCTCCGCCCTGTCCTCACGCCACCGGCTCTGGCGTTCCGCAAAGCGTGCGGGGCCACGTGCTCTCTTCTGGGCCCAGACTCCTGGCTTCAACTTAGAAACACGTTTCCAGTACTCGAGGGCTCGGCACGCTCTTTTCAAGAGGTGTCTCTCTCGAGTCCGCTTCATCTTCCAGAAGGCCGTCTTTGACCGCTCTGCACCCAGGCTGGGTGGGCCTGCCTTCTCGGTGGGCGCCCATGAGACCCTCTCACGTGGGTCCGCTGATCACCCTACACGTGGCACTGCAGCACCCTCTCCGTGAGACACAGAGGCCCCGTGAGGAACAGGAAGCAACAGAGTTCTACTTCCTGGTGCGCTCGCTCATTTCCTGCACTCCGGAGGAGAGGCCGGTTCAAAAAATAAAAACAAAACTGTGTTCCTGAGTTGTTGCCCAGCTACAGATGAATGGGTGAACAAAATGTGGTATGTGTCTGTGTGATACTCCGTCACTTTATGTACGTGTGTATACAGAAAATAATAAATTACTATTCAGCCTTAAAAAGGAATGGAAGTCCACCATGACACAACATGGACGAGTCCCGAAAAACATGCTCAGTGCAGCGAACCAGTCACAAAAGGACAGAGACCGGACGATCCCGCCGCCGTGAGGTGGGCAGAGCAAACTCACCGAGACGGAAAGCGGAAGGGCGGGTGCCAGGGGCCGGGGAAGGGGGAGTGGGGAGCTAGTGTTTAAGGGGGACAGGGTTTCCGTTTGAGAAGATGACCAAGTTCTGGAGAATGACAGTCATTGTACAACAATGCAAATGTACTTAATGCCATTGAATCTCACACTTAAAATGGTTAAAATTGTAAATTTCATTACGTATACTTTACCACAATAAAAATAATTGTTTTTAAAAACTCCAGTTGTGAAAAGAGCTATAAAGAGAAGCGATCAGGGCCAGGAAAGCGGCGTGGGAGGGTGAGGCTGGAGCTGGGCCGCGGGCTCCCAGAGGCCTCGTTAAAGACACTCTCCCCCGCCCCCACGGGACCACGAGCCCCTGAGAGCCAGCGGGGCATCTACATCTGTGTCCCAGGACAATAAATATGTGAGTCACTGACAGACTCAAACCAGCAAACGGAGTGAGACCCCAGGCCCCACTCGGCAGAGGGCTTAGCCAGCAGAGGCCCAGAACGCAGGGGCCCACGCAGGAGGCCGCCCTGTGCACAGGCTGGAGACCCTGTGTCAAGGGCCGCGGGGGGAAACGGACGCTGAGCCAGAGACCTGGGAAGGCGCCTGCACACTGTGACCCGGAAGTCCCACTTACAGGAGATAATCAGCCACGTGGCCCAAGATTTACAAGCAAGGACACTTCTTCAAGTTTTGTTTATAAGAAGGAAAAATGGGTAACAGCAATCTGTCTAATAACAGAGGATTAAATAAATCATGTCACAGCCACATAACTGCAACTACACAATTATTAATTTTAAGTAATTTAGGGAAATACACTGTAACACGGGGGTGTCAGCCTCAGGGTGCCTTCAAAGGGCCGAATGTAACTTTGGGACGGTATAAATGTAACTGCCCCTTACCTAGGGGCAAGGAGCTGGGCGCTGCCCCCCCAGGTAGAGAAACAAGGTGCCAGGCTGGATAAAACCAGGTGGCGGGCCTTGTGTTTGCCACCTGTGCTCTAACATTTAAGAGGAACTATAAACTGAATACTGTATATAGTATTTTTTCTAACTTTGAAAAAACGCACACAAAGGAAAGAAATACTTTAGTCCTTCACCGTATGGTGAGGTAGCAGGTAATTCGTATTTGTCTTTATTCTTTTCAGAACGTTCCAACTTTTTTTTTTCAGTGAAAACATTACTCTTACAAATATGGAGACGTGTAATTAAAAGGCCTTGCAAAATGCCGGCAAATAATAGATGCGCAAGGAGTTATCTGTTGCACACCAGTGAGTTTAAAGAAACAACGAGAACTACGTTCTGCATCACCAAGAAGAGGAAAAGCCTGCTGGCTTTCTCGCACAGGGGGCAGAGAGCCCGCAGGCAGAGCTGCAACCCCCGCTGCAGAGGTGGCAACGGAAGGAAGCCGCGGCGAACGGGAAGGGCAGCCGGCAGCTCAGACTCCTTGCCCAGACACCTCCCACCGCCTGCAGAGCTGCACACACCGACGCCACTGCCGGGAGGGAGCGAGGAGCATGGCCCTCGGCTCAGGCCGCACAACAGCCAACAAGCACAGCCAACCGCCACACTCCACCGAGACCTGCGGCTCCGGTCACTAAGGCAAGCCCCGTCCCAGGGCAGAGATTTCCCACGGGCCGCCACAGACGGGACCGGTGGCATCACGGGCGGCAGAGCGCAGGCCCCAGGTGAGGAGGGCTGGTCCAAACAGCACCTTTTCAACCTAAAAGCTCGTCGGGGCCAGTTTTACTTCCCCAGGAAGTGCATCACCTCTCTCTCTCATCTCCAGCCCCACTACAGGAAACACCTTTATTTCTTTGTCCACAACGACAGACCCAGGTCCCCAAGGCTACACAAGTCCCAGGAAAAAAAAATCTATATTTTTTAAAGATTTTATTTATTTTTAGAGAGAGTGGAAGGGAGAAAGAGAGGTAGAGAGACATCAGTGGGTCACCTCTTGCCCCACAACCCAAGCACACGTGTCCTCACTGGGAATCAAACCGGTGACCTTTTGGGTTGCAGGCTGGTGCACAATCCACTGAGCCACACCAGCCAGGGCCCAGGGGGGAAAAATCTTAAGAAAAAAGTCAAGTTATGATTTCAAAGAAGACAGTTTGGTGAGCTTGGGCTGAAATATGAGATGCAGAACACAAAGCCCAACAGATCTCTGTGGGAAATTTAATTTTTCAGAATGGAATGTATTGCTTAAAGATCAAGTGTAGACAGGCCTGTTTAACACCTGCCCGCCCCTAACAAGGTGCATGCATTTGACAGCAAAGAAGCCTCATTATCAAATCTAGAAATGTATGTACTGGCCCACCTGGCCTATTACAGTTTGAAACAGAAACCAACACAGAAATGATCAATTTTAAGCAGCAGAATAATGAGACATATAACCAGCACACAGCCATCAGCAACATGAGTCAGTACCTTGTGCAAGGCAAAGAAAAAAAATCTTGAAAGTACAATAATCCTTCAGGAAAAAAAAGGGGGGGGAGGGGACTGATATTTTAAAAAGGGAATGGTGTGAACAGGCCAACCACAAAAAAGAAAAAAAGAAAGCAAGCCTCGGCCAGGCCCCAGGCAACCAGACCAGGCCTGGAATTAGTCCCGACTCGCCATTCCTGAAATTCCACTCTCCTGAGGCCTTCTGGCTCTTCCTTCCCTGGGCTTATTTCTTTACCCGTTGGGGCCCGAAGGAGACTGGGGAGGGCCCCGGGAGCTGTAGGGGAAGGTGGCTGGCCCCCACAACGGGCAGAGACAACGAAAAGAGCTAGAATTCACAAGTAATCAAACGGCCTGGTGGGAGGGACAGCCGATTCACCTCTCTCCCTAACCAACCAGCTAACCGGCGGCCCGGAACCAGAGCCAGACCGGGCAGGATAGAAATCCGATAGAAAAGACGGGCGGAGAGGCACGGAGGGGTGGGGACCGAAAGAATGACATGACCCCATCAAAACGTCTCAGTCCCACAGACGGCCAGGAGGCCTGAAGGAGGTTACAAGGAGATTGTTTGAAAAGAACAAAACCGAGATGGTTGTGGGAGTCCAAACAAATTTCCCATCAGACTTCAGAACCCCTGTAACCCAAGCAGAGTCTCGCTCACCACGTTTGGCCCAGAGGTATCCAGGTCTCAATCCTCACCTGCGGCCAAGACTGGGGTCCATCTCCCCCCGGCTGGCCTCAGTCCTTCCTACCACCTGCCACAAAAAGCGGACACCCCCGTTCCGCTGAGCAGCACAGCTCTTCTAAGCTATGCTGGTGCCCCCAGGCAGCTGAATGGTCCCCACATTAAAACACTGGAGGGAAATGAATTTGGGGTGAGGAGGTCACACACATTTCTATCGATGAAGAGAACGGGAGAAAAAGACCAGGAACTAGGAAAAAGGAAGCAGAAAACTAGGAAGGACAAAAACAACAAACATTTTCATCACACTCCCCCGCGCCCCCTCCGTGGATGGAAGCACTTGGCTACAAATAGCACGCTGAGGCTCCCAAGGGTCTCAACAGCTTAATTAAGACAAGACGTAATTACTCCCATTTTACAGATGCAGGAGCTGAGGCTCAGAGTTGCGTAAGGTAACCCAAAGAGGACCAGAATCCAGGCTCCAAGAAACACGCGCGCCCCAACGAGCAGAGGCTCCCCAGACGATCGCCTGCTGTTCCCCAAGGAAAGCAGCTGCTCCCCAGGCGAGAGCCCCTGGGCCCCGGCTTGTTGTTCTCAACATCCCACACCCTCTCTGCCGCACACCGCGCAGCAGGCGCAGCCTCCGGAGGCACGGGCACCCTGGATTCGCGCCCAGGGACCTGCGACCACACCACCCACACCTAGTCAGTCCTCCAGGGCTCCACAGGCTGCTTTTCCATCCCTGTCTCCTCACAGGGGCCCGGGACTGAAGACGCCAGAGGCCCACACTGTCTTGTGCCCTGAGTTACTTCTCGCCCCGCCGGGCCCTAGCCCAGCACCTGTGGCATGGGCAGGACCGCTGTGCTCTGAGGGGGCACCTCCAGTGGCCAACTTCCACGCCAGGGCTTGACGGCAGCCACACGAGCAGCCACAGGAGGAACACCGGCTGAGCACCAGTGGTGCGCCAGGCCCTCTGCTAGCTTCGCCTTCCCCCATCTTCCCGACCCCAGGAGATGGGGAAGGCAACCTCCCTACTTACGCCAGTGAAGGCTCACGGATGTGGGAGTTCCCCGACAGAAGCAGGACCGGCACCCCAAAGCCTGGGCCTCCCCAGTCCCACCTCACACCCCAGGGCGGTGCACAGACAAGCCCGGATGGGTTTAGAGAAACCCCACTAGGACTTCAAACGAACGGGTCACACAAACCAAACTGGATGATAATGTATACAGCCACGTAAAAATGCACATTGAAATCCTACGCGGCGGGGAAAAAAAAAATCTCAGGGACGGTTAACAACCCTGTAAACCAAAGGCTTTTAAAGGTTTCTGCCAGGCAGCCATTTAGCAAATAACACACTCCAGAGAGCCTCCCAGCCCCCTTCTCCCACTTCCTTCAAGAGAACCACCCCCCTGAAAAACACCCCCTTCTGGCCTCAGCGTGGGCTCGGGCCTCCCACGAGATTTACACACACACACGCACACATGCAGAGAGAGAGAGAGAGAGAGAGAAGAAAACACCTTCCAACGCTATGTCGGCGAAATCCACTCTTCCGAGGCCCACGATTTCAGCAGCGCTGTTGCTTACTCAGAAAAGGGGGGAAAGGTAGGGGAAAAAATAAAAAAATTAAAAAATAAAAACATCTGGCAGGCCCTGAGCAGCGACATCCTGTTTATTATTAAACATTTTCAGCAACAGAGCCTTTAAGCCTTTTCAAAATCACCCTCTATGTCCGCACTGCAACCGCGACGGTGTCGTCGGGCTGCGACCGCCCCGCCCCTGGCCCCCCGCACACAGGCCGGCAGCCCCCGGCCGCCAACTTCACTGACACTCGCGGGGGTGTGGGGGAGACTGCCAGCTCCGCGCCCCGACTCGGCTCTGCGGCCCAGGGGGGCGCCCGACTCCCGAACCCCACCTCCGGGGGTGGTTTTGAAAGTGGGCTGGGGGCGGGGGGTGGGGGGGCCGGAGAACCGTCCCCGACGCCCCCAGCCCACACAGGCGGCCTCGGCCGCCGGACCCAGGGGTCGGCGGGGCGACTCCCGGGCCCGGGGGGACCGCTCCGCACCACCAGCCCGCGACCCCGGGGGCACTCCGGCCGCGCCGCGCCCCGGCCCGGCCTCCCGGGGCCGCCTCGACCCCGCCGCCCGCGCCGAGGCCGCGCGGCGCCGCCACAACAATGGCGAGCGCGCCGGGCCGCCCGCCCCAGGCCCGGCCCCGCGGCCCTCGCCCGGCGGGCCGGCCAACGGCGGCGGCGCGGGGCGGGCCGCGCCCGGCGCGCTCGCGGACAAAGGTCGGCCGGGCCCGGGGCTCGCCGCTGTCAGTCAGCGCCGCCGAGACAAAGCCGGGCCGCGCCGCCCCGGCGCCTCCATCTTAGCGCCGCGCCCGCCTCTCCCCCCGGCCCCGCGCCCGCGCCCCGGGCCCACCTGGTCTGGTTCCGCGGGCGACACTGGGCCGAGCGATGGCGGTCGAGCGGCGGTCGGGCGCGGAGGCGGCGGGATGGCGGCGGATTGCGAGGCGGCGGCACGGCTGCTCGCTCGCTCGCTCCCTCCCTCCCGGCTCGCTCGTCGCTCGCTCGTCGCTCGCTCGCTGGAGCCTCGGAGCCTGTGTCTCGCCGCTCGCCTCCCTCTCGCGCGCCGCTCCCCGCCCCCCCGCCTGCCGCCGCCCCCGCCTCCTCCGGCCTCCTCCCGCCGCCGCCGCCGCCGCCGCCGCCCGCAGCCGCGCCGCCGCCCGCGCAGCGCCCCCTGCCGCGCCTCCCGGGATCGCCGGCGCCCTCCCGCGGGCCTGAGGGGCTGGGGGCCGGGGAGGGGCGGGCCCGCGGCGCAGCGGGAGGGGGCGGGCGCGGAGGGGGCCGGGGGCGGGGGAGGAGCTCCCGGAAGCGGAGAGCGTTCCGGGAGACCAGGGGCGTGAGCGCGGAGGGAGGGTCCGGGGCGCCGAGACGGGGTCCGGGGCGCGGAGGGGGAGGGGCGGCGGCTCGGGGGGGGGGTCTGGGCGAGCCGGGGGCGAACGGGCCGGAAGCGGGGCTCTGGAATGGAGGGGCCGGGGCGGGGGAGGGGAGGCCGGGCGGGCGGGGGGGAGAGGCGCGAGCCCGGATCTCCGCCCCCTCCCCCCTCCGAACTGCAGCGCCCCCGGACAGACCCGGAGCCCGCATTCCTCCCTCCGAATACGTGTGCGATAGACGCACGGAACGGAAGCAGAAGTGGTACATTGTTCATTCAAAAGCAAGGCCGTTGCACAGCGCAGATACTTTACCCCATTTTAGTCGAGGGGAAAATGATAAAACCCATCCTCTGGAGTGCGTGTTTGTGGGGAGGCGAAACAAAAGGTGTGGGAGGATGCGCTCGGCTGAGTCACCTTGGCGGTCTGAGGTCGGGCAGAGGTCAGGAGCGCCAAGGAGGATTCTCGCTTCTTATTCTAGATAAGTTGGCAATTAGAGAAATCAACAATTTGGAAAAGCAAAGATGGAAAGCTTGGGGCCTGGAACCCAAGCCATCCGGCTCCCCTCTGGCACTCGCCCACACGCCCCGCAGCTGGCAGCTGGGCATGCCCGCCGTGGAGTGGCCTAGAGTGGTGTGTCTCGTTTAATCCCAGCAGCTGGGGAAATGGAGACTCAGAGGTTAAATACTTGCCCGAGGACACAGAGCCAGACCTGAGAGGAAAGTTAACCTGCTGCAGCCTAACTACCCGGCACAGGGTTTGCCCAGAGCACAGCCTGGCACCTGCTGGGCGCCCCATGAATAAATACAGGTGGGCTTGATGAAGGGAGGAAGGAGTGTTTGGCCCTTGACCTTTTGGCTGTGAAGTAAGGAACCCTGGGACTCACTAAGAATCAGGTTACTTTATTATTATTATTATTTATTATGTGACGAGAAAATATAAGAAAAAAGGCTTGGAGATCCTGGAGTGCTGTGGAAGACAGGCGAGGAAATACTAAAGACGACAACGGGGGAGAAAGGTTAACAAATGCTCTGCCCCTCTGGCAGAGCTGGAAGGGCAATGATGGCTTCTGGGGACAGCGAGGGCTGCCAGGTCCCTGGCAGTGAAAATGACAGCAGGTGCCCCACTTGTACAAACAAAAAAAAACAAAACAAAACAAAACAAAAACCCAGGGTTTTTGTCCTGGGTTCAGGAAATCCTTCTCTGTCTGCACCTCTCCGGGGTGACAGCCGAGACAGGTGCTGTTTGCTGAGCACCTTTTCCGGGCAGGATGCTAAGCACTTTTACAGGAGAGAGCTTGTAAATACTTGGGAGATGGCTCTTAACCATTCACACTTCACAGATTAGGAAATTCAGATCAGGAGTTCGGTGACCTTAACCAAGGTCACAAAGGACCTGGGGGGTGGGGGTAGGATTTGAGCCCAATAATGCCAGCCTTGGAGGTCTGAGCCTTCCCCGGAGGGAGGCAAGACTAATGCTGGGATGGGTATGAGGACTATTGTCCGTGGTCTGAGGCTGTCAGCCAGGCCTGGCTCCCTGGGCTCCTCCAGGGCCTGAGGGTGCCATTCCAAGGCCTCCCAGAGCTCGGGCCCCAGAGAGCACAGAGAGAAGGATGAGAGACCAGTGCATGAGAGCTGGACCTTGAGGTCATGTAGCCCCAAAGAAATCCCATGAGGCATGGCAGACATTCAAGGACATGTTTCGTATTGTCAAAGTTACACCAGGAAGCCCTGGCTGGTGTGTCTCAGTGGATTGAGTGCCAGCCTGCTAAGCAAAGGGTCACCGGTTCGATTCCCAGTCGTGTGTCTCAGTGGATTGAGTGCCAGCCTGCTAAGCAAAGGGTCACCGGTTCGATTCCCAGTCAGGGCGCATGCCTGGGTTGTGGGCCAAGTCCCCAGTAGGGGGCGTGTGAGAGGCAACTGATCAATGTACCTCTCACACATTCATGCTTCTCTCCCACTCTTTCTTCCTCCTTCTCTCTTGGAAAATAAATAAAATCTGTAAAAAACAAAAAGTTACACCAAGGAAACAACAACTCTCAGAGCTGGAATATTGAAAGAATGTAAGGAATGAGTAGGCCCAGCCATTCAAAGCTGGGGAGAGTTGGTATGAACCAATGAGCAAGAGTTCACTTCATTTTTATCACTATTTTCCTCAAAAATGTGAAGACACTTCAACTCTGCTTATGAGTGGAGACATCTTTTCAGGCTCCAGGGGGAACTCCACCCCTCCCTCCCAGCCTAATGCCAATTTTATATAAACATAATTTTTCCCCCAGATGCGATCATTGTCTTTCATTACATTGAAATCTAATATTTTTGTATAACGCTTATAACTGTATTTCTTTATCCATGATTTTCTTTTTTAAACCACATTATGGCTAGAGGTGGATCTCCTTTGCATTAATTTCACATCGAATCTGGAATGCCCTGTCATTGCTCAGATTTGGGTTCTTTTTTTTAAGATTTTTTAAATTTATTTTTAGAGAGGGAAGGGAGGGAGAAAGAGAGAGAGAGAGAAACATCAATGTGTGGTTGCTGGGGGCCGTGGCCTGCAACCCAGGCATGTGCCCTGACTGGGAATCGAACCTGCGATGTTTTGGTTTGCAGCCCAAGCTCAATCCACTGAGCTACGCCAGCCAGGAGATTTGGGTTCTTTAAAAAGAAAAAAGAAAGAAAAGAAAAACCTCGCCTGGAAAGTCGCCTTCTCGTGCTCTCTCTTTGTTCTCCTTCCCTTACTCAGACTCCTCTGACCCCTGGGACACTTCAACAGTCACTGTCTGAGTCCCCATCTTGCTGTGGCCATCATTTCTCTGTCCCCTACAAGACAAGAAGCTCAGTGGAACTGCGTCACTGAATCACTTTTTTTTTTAATTTATTTATTTTTAGAGAGAGGGGAAGGGAGGAAGAGAGAGAGAAAAACATCCTTGTGTGGCTGCCTCTTGCACGCCCCCTCCTGGGGACTCGGCTCACAACCCAGGCAAGTGCTCTGACTGAGACACAAACCAGCAACCATTTGGTTCACAGGTTGTCTGTCACTCAGTCCACTGAGCCACACCCGCCAGGGCTGAAACATTCACGTGTTTAATCCCCCAGCCCTTAGCACACAATCTGTGACACACGATGAGTGAGTGCCCAGAGGTTAAGGCAGAGGGAACCTGGAGATTCGGAGAAGGACTGTGACCCCTGCTGGGGCCACGGCCAGTGGGGAGCAGGGAGGCTCTCGCTCTTCCATTGCCCAGAGGTGTGAAGACATTGTGGGGCTTCTCTTATCCCTCTGTCAGGGACAGTCACCATTTGTAGAGCACTTCAGGTGAGAACGTTAGGCCAAGTCAGGGTCGGTGACCCGTCTGCGTCCCCACAGGGAGCTGGCAGCAGAGCTGAGAAAGAGCGAGCTGGAAGAGAAAGCGCACACCTGGCGAGGGCCTCACCCAGCCGCGCTCCCCACGCATCCTCACCATGTTTCTGGGGCAGGGTCTGTTACCACGCCACTTCGCAGATCAGTAAACCGAGGACCCGGGACCTTCACCGCCTCTGCTGCCTGCCGCCGGATGCTGAGTCAGACTGCTATGTTCGGGAGGGCCCTTCCTGTCGTCCAGACCCCAGAAAGGGACGGCACCTCCGTGTCCTGCTGCAGGGAAGGGAAGTAGGAAGTCGCTTAACGCTGTGAACACAAACACGGGGCCAGTCTTTTTTTCTTTTTTTTTTAAAGATTTTATTTATTTATTTTTACAGAGGGAAGGGGGAGAGAGAGAGAGAGAGAGAGAGAGACATATCAATGTGCGGTTGCTGGGGGTTCTGGCCTGCAACCCAGGAATGTACCCTGGCTGGGAATCGAACCTGGGACACTTTGGTTCCCAGCCCACGTTCAATCCACTGAGCTACGCCAGCCAGGGCTACGGGGCCAGTCTTTAAAGCTCTGACCCCAGCACAGAGCCCAGGGAACAGCCCCAGAGACCTCTCATGTGGGCCCTGTCTGGCTTCAAGGTCACTCCCCAGCCACTGAGTGTAGTTCACGGCACGGCCATGCACGCAGAGGCCCTGCCAGCTCACCTGGGTTTCCCAGTGGGGCCCCTCCACGCCCAGGCCAAAAGCAGGCGCTGGCTCCGCGCCCTTCTGCCGGGCTCGGAGTCGGACAGCCTGAGTTAAACCCGTCCCTCTCCTGACTTACTGTGTGTCTTTAGACAGGTGCTGGAATTCTCTGTGTCTCTGGAAACCGGGGAAGAGGTTTACGACGAGCATTGAATGAGAGGATGTGATTGGCCGGCATCACAAGCCCGCGTCCAGCAGGCATTCCGCACGTGTGGCTTGTTACTCCTGTTCCTTGCTATTGTCGTAAGGTATTGGCCTCCCTTGTCGGTCACCAATCGCTGTGTAACAAACAGCCCCCCGAAACTTAGTGGCTGAAAACAACCACCATTTGGTATGGTGGATTCGGGGATGGTTCTTCTCGTCCACCTAGTACTGACTGCAGTCAGTCATGCCGCTGAGCTTGTCTGTGTGTCCCCGAGCTGTCCCATCTTCCAGGGGTCTCCTTGGCGCCTCTCCCTCTGATAAAACAGTCCGGGCTTCCTTACAGCACGGCAGCTGGGTTCCAAAGGAGGGAAAGCGGGAGCACGCATCCCTTGTGAGAACGTCACGTCTGCTGTGCTCCGTTGGCCAGAGGGGACCTCGCAGCCCGCTCAGACTTGGGGGCGGGGAAGTAACCCCACCCCACCCCGAAGGAAGGAGCGTCACACATGTACACAGAGGGGAAGACTGGCAAATTACTTGTGGGTGACCCCCCTGCTGTTGGCCCCCCAGCCTCCCCCCACCCCATGCCTTGTCCAGGCCCCCACTCATTCTGTCTAATAAAGACATTCTACCCAACTGCAAAAAACTCTACTGAGTTCTGTAACAGCAAGAACAGTCACAATGCTGAGATACGACAAGAAGAGAAATAAACGGTCTCTATGCTCAAGAAGATCCCAAATTCAGGGGCATGCAAAACAAAACAACAACAATAAAAACTGTGACGTATCAAGCTCGCACCACCTGCCAGGCGTGGACCGGCCGAGATGGGTCTGAATCAGCGGGCTGGTGCTGGCCCGGTCTACCGCGCCCTCCGGCCCCAGAGGGCAGTGGGTGACACGCCCACAGCTCCCTCGCAATACAGTCGAGGAGCCTGAGGCTTACAGTGTGGGCAGCCATCGCATGCGCCGGGATTCTTGGACAGCCTGCTTTCCTGCTCTCCGCACCTGTTCTCCAAAGTGCGACTGTGCTAATGAGAGAGAGAGAGTCCGTCTCCATTTCAGTTCAGAAAATGTGGTCATAGTAACTGGAGGGGGGAAAAAAACAATATCCAAGGAGAAATGGATCCCAGTGGGGAGACAGAGGGAGCCTTCCTGGGGCAGGTGCCTTTGACACCAGGCTTTGAAGGCAGAGCGGAGAATTTCATCAGAAGAGACTGGGGGAGAGCATTCCGGATGGAGGGGCCAACTTGAACAAAGGCCTGGAGATGAGAGTGTCTGGGCGCCAGGAGGGGCCCACGGGCTGGCCGGCGGCCCCACCCCAGGCCCCACCCCAGGGAATGCGCGCTCCCGCAGGGGTGGGAGCCTTGAGCTAAAAATACACTCGGGTCTGAACAGGCGTCAGGGAGCCCGCCACAGACCTCTGTGCTCGCAGCAGGGGCTGGGGGGCAGCGTCTGAGTCTCAGCAGCCCATGCACAGGGCGCACACACGAGAGCTAAAAGCCGGGTCTCCTCTGGGCAAGGAGCACCGACAGTTTCTCTCCCCTCCCCACCTGATTCTTACCCATTGGAATTCGCCCTCCATTTTCCGAGGGAAAGATCCTGGGGGTGGGGCGGGAGGGAAAGAGGCGGACTGGAGAATACAAGAAGAGTGAAGGTAACATTTCAAACGTGGCAACTTCAGCTGAGGAAAAGCAGCAAAAGGATGTCGAGGGATGGGGCTCGGGAAAGTAAAGGGGAGAAGAGCCAGCTCCCCAAGGAGGCTCCCAAAGGAAGGGCGCGGGCAGCAAGGTCAGGAGGCCATCCTGCCGGCCGGGCAGAGTCTCCAGTCCTGGTCCCCCTCCCCAAGGAGCACTTCAGAACTTCCCACAGAGACCCCAGAAAGCCACGCCCCCTGACAGAACAGACAGGGGAGGAGGAGGAGGGACAGAGGAATTCTCCTCGGCAGGAGAATTTAGGAACAAGGTCTCACCTCTGTGGCCAGTATCTCAGAAATGGAGGTACTAAAGAAACAAAAGATCTCAGAATCTAACTTGACATCAAGAACGTGAGACCTAGCCCTGGCTGGCGTAGCTCAGTGGATTGAGCGTGGGCTGCAAACCAAAGTGTCACAGGTTCGATTCCCAGTCAGGGTACATTCTTGGGTTGCAGGCCATAACCCCCAGCAACCACACATTGATGTCTGTCTGTCTGTCTCTCTCCCCCTCCCTTCTCTCTCTAAAAATAAATAAATAAAATCTTTAAAAAGAAGAAGAAGAAGAAAGGAAAGGATAGGGAAAGAAAAGGAAAAGAAAGGAAAGGAAAGGAAAGGAAAGGAAAGGAAAGGAAAGGAAAGGAAAGGAAAAAGGCCCTGGCTAGGTAGCTCAGTTGGTGAGAGCATCATCCCAATACACCAAAGTTGCAGGTTTGATCCCTGGTCAGGGCACATACAGGAATCAACCAATGAATGAATAAATAAGTGCAACAACAAATTCATGTCTTTTTTTCTCTCTGTGTCTCACTCTCCCTCCCTCTCTCTCTCAAATCGATTTTTTTAAAAAGTTAAACATAGAATTATCATATGACCCAGCAATTCCACTCATAGCTTTGCACCTAAAAGAACTGAAAACAGATGCTCAAACAACAGCGCGCATGCGAGTACTCACAGCAGCAGTATTTGCAATGGCCAAGAGGTGGGAACAACCCAAAACCCCGTCAAGTGATGAGTGCATGAAAAAAAATGTGGCAGACCCAAACGGAAGTACTATTCAGCCACTAAAAGTAGTTAAGTTCTTTTTTTTTTAAGATTTCACTTTATTTATATTTAGAGACATGGGAAAGGAGGGAGAAAGAGAGGGCGGGAAACATCAATGTGTGGTTGCCTCTCACACGCCCCCAACTGGGGACCTGGCCCACAACCCAGGCCTCTGCCCTGACGAGGAGTCGACCCTTTGGTTCACAGGCCAGCACTCAGTCCACTGAGCCACACCAGCCAGGGCTGAAGTTCTTTTTTTTAACCAATTTTTAGCTTTTATTTTTCAATTGCAGTTGACATTCACTATTATTTTGCATTAGTTTCAGGCATACAGCATTAGCGGTTGGACAATCGTGTACTTTGCAAAGTGTTTCCCCCAGTATTTCCAGTACCCACCTGGCACCAAACATATAATAGTTATTATGCCCTGGCTGGCGTAGCTCAGTGCATTGAGCGTGGGCTGTAAACCAAAGTGTTGCAGGTTCGATTCCCAGTCAGGGCACATGCCTGGGTTGCAGGCCACGGCCCCCAGCAACTGCACATTGATATTTCTCTCTCTCTTTCTCCCTCCCTTCCCTCTCTAAAAATAAATAAATAAGATCTTTAAAAAATAGTTATTATGCCATTGTTGACTGTGTTTTCTATGCTGTACTTTAAGGAATGAAGTTCTCTTACATGCTACAACACGGACGGACCTTGGAAACATTACGTTAAGAGAAAGAAGGCAGAAACAAGAGGCCAGCTGTTGTATGCTTCCATTTACACAAAACGTCCAACACAGGCAAACTCACAGAGACAGACGCCGACCAGCGTGTGCCGGGGCTGGGAAGACCGGGGTGGGGAGTCTCTGTTTGACGGATACGCGATTTCCTCTTGGGACGATGAGCCATTCTGGACCTAGACAGAGGTGATGGTTGCCCCACATCGTGCATACACTATATGTCACTGAAATGCACACTTTAGAAGTAGATAAAATGGGCCCTGGCTGGGTGGTTGAGTTGCTTGCAGCATCATCCCAGAGACCAAAAGGTTGCAGGTTCAATCCCTGGTCAGGGAACATACCTAGGTTGCAGGTTCAACCCCCCCCCCCGCCCCCGGCCAAGTTAGCGGGTGTTTAAGGGCAACCAACTGATGTGATCCCTCTTTCTCTCTCTCCCCTCTCTCTAAAAAATTAATAATGTCCTTGGGTGAGAATTAAAAATGAAAAGCCGAAAAAAATATTAAAGAGGTTAAGGGAATCTTGTAAAGGTTTTAAAGAGGATATATTAGAATGACGGGCTGAGATCATGGCAAGCCCCCTCCCTCGAGGGCCGGATGCACCCCATGGTGGAACAGACACAAACAATGTGGGGGTGGGTGGGGTGACACACCATGGGGGTCCCGGTGTAGAACCTAAAGTGCAGCAACAAGAAGAAGGAGACACTTGGGCCTCCCCAGGCTCGTGTGCCCGCAGGTCAGGGGCCACAGCAGCTCCTCAGAGCAGCAAGCAGCGCTGTCCGCAGCCGCTCGTCCCCTGCTCCTCCCCTGGCCCAGCCCTGAGAAGAGGCTGAGCTGAGTCACTCCTGTGATTCTTCCCATCCCGCAGAGGAGGAATTAACAGGTGAAGGGCCAGCTGCCCGTCCTGCCCAGCCGTTCTTAGCGCCTCAGGCCAAGCTCCTTGCTGTCCTGAAATACGATCTGGCCCCTCCTGACCTCTCCAGCCCGATCTCTCACCTCCTCACTTTTCAGAGGCATCGCTTTCTCTCACCTCCAGACTCAGAACTCACTGTTCCTTCTGGTGCAATTACCCCCCCTCCCCACCTCAGCCTCGCACAACCTCCTTTGCTTGGAGCACAACCTCCTTTGCTTGGACGGCGCCTCCTTCTTTTTATTTTTTAAAGATTTTCTTTGGCGCTGGCTGGCGTAGCTCAGTGGATGGAGCACAGGCTGCGAACCAAAGTGTCGCAGGTTCAATTCCCAACCAGGGTACATGCCTGGGTTGCAGGTCACGGCCCCCAGCAACCGCACATTGATGTTTCTCTCTCCCTCTCTTTCTCCCTCTCTTCCCTCTCTAAAAAAATAAATAAATACAATCTTTAAAAAAATTTTTTTAAAAAAAGCTTTTCTTTGTTTATTTTCAGAAAGAGGGAACGGGAGGGAGAAAGAGAGGAAGAGAAACATCAGTTGGTTGCCTCTTGAAGGCCCCGAACCAGGGGGACCTGGCCCACAACCCAGGCATGTGCTCTGACAAGGAATCAAACCGTTGACCTTTCACTTCACAGGCTGGAGCTCAAGCCACTGAGCCACACCAGCCAGGGCTGGACAGTGCCTCCTTAAAGAACACTTCTCTGTCGGTGCCCACCTGCAAACTGCCACAGCACAAGCCTTCTTAATCCAATCACTCGTTCAACACCAGGACGGCCTGGCATGGCTTCCAAGACAGATGCGTTGCAGAGCCTCTGGGCACTGGCGAACTGCCTTACTTCCGGTTAGACTGTGAGGTCCTCTGGGCCAGGAAGCGGTGTGCAGGTTCACCACTACATCCCCGAGTCTTACACAATGCCTGGCGTGGAGTAGGCCTCAATAAATATTTGCTAAATCAGTGAGTGAATGAACGAACAAAGGAATCCATGCAAAGGAGAAGGGAGGAGAAAAACAGGTGGGACAGGAATGCAATGAAGCAGGAAATGACCTTTGCACCTGCCTATGAATACCTAATATCTCCCTTCCTGGGCCCTGCAGGAGAAACAGGGCACACCAAAGACACAGCTGAAAGAGGGGCTCAAAATGGCATCACGAACAACACACCCTCTGAAGATACAATCATACTATGCCAACTAAACCAAAAGGGTCAAGGGATAAAAATTAAATAAGCCAAACTGCACAGTAATAATGGAAACGACTGTGTATTGGGTCGTCGGCTAAGAGCTGTAACAAACCATCCCAGCATTTCAGTGGTGTATGGCAACAAAAGTTTATTTTTTATCCCTCTCCCACGTGGGCTTTTCTGGTGGAGCAGCTCTGTCCAAAGTGGTGCCTCGGGGGTTCAGAAAACTCCCATCTCTGCTTCCACTCCCCAACCCAGCTGCGCTGGCAGGAAATGCACAGGAAAGCAGGCCCGGAAAGGTGCACGGGCACTTCTCCCTACACTCCATTGGCCAGAACTCAGTCATGTGGCCTGACCTAGCTGCATGGGAAGCTGGGAATTGTAGTCTAGCGGTGTGTCCCGGAGGAAAAGACAGTGGGGATTGCCGAACTCAGGGTAGTCTCAGTCACAGTTCTTACCTAATGAGGATCTACTAAGTGTCAGGCACCGTGCTCGGTAGGTTACACGCATGTGGTCGTTTTATTCTCACATCAGTCTTCATTTACAGAGGAGAAAACTGAGACTCAGAAAGTTTAAGTACATTTTATGAGGTGAAAGCCTCATACTTGCAGAATCAGTGTGGATCCCGATCTTTTCAACTCAAAGCCCTGTAACTGAAGCGAAGTCGGGGCAGATAATACTAGTGAGCCGCTACCTGCTTTGAATTATACCCGCCCACGCAACACCATTATCATTGACTAAGTGCTTATTTTGGGTTAGGGTTTTTCTAAGCGCTTTCATATTAACTCACTCGATCCTCACAAAGCCCTATGAAACAGGTACTGTTAATACCCTTACTTTAAAGATGAGGAAATGGCACAGAGAGGTTGAGTGATTGGGCTGAGATCACTCAGCGAGGGCATGGCAGAGACAGAACTCAAACCCAGGCAGTGTGTCTACAGAGCCTACACGTGAACTTGTCCTGCTGCAGACTCTCCACAGACAACAAAAGGAATGATTGCCCCTGGCTGGCGTAGCTCAGTGGATTGAGCGCGGGCTGGGAACCAGTGTCCCAGGTTCGATTCCCAGCCAGGGTACATTCCTGGGTTGTAGGCCAGAACCCCCAGCAACCGCACATTGACGTCTCTCTCTCTCTCTCTCTCCCTCCCTGCCTTCCCTCCCTAAAAATAAATAAATAAAATCTTAAAAAAAAAAAGGAATGATTGCAGAGCGGGGTCTCCAAGGTGAAGCTCTGGACCCTGCAGAGTACCCGGGCTGGGCCTCTGGGGTGCAAGAGAGAAATAACGATCCTTCCATTTACGCTTCTCTGTATTCTCTTGGAAAAAAAGTATCAGTGATATTAAACTTTACTAATACGTACACTTTATACAGAGTGACCCTGGCACCCTCACTCAGCTGAGGATCAATCTGGATAATACGCACAGATTAAATTAGTACAATTTAATATACTGTCAGTTTTGAAAGAATAAACATAAATAGAAGGTGTCACGTGCAGTGCTTGGATAAGTGGGCCATTGTGGTATATTTAGTTCTAATTATATTACCTCTCACAGTGTGGACGAGCAGTTTTAAAAGATACTTGTAGCCCTTGCTGGTGTGGCTCAGTGGATTGAGCACGGGCCAGTGAACCAAAGAGTCACGGGTTTCGTTCCCAGTCTAGGGCACATGCCTCGGTTGCAGGCCGGGTCCCCAGTGGCGGGCCGCGAGAAGCAACCACATATTGATGTTTCTCGTTCTCCCTCCCTTCCCCTCTCTAAAAATAAATAAATAAAATCTTTTAAAAAATACTTGTAAAAAATGGACACACACCTCAGTTACCACTGCGCTGAAAGCCTCAGGCTGCCTCACGCATGCCCAGAACCTCTATTTTGCAGCGTAGAAGGCGGGGCCCTATAGCCACACCCCTTCTCTTTTCCCCGCCTTCCGTGTTTTTTTTTTTCCAGAGGCATCATTGGCTACTTCCTGGTGTGATTGGGCGAGCTCCAGTCATTGGAGGGACACGATTGGACAAAGTCGCTGCTTCTCGTCCTGGGGAATCTTCGACTGGCTGAAGTGCTGCAAACCTTCACGCCTACCAGGCAAACAGAAAGAGGCTTGACCGCCGAGAGCTGGAGCGCGGAGGGCGGAGGGGCCGGGAGAGCCCAGGGCTTCAGATGATGTGGACGGCAGCTGCTGTCCCGGAAGGTCGGGGCAGAGATGCCGGCGGAAACCTCGGTTGGGCGGATTGCGATGAGGCCAGACGTCATTGTCTGACACAAACCCCCAGCAACATCTCCAGCCTGCCACCGAGTTGGGAAGCCACTACTGGTTCAGAACCCTGTACTGGAGGCTTCTGCAGACGGACACAACCCGTCTGGAGCAGTGGCAGGAAACTGAGGCTGGACCCTCATCAGGGGGAGCTTCTGCAGCAGTGGAATGACCCACATGCAGAGGTATAAGCAAGGGAATCGGAAGAAAAATAAAAAAGCTAACTGCTGGCAGCAAGGTCTCCCAGCCTGCAAACTCATCTCCAGAACCGTGTGGGGGAATCAGAAGACACCTGTCCAAGGGAGAAGGATCCAGGAGAAATGCGACCTGCAGAAATCTGTGCCCAGCCTCCTCTGTCTGAAGCTCTGTGGTCTGTGGACAAGTAAACCCTGTCCTTGCAGAAGAGAAGGCACATCTGTGGGAAGAGCTTATCCACAGAGATCATCTTGAAATGAAGTGAAATGGGGGCTTGCAGGAAATCCACCAGCACACATTAAAAAAAAAACAAAAAAAAACAGACGTTTCTACTGGACCAAGATTTGTTACGTGTGAGATGACTGAGGCCCAGGAGGGATCCGATTCACTTGCTCTGAGGTTTCCCACGGGCTTGCTCCGAGTTCTCGGTCACTCACAGTGTACTTGTCGCTGTGATAAAGGCAGACCTTGGCAAGAATGGCAACAGCCTAAAAATTAGGCCAAATGTCTGTGCGATCAGAGATAAAGCCACAGAAAGAGGTAATGGTAGATCCTCCTCGTGATGCCACTCAGGTCCCTGTGGCCGACTGAAGCTGGCTGTCCTGTCTAGTGCAGACAGGTCCCTGTGAGGAGCCCGCGCTGGGCTTGCTGAACAAGGGTAAGGTACCAACCACCAAAGGACATAATGGCGCCAAAAGGTGAAGTCCATTCAGCCAGTCTCCAAGGGACCCACGGACACAGTGAGGCTCATGCAGATAAAGGGGTGCGACACGGGTAGGAACAGAGTGACTGGAACAGCATTCTCTGTTAGAGGGGCTCGGAAACACTCCCAAGTCAGGTCATGGAGAGCATGCCAGAGCACTAAAACTTTATCCAGGGAAACCCTGGCTGGCGTAGCTCAGTGGATTGAATGCGGGCTGTGAACCAAAGTGTCACAGGTTCGATTCCCAGTCAGGGCACGTGCCTGGGTTGCAGGCCATGACCCCCAGCAAACGCACATTGATGTTTCTCTCTCTCTGTCTTTCTCCCTCCCTTCCCTCTTTAAAAATAAATAAATAAATAAAATCTTTAAAAAAAAACTTTATCCAGGGAGACAGAGACATGTGAGAATTGTTCCATCAGTATAGGACCCCCCAAAACATGAGCCTGAATTTTTACTTAGGTTAAATCGCTAAACACAATGTTCATTGTGTTCTTCTTCAGAAGCAGCAGGGGCCACGAGGCTGAAATAATAATGCTAATAAACACTACACAGATAGTCGGTGCTCATCGTTTGCATGCGGGGATTGTGCAAAAGCATCACGTGCATTAATCACTTCATTAAACCCTTCCACCCCTATGAAGCAGGTACTGTGTTTACAAGCGCGGTTTAGAAATGAGGGAACTGAAGGCCAGAAAAGGTAAGAGATACGCTCAGCTCGTGGATGACAGAGCTAGAGTTTGAACCCGGCACCTGACCACCAGGGCTTGGTTTTCCATCGTTTTGCTACACCACCTCCCCAAGAGGGCATGCAGTCACGCTGTGGCCAAAAATGACAGTACAGTTACACGATGGCATGTTTTGTATAATTTTGTTAGGAGACAACAATATTAAAATATCAATGTTGGCCTTCTCGAAATGGACCCAATAAGTAAGTTGGTACAGCAATGAATGCGAATCTAGAAAATATAAGGATGCGCTTCTGTGAACTGTGTTTGCTCTGACCAGGTTAAGTGATAGGTTACAATGCAATGTGTGAATGTGATAGGCCTTTTCAAAACAATGTATATCTTAGTAATAATAATTATTTCAAGTTAGCTTTCCAGATAACCACAGTGAACTCTTTAAATTCTGAAGTTTCTGTATTTTAAATAGAAAGCTTAGTTTAAAAAAGAAAAACTATTTTAGATAAAGGATATTGGACATGGTTAACCTTTTCTCGATAGCTTAGCACTATTAATATGCAATGCAGCCCTGTGCTGTAATAGAGCCCCGCCTTATTCTCCGGATTCCTATTACCTTAAGATCTAGCTGCCAGGCGAATCCTTGGTGGTGGCCGTGCTCTGCCTCCATAATGCCTTTCTCCAGCCTACTCTGTCCACTCCCACCCCCGACACCTGGCTGGCAAAGTGCTTTGGGCTAAGAAACCAAATATCTTGGTTATAAATTACATTTTAAAAAGATAGTATAATTTAGCATAAGGTTTTTATGACAGTCATTTCTTGTCCCCAGAGATCTTCCTTTCACTTTCTATTTCCAGTTTATGAATATGATTTGAAAGTCGGTGTTGCTGGGGGATTGGCCAGCAGATAAGCACGTGTCCTTACCTGCCAATCACCTGGTAAGTTTTCCTTGCAATATATCGTGAGTTGGAGATTCCTGTGTATGAAAGGCTCAACGACTTGAGGCTTTAGGATTGACCAAAAGAAAAAAAAAAGGTCAGTTAATAATTATTTTAGACTTTGTGGGTCCTATGGTATCTGTTGCAATTAATCAATTCAGATATTAGAGTCCGAAAGCTATAGGCAATAAATAATAAACAAATGAGAGTGGCTCTTTTCCCCCAAAAACTACAAAAACAGGCAGTGGGCCAAATGTGGACCAGAGGTTGTAGTTTGCCCACTGCTGCTCAAACATCTGAGAATCTGAAACCTTTGCGATCAGAAGTTTGCAGGATGGTACTCCACAGTGTGTAATAAACGCTGTCAGACAGGTGAAGAACCAACTTTTGGGCAAATCACATCGATACGCCGAACGAGGAAGAAATGCACTGTGGCAGGTCAGCTAGCAAGCAGGGAGGGCCCCGCCTCCCCCGGGCTTGGGGAAAGGCCACTCCTGAAATCCACTCCAGATGTAACAAACCTCCATAGCAAGTGAAGCTGGAGTTCACCCTCTCAGTGTCTAATGCTGTCATAGAGTATTCGGAAGCATGGGGGTTGAGTCTTAAAAGTTTCATTTTCACCCTGGCTGGCGTAGCTCAGTGGATTGAGCTCGGGCTGCGAACCAAAGTGTCACAGGTTCGATTCCCAGTCAGGGCACATGCCTGGGTTGCAGGCCATGACCCCCAGCAACTGCACATTGATGTTTCTCTCTCTCTTTCTCCTTCCCTTCCCTCTCTAAAAATAAATAAAATCTTTAAAAATGTTTTGTAAAAAAGTTTCATTTTCTACGCAGAGAAATTTTTTTAAAGTATATTTGTGATTTTAGAGTGAGAGAAAGAAACATCAGTTTGTCGTGCCACTTTTTAATGCATTCATTGGTTGATTCTTGTATGTGCCCTGACTGAGGATTGAACCTGCAACCTTGGCGTATCAGGATGGTGCTCTAACCAACGGAGCTCCCGGCCAGGGCCAATGCAGAGGAATTTTTCCTTTTGTTAAAAGACATAAAATATGCAAAAGAGACACTACTTGCCTGCCATATAGCTGATGAGTGGCAAAATCCTACTGGGCACCTGTAGGTTTTCGTTAGCTCATACACAAAGTACTTCGTGTTTTTCGGTGCGAGTGAACCGAGTGTTTATGAAAATCTCGGTGTTCGGCTGCTCCGTGGGAGCGCAGCAGCAAGCTTCAACGACGCCGCTCCCTGCCTCTCTCCTCCTGGGGTTCCTCCCCGCGTGGAGTTGCCCTTCCACAATGGGTTCCACTGACCTGTGCAGCTGATAGGGTATCACGGGAATGGCAGATTGTGACTTCTGAGCCCGAACATAAAACAAAACACTTTAGCTCCTGCCTCACTCTTTCTCCGTTGTCACAATACGCCAGCTACTTTATGGAGCGGTCACCACGGCACGGAGCTGAGGCCTCCTGCCAACGGCCAGCACCAACCTGCCAGCCTCGTGGGCGAGCCCCCAGATGCTGGACCTCCAGCGCCGGCCAAGCCAACTGCAGCCCCGGCTGACGCCAAACTGCAGCCAAACTCTCGAGAGGCCCTGAGCCCACTTTGGCCAGTTCCAAATTCCCGATCCACAGACACTCTGGCAGATAACAAAGGTTTATTGTTTTAGGAAGCTAAACTGTGGGGTAAGGTGCTGTGCGGCAACAGATAACTAATACAGTCAGTATACAGAAATAGTTCCTGAACTTTCTGTATTGACCTCAGGGCTGTGAGCTTTCGAGGTCAGCTTCCTTATCGGTTCTAATAACTTCCTCATAGATTCTTGGGATTTCCGATGCAGACAAGTGTATTCTGCCAAGAGAGACAGGTTTGGTTTGGTTTCAAGATTTAATTAATTTATTTTTAGAGTGAGAGGAAGGGAGGGAGAAAGAGAAGGAGAGAAACCCTCCCCAACCCCCCAACTAGGGACCTGGCCCACAACCCAGGCAGGTGCTCTGACTGGGAATTGAACCTATGACCTTTTGGTTCACAAGATAGCACTCATTCCACTGAGCCACACCAGTCAGGGTAAGAGAGGCAGTTTTATCTCTTCCTTTCCAGTCTGTAGAACTTTCATTTATCTGTTTACACTATTACATTGGCAAGGGCAGGCATCCTTGCCTTGTTTTTGATCTTGGGGGAAAGTGTTCAGGGTTTCAACATCAAGTATGATGTTGCCGGAAGGATACATATAAAGTTCTTTATTCAGGTTGGGAAAATTCCCTTCCCTTCCTAGTTTATCCAGAATTTTTTTTATTTTTAAAAGACTATTTATTTATTTATTTATTTTTAGACTGAGGGGAAGGGAGGGAGAAAGAGAGGGAGAGAAACATCAGTGTGTGGTTGCCTCTCGTGCACCCCCAACTGGGGACCTGGCCTGCAACCCAGGCAAGCGCCCTGATGGAGAATGAAACCGGCAACCCTTTGGTTTGCAGGCTGGCATTCAATCCACTGAGCCAGACCAGCCAGGGAGATAATTTTTTTTAAGTTATGACTGGATGCTGAATTTTGTCAAAATGCAGAAGCAAGCCACAGCTTGGGAAAGAACATTTGCAAAACGCGGCCCCAGAAGACTTGTCCAGGAGGCGGAGGGAGGGAGAGACGCACACGCACACACTGAGAGGGAACCTGTAGGTGAAAACACACGGAACCACGTCCAGCAGTTACGCACGTTTTACCACAGTAAAAAATGGTAAAGCAAAAACCATAGCAACCAACTGCGCTGTGACCTTATTTGGATCCTGGTTAATAATAATAATCTTGTACAATGATGATATTTGTGAGACAACAGGAATTTTTTTTCAAGATTTTATTTACTTTTAGAGAGAGGGGAAGGGAAGGAGAAAGAGAGGGAGAGAAATATCAATGTGTGGTTGTCTCTCTCACACCCCTGCCTGGGCACCTGACCCACGACCCAGGCATGTGCCCTGACTGGGAATCGAACCGGCGACCCTTTGGTTCTCAGCCCATGCTCAATCCACTGAGCTACACCAGCCAGGGCAGACAACAGGAATTTGAACTGACTCGATATTGGATGGCAGTAAGGAATTATTATTTGTAGGTGTGATATTGGTGGTGGTGAGCTTTTTTTGAAGGGCCCTTATCTTTGAGACCTACACACAGAATTCGCTGGGGAGAACTGGCACCGTGTTTGGGGTTTGTGTTAAAGTAACGTGGGAGTGAGGGGCGGGCTGAGTGCTGGGTTACAGGGAGGTTCCTTACACTCCTTTTCCCCCTCTGTTCCCACTCTGCTGAGAGTTTTTAGCATAAATGGGTGTTGGGTTTTATCCAGTGCTTTTTCTGCATCTACTGATATGAGAATGTGGTTATTATCTTTCATTTTGTTTATGTGGAGAATCACATTTAGTGATTTTCGGACTTTGTACTATGTCTATTTTTGAATGTGTTCACAATTCTCTGTAATGCAGAATTAAAAACAAAAGAGAAGGAAAGTTAACAAGGCAGCTCTGGCCTGCTGGCTCAGTTGGTTGGAGTGTCATCCCGTACACCAACAGGCTGGGAATTCGATTCCTGGTCAGGGCACAGACCTGGGTTGTATGTTCGGTCCCCGGTCAGGGTGCACATGGGAGGCAACCGATCGATTTCTCACATCGATGCTTCTATCTCTTTTTTCCCTCTTCTTCTCTCTCTAAAATCAATGAACAGCCCTGGCTGGTGTAGCTCAGTGGATTGAGCGCTGGCCTACAAACCAAAGGGTCACCAGTTTGATTCCCCGTCAGGGCACATGCCTGGGTTGCCAGCCAGGTGCCCAGTCAGGGGTGTGCAAGACACAACCCCACACTGATGTTTCTCTCCCTCTCTTTCTCCCTCCCTTTCCCTCCATCTAAAGATAAATAAAATCTGTAAAAATAAATAAATAAATAAATAAATAAATAAAAATAAGACCAATAAACATACCCTCAGGTGAGGATTCAAAGAAAGAACGGGCCCTGGCTGGCGTAGCTCAGTGGATTGAGCACAGGCTGCGAACCAAAGCGTCGCAGGTTTGATTCCCAGTCAGGGCACATGCCTGGGTTGCAGGCCACGGCCCCCAGCAACCACACATTGATGTTTCTCTCTCTCTCTCTTTCTCCCTCCCTTCCGTCTCTAAAAATAAATAAATAAAATCTTTAAAAAAAAAAAGAAAGAAAGGACGGAAGAAAGTTAACCAGTGAAACGTAACCAAGAATAATTATGTAACCGGTGGGTAGGATGTAAACGACAGTGCCGTGATTTGCCAGCCATGGCAAGATGCTCTTCTCCCTGTCAGACCACGAGTCGTGGTAACGTGTCCTTCCCAGCTGCCGTGGACCCTGGGGCCACGTGTGGAGATGAACTGGTTTTTGGAGTCGCTCTAGGAAAGTACTGAACCAACCCCGTCAGGGCACATGCCTGGGTTGCGGGCCAGGGCCCCAGTGGGGGCCACGTGAGAGGCAACCACACGTGGCTGTTTCCCTCCCTCTCTTTCTCCCTCCCTTCAAAAAATAAAAAATAAAAATAAAAAAGAAAGTATTTAACCAAGATTTAAATATATATATATATATATTATTGTAGTCATCTTATTAACATGTTACTCACACTATTTAAAAGAGCTGAAATGTTTTGATATGAGTCATAGAGACTATAAAATGCAAATTGTTCTTTAAAACACTGTTTATTTCACCCCACCCTTGAGACTTAATCTTCTCGTGAGCCGCGCACTGTGTTCTACTGACACGGTCACGAGCTCCCATGGCAGGAGCCCGCACGCCGCTGCTCCGTAATGCTCCCGGCGCGACAGGCCACCTGGCCGCCTGCCATCCGTGACTCAAGCTCTTCAAGTGCGGAGGCTTCGGGGCACTTGTCCAAAGTCCAAGTTCACTGTGCCGCTGAGCCCAGCGCTGCCTCTCACCCTCCCACTGGGGCAGCTGGGTGTGAGCGCAATAAACAAACACGGGTCCGCATGGCCGGCTGATGGACTGGCTTCCCACCTCCTCTTGCCTTCCTTTCTTTCCTTCTTTCTTTCTTTCTTTTTAAGATTTTATTATTTTTTTTCAGAGAGGGAAGGGTACGAGACAGAGAGAGAAATATCAATGTGTGGTTGCTGGGGGTCATGGCCTGCAACCCAGGCATGTGCCCTGACTGGGAATCGAACCAGCGACCCTTGGGTTCACAGGCCCGTGCTCAATCCACTGAGCTACAGCAGCTGGGCCCACTTCCTGTTTCTACCGGTTTCCTTGGAGTCAAGCACACACTTGAATCTCCCGCCTGAACCAAGAATCAGGTGGAAATACGGAGGGTGTCAGGCTGTTTGGGAACAAGTCAAACGTAACCAAGAATAATTATGTAACTGGTGGGTAGGATGTAAACGACAGTGCCGTGATTTGCCAGCCGTGGCAAGATGCTCTTCTCCCTGTCAGACCACGAGTCATGGTAACGTGTCCTTCCCAGCTGCCGTGGACCCTGTTGCCATTTCTACTCCCCATTGTACGGGAAGTTCTAGCCAGAGCAATTAGGCAAGAACAACATGTAAAAGGCCTCCGAATTGGAAAGGAAGAAGCAATACACAGATTCAATGTAACCCCCATCAAAACATCGCTTTTTTAAAAGATTTTATTTATTTAATTTTAGAGAGGGAAGGGAGGGAGAAAGAGAGAGAGAGAGAAACATCAATGTGTGGTTGCTGGGGGTCATGGCCTGCAACCCAGGCATGTGCCCTGACTGGGAATCAAACCTGCGACACTTTGGTTCGCAGCCCGCGCTCAATCCACTGAGCTACGCCAGCCAGGGCTCAAACATCATTTTTGTAACATTTTTGCAGAAATGGAAAAAAAAATCCTATCATTCATACTGAGTTTCAGCGGACTCCGAGTAACCAAAACAAACTTAGAAAAGAAAAACGAAGTGAGGGGACTCACACTTCCTGATTTCAAAACTCACTGCAAAGCTGCAGTAAGTAAAAGGCGGTGTGGGCATCGGGGCGGACATGTAGACGGACGAAATGAAAGTGAGAGCCCAGAAATAAACCCTCACGTCCGTGGCCAGCGGGGCTTTGAGAAGGGTGCCCAGGCCACCCGGTGGGGAGCAAACGGTCTCTCCAACGGAAGGCGCTGGGAAGACCGGGCAGCCCCGGGCGCGAGAATGAAGTGGGGCCTGCACCTTCCTTACCCCACGCAAAGCCTACCTGCAGAAGGACGCAGACCTCAACTGAGGAGCCCAGACTATAAAACTCGCAGAAGAAAACGCAAGGGAGACCTGCACAACCTTGGACTTAGCAACGGTTTCTTAAGCAGCGCCAACAGCTCAGGGAGCAAAGGGAAAAGACAGAGAGACTGAACCACATCAGCGTGAAAATGTTGGTGCGTCCGAGGACCCAGCGGAGAGAGCGGAAGGACAACCCCCTCGCCCAGGAGAAGAAAACATTTGCGAAGTAGACTTCTGAGGAGCGTTTCATGTCCACGATGCGTGAAGA
Organism: Phyllostomus discolor; assembly: GCF_004126475.2. Taxonomy (NCBI): domain Eukaryota; kingdom Metazoa; phylum Chordata; class Mammalia; order Chiroptera; family Phyllostomidae; genus Phyllostomus; species Phyllostomus discolor. The sequence goes on along the minus strand of NC_040905.2, from coordinate 211,274,457 downwards.
CGACGCACAAATCAACCACGAAACACAAACCTCCCGATGAAAACGTGGGCAAAGGACTCGCATGGACATTTCCCCAAAGAGGAGACACGAATGGCCAGTAGGCACACAAGGGCCAGCTCCACTCGTCGTCAGGGAAACGCCAGTCCAAGCCACAGTGAGATGCCACGTCCCACCCACCGGGATGGCTGGGATTTCAAAAATGGAAAATCACACGAGTTGGTGAGGATGTGGAGAAATTAGATCCCGTGGCCACTGCTGCTGGGGCCTTCCAAGGGGCAGTCTCTGTGGAACACAAACTGGACAGTCCCTCAAAAACTGAACCAGAGTTACCGCAGGACCCAGCCATCCCGAATTCCTGACAGCCAGGACTCACGCAGGCATGCATCATCTACAACAGCCAAAGGGGCACCACGTGGCCGTCAACCGACGAACGGATTATGTGACGTCCCACGCAAAGGCTGATGAGACGCTGTTCGGTTATAACAAGTCACGGAGCTCTGACGCACACTGCAACGTGGACATGCCCTGAGGACACTGTGCAAAGTGAAACGGGCCAGATGCAGACGGGTGGGCAGTGTTTGCATCCACGCACATGCCGCGGCCACCGTGCGCAAATTCACAGAGTGGGTACAGGTGAGAGGCAAGCCAGTCCTGGGATGGGGGGTAAAGGAGCTGTTGCTTAAAGGATGCAGCGTACCTGGCTGGTGTAGCTCAGTGGATTGAGTGCAGGCTGCAAACCAAAGTGTCGCAGGTTCGATTCCCAGTCAGGGCACATGCCTGGGGTGCAGGCCACAGCTCCCAGCAACTGCACATTGATGTTTCTCTCTCTCTCTCTCTCTTTCTCCCTCCTTTCCCTCTCTAAAAATAAATAAATAAAATCTTTAAAAAAACGTGCAGCGTCTGTGTTTCGGGTGAAGTGGGCAGCGGTGACGGTTGTGCAACGTGGTGAATATGCTTACAGCCATGGAGTCATACACTTAGTGGTTAACACAGCACGTTTTATGTCATGTATCATTTAGTGTGCATACACATACCCACACGCCCAGGCCCTGAGTTCCGATGATGGCTGTGTGACCCCAGGTGAGTGGCTTGCCCTCTTTGAGCCCCAGAGTCTCATCTGAAAACGCAGGACGTCGGCAACACCGAGCTCCCAGGATCACATCAGTATTACAGGCAAGGATGCTCGTGAGGAGCCCACGCAGGGCCTGGGCAGGTAGCGTTTATGGCCAGCACGCCAACGGCCCTTCTCAGCAGGGCCAGGCGACTCTATGAAATTGTCATCAAGCCATGTGACCACCCAAGAGCCACTATCACCACATTCTTAGGTGAGAAACTGTGATTTCCGTTCAGAGCCTGCGCCCTGGGGAGGCCAGGTCGGCCCCCCAAGTTCTTTCAGGCCAGTGGGGAAGCAGCACCCAAGGGCCCACCCTGTGCCAGGCCCCAGTTTTGTGGGCATTTCCACAGCAGGCCCCGCCTTGGCCACCCTGCCCTCAGGCTCTGGGCCCAGGGGTGGTGCCCATGACGTCCCCATCTGGCCTTCCGGGGAAGCTGGCAGTGACCCCCTGGGGCTGGCCTGCCTGGTCCTGGGCCTCGTGACTCCTATGAAGGGATAGGAGAGGGCGGGCCACGGGCGTGGCTAGGAGCTGCAGAATGGACCTGCTGGTAAGGACAAGTCCAAGGGCTGCAGAGAGCAGGGAGAAGCAGAGCACAGGAGGAGCCCACGGGGCAGCGGGGGCAGCGGGGGCGGAGGAGAGGAGGAACCGCCCCCGGACCCATGCACACAGCCTCTGTCTCAGCCTCCCCGGGGGCTGGAAAGCACCCGGTTCCTTCCTGCCTCAGGGCCTCTGCACGTTCCGTTCTCTCTGCCTGGAGCACCCTTCCCCTCCGCCACCTGGCTAACTCCTGTGCCGCTGGAGGTCTCAGCTTGCCGTCACCTCCCCAGGGAAGCCTTCTCCGACAACCACTGCTGCACACACTCCCCTCACCACGGACTTCTTCCCGGCACCGACTACGCTGGCGTAGTTAGCCAGCCGTGTGCCCAGTGACGCGCCGTGCTCTGCCTCTGCCCCGCTGAGCCGGGGCCTCTCGGGGGCAGGGACGATGTCTGTCTGGTTCCCAGTGGGCCCCTAGCACGGAGCTCCGGGTGCTCAGTACCTGTTTGCCGAGCTGAGGAAAGGCTCCCAGCCCCCTGCCCTCCCCACCCCCAGAGACTCAGGCACCCATGGGCTCTAGTCCTGGTTTCGGTCCATATTCACCTTCTCCCTTTCCTTCCAGCCCCTCCCACCTAAGGAGGGGGCTGCCTGCCCCAGCCGCCGGGGACACGTGGAGAAGAGGAGGCCACCTCCAGCATCCTGGCTCCTCCAGGCTCCCTCCCAAGGCAAGGGGAGGAGGAGGAGGAGGACTCCAGCAGAGGCCGGTCTGAGGTCGCTGGGGTGGCCCCGGGCCGCGCTCCCCCTGAAGGTGCTGCAGACAGACGTCTTCCAGCCCTTGTCCTGGCCCCGGAGCTCAGGCGGCCCTCCGCCTGCAGATGCACCTCGGCCACCCTCCAGCCCGTCGTCCTCACACACCTTCTCCCTGTCCCTTCGCGCTGTCTTCCTCTGTCTTCCCTCCGCACATGCCTCGTTGTGGGCTCAACTTGCTCCTTTTCAGAAGGACACCAGCGTTTCGGGATCCAGGCCTTCCCTCACGACTTCATCGTAACTCGGTCAGCTCCCTGAGACCCTCTCTCGCCAAGTACGGCCCCCTTCGCAGGTGCTGGGGGTTGGGGGCTCCCGCATCTCTCTTTCCGGAGGCACAATCCGCTTCACAGCAGCTGCTCGAGAGCAAAGACGACCCAGGGGCAACAGGCACGCTGAGCACACAGGTCCGGGGGCCTCGCCTTTGCCACAACGTGCCTTCCTCGCCCACCCACTCAAACGCCCAGCTGAGGCGGAGGTGGGCGAAACAGGCCGGGCTGGAGGGGGTGAGAGCCTTTCCCCAGCTCCCTGCCCGGGCTAGCTAGCCGGGGGTCCCTGAGCACCCCACAGTCAGGCCAGGCTAGAGAAGGGCCTAGGCTGCAGCTGGGTTAGCCGCCCCATGTTACAGATGGGGAAACTGAGGCCCAGGGATCGTGGCGGGCCTCAGACCACAGAGGGTGTTAGGAAGGAGCCCCTGGCATCCACTGGTCCAGCTCGGCATTCAGGGGCTCAGCACTCCGAGCACTAACGGTTCACGTTGTGTCTGCAGACCAGGCCTCGGAAGATCACAGAGTTTGTGGCTCGTCCACACTGGAGGGAGCAGGACCCAGGACAGGCAGTGACATGGGTCATTGGTGCCAAGCCAGGCTGTCGTGTCCTGTGAGCTTCAAGGGGAAGGGAGTGGCTCACCTACTTCTCTTTGCCTGCCATTTCAGTGCCTAGTAAGAGCTGTGAGCTTGGGCTGATCGGGAAGGGCACATTTTACACTTTGCGGGGCTCAGAGGCTGTGAGGCCACAGGGCATGGGTGGGAAGCCCCTGCAATAACCACCCTTGACCACGAGAGGGCACTGTGGGACAGAAACCGGGACCAGAACGGACCCACTGGCCCATCCGCTGAGATCAGCACGGAATGCAGTGGTGAGAGCTAAGAAGGAACCGTCACTCCCAAGACTTGCTCCTTGTGACAACTGTGTCACTGGAGCCTCACAGCAAATCCAGGACTAGGTACTGTTAGGAAAGCCCCCTCCCTTCACAGATTGAGAAACCGAGGCTCAGCGTTGTAAACAATTTGTCCCGAGTCACCAGGTTAGAGGTGGAAGAGCTAGATTTTGGGCTGGACTCTGACCCCAGAGGCCAGACTGCTGGCCACATGAGCTCCCCCCTCCCCTCCCTTATGCTGTCTGGGCTGTCGTTCCTCCTGGGTCCTTTCTAGATGATTTCCTTAAGCTCGGTGGGACTTGCCCGGTGTGCTCAGCAGAGGGGACCTGAATCACTGTGGGGGGAGGCTGGGCGGTGGGGGGCCCTGGGGCCGGGGACGGAGCACTGCACTGGGGGAGGGAGAGCTCGGGCCGCAGGGCTGGGCGTCCTCCTGCTCCGGCCCCTGGCAGAGCCGGCCCCCTGGGAGCGCGCCAGGTGTATTAATATCCTGCTGAGTCAGGGGGCTCTCGAGTGTCAGCGCCACCAGACTTGGGCGCAGCAGGGACACTCTGGACTCCCCTGCACTGCCCTCCCCCGTCCTCCTATCCCTCCCCCCAAGGTCGGAGTTGCCATGTGACCCCGGGGGCAAGTCACCCCACCGGCGGGCTGTGTTCCCCAGTGGCCTGGCGCGCAGGAGGGACTAAGAAACCAGTGCTGGCCTTCTGGAAAATGCTGTCATGAGGGCCTGCTCTGCATCCAGCCCTGTTCTGGCCGCTGGGGGCCCTGCCGTGGGGGGTGGCACAGCCTGGCGATCACCGTCTGCCCACTCAGGGGCCTCCGCCAGCGGCCACAGCTACTATGCTGGGCCGGCCAATGAGCTGTCCTGGACATTTGGAATCGGGTCTTGGGGGCTCTGGTCCCATGGGAGGGCCCTGGCTGGAGGGAGGAGCAGCTGGACTTGGGGATGGAGGGGGTTGGTGGGGAGAGATCCACGGGGGGGGGTGGCCATGACAGTGAAGGGGCAAACTGAGGCACACGCACCCAAAGCAAGAGCCCCAGGCTCCGGGAGGCTGCCCTGCGCCCCCCACGCAGCACCCTCATTGCTGCACGGGCAGGTGGTGGCGGGGTCATTGCCCCAGGTGGGGTTTAAAAACTGTTCACGGAGGACTTCCCAGGTGCCAGGGCCCAGGCGGCCTGAGTGAGACTCGAGATGACTGTTCTCCCCCGTTTCGCAGATGAGGAAGCTGAGACCCACAAGGCAAAGGCACCTGCCACTCAGCGACAAGCCAGGACTCATCCCAGAGCCTTTATCTCAACCTTGATTCTAAACCCACTGATTCCATGCAGCATCTATAGCGTTTGTTCAGTGAACAGATGGAGAAAGAAAAAATTACGAGAATTCCTCTTTCCACAGGCTCACCCCCAGGCCCCTTGCCTGGGGCCTCCTCCCACCCCACCCCCACCTGCTCCCCCATGTCGTGACCCCGGCGTATTTGACGGATGACCCGGAGTTCCGTGAAGGCTGGCCGTCCTGAGACGCTGCCCGCAGCTTCCCTGCCGGGGGCTTTGGCTCCAACGGCCCTCCGCCTGGGCCACCCCCCCAGCCCTTATCAGTCGCCCCACATGTCTCAGAGAGCCCGCGACAGCCAGCCGGCTCTCCCCCTCCCTCCCCACCCATTATCAGGGGACACATTCCAGCCAGGCCTCTGCCGGAGGGGGCAGGAAGATAAACCTGCCACCTTCCGGGCCCTCCTCCGGCTTTGCCCTTTGCCGGGTGGGGAGGGGGCTCTCTGGGAGCGGGAAGGGGGTCACTGCAACAGGAAGAGCCGGCACTGGGCTTGTTTCTTCAGCCAGCCTGAGAAAACACCGGCGGTCCAGCAGCCCTCCTGGGGCCGAGAGCGTGACCCCTCTCAGGATGTGACCCCCCCATGAAGTGTGGGGGTGGGACATCAGCCCCCAGGCCTAATGCTTGTTCCCAGGAGCCAGGGTGTGGCTGGCGCAGGGTGGGGACAGAGGCCGCAGGCCTCCAGGAAGGCCCTCAAAGCACCCACCTCCCTCCCAGGGCTGGCGGGGCCACACAGCACCTGTCTGTCCACCTTGTTAAGCCTCAGTTTTTCTGCCTGGTTGGTGTGGCTCAGAGGATTGAGTGTAGGCCTGAGAACCAAGGGGCCACGGGTTCGATTCCCAGTCAGGGCACTTGCCTGGGCTGCAAGCCAGGTCCCCAGTAAGGGGTGCACGAGAGGCAACCACATATTGATGTTTCTCTCCTTGTCTCCCTCACTTCCCTTCTGTCTATAAGTAGATAAATAAAATCTATTTTTAAAAAAGCCTCGATTTTTCTCATCCTTAAGTTACAGAAAATGCAAGTTCTTACCTCTTGTGAGGTGACTATAAGGCGCTGCGTGTCGGCGGGTCAGTACAGAGCCCGGCACCCGGCGGCATCGCTGAGACCGCTCCATGGGCCTCACGCGCAGGCACCCGCATTTCCCCGCCCCGAGTAGTGGGTGCACGCCAGCCTCGCTGCATGGCCAGCGCACCCCATCGTCACCAGCACTCTAGGAGCGACCTACAACGCTACAACGGTGACCCCTCGCTGTGCGGAGGGAGGACGGAGGCGTGGCTGGATGGGAGCCCCGTCCCGGGTCACATGGCTGGGAGTGGGAGGCCCCGCCCTGTCTGTCGGACTGCTGCACGTGGGCTGTCTGGTGCCTCCCGGGGAACTGACTCCCCACCTTGTCGACACGGCTGATGTCTCATCACTCTGGGGCCTCGCCTACCCCAACGGTGGCCAAGAAAAGATGCAAAAGAAGTCCGGGTGGGGCACCGGCAGAGTCAGCAGCAGAGCGGCTGGGCGTGGGCCCCAGGTGAGCCGGCTGCCCCGGCCCAAGCCCCCCTGTCCTTCGCGCAAGCCCCCACGCGCCCGGGGCCCTGTGTTCACTTCGTGGGAAGCTCAGAGACAGCAGATGCGAAGGGGAGGTAGGTCCGGCCGCAGCACCAAGCGGTCCTGAGGGTCCAGCAGCCAGGCAGAGGCAGGAAGATTCTCGAAGGAAGGCAGGGAAACTCGAAAGCCCTAGCAGGCTGTCCATTCAGTGAGGGGCGAACGGCTCAGACGCACGGCCAGCTCTTGCGGGGCGTCGTGGCAGGCGCACCCACAGTGAGAAGCCTGGGGCGCAGCACAGGGGCTGCAGGTTTTAAAAAAATTATTTTTCAGTTACAGTTGAATTCTCCATCGTATGAGTTTCAGGTGGACGACGCAGCGATGAGACATTTGCATACCCTGTGAAGAGGCCCCGCCTCCAAGGCGAGCGCCCCCCGGCGGCGCACACGGCTACTGCACGTCACGGGCTGGACTCCCTGCGCGGGGCTCTGAGCGGCCTCGGCTTTTGCGTCATGGGTGTGGGAGGGGGAAGGGACACGCCTGTCCCTTGACAGCTGACCGCAGCTGGAAAATATTCTTTGAAGCATTGCAGGGCTTAGAGAAAGGAGAAGATTCGAGGGAACCGCCCACGATGAAAGACAGACCAGCAAACGGGAGCTGGGTCCTCAGCGGCTGGGTCCGTCAGGGGCTGCAGCCACAGTGCCGGGAGCTGGGCTAGGGCAGTGGGCAGCCGGAGGCCCAGAGACCTGAAGGCTGGTCCAGCCCAGCCTGCATCCAGCACATGGCGCGGAGGCCAGGTTCCTATGGTAACATTGCTATGGGAACACAGAAGCCAGGCCCAGCTTCCAGGGAGGCAGGTGGCTGTGGGCCGGCTTGGGGCTCAGGCGCTGAGCCTGGAGGGGCCGCCTGGCTACCAGGGGAAGCAGAGCCAATCCTCCCTGAAGGGGAGCACCACGGCCAACCAGCACCCTTGGGAGCCTCAGCCAATAAGACCCAGCCAGGAGCTCCGGAACCAACTAAGCACACATGAGGCTAGGTCGGCGCTGACAGGAACACTGAGGACTGTGGGTACAGCAACGGCCAGGTTCAGGGTGAAGGACCACTGAGGTGTCACGCAGGGAACCGGATGAAGGTGTGGCTGGATGAGGCAGACACAACGGAACCACCGGGAACAGACAGACAGACTCAAAACACAAACACAGCCCTAGCTGGTGTGGCCCAGTGGACTGAGTGCCGGCCTGAAAACCGGAAGGTTACGAGATTGATTCCCAGTCAGGGCACAGGCCTGGCTTGCGGGCCAGGTCCCCAGCAGGGGGTGCTCAAGAGGCAACTGATCGATGTACCTCTCACATAGTGATGTTCCTTGGCCTCTCTCTAAAAGCAAATAAATAAAATCTTGAAAAAGAAACCCAAACCTACAAACATAAATGGTACTTGCAGGAGTGGAAAACTTTGAAAATAAAATAACTAGGCCCTGGCTGGCGTAGCTCAGTAGATTGAGCGCAGGCTGCGAACCAAAGTGTCGCAGGTTCGATTCCCAGTCAGGGCACATGCCTGGGTTGCAGGCCATAACCCCCAGCAACCACACATTGATGTTTCTCTCTCTCTTTCTCCCTCCCTTCCCTCTCTAAAAATAAATAAATAAAATTAAAAAAAAAGAAAAGAAAAGAACTAGGAATGCAGCAGAGAGATGGCACCATTGAAACGAAAGTGTAGGAGATGCATCTGAATTTCTTCTCAGAACGCAATAAAAAAGTAGAGGAGGATAAGGACACCACGAAAGAGAGGTTGAGGCATGAAGGCTAGGAGGGGAAATAAGGACGTTTATGTTTATAGATGAGGGCAATCCTCGAAGCTCACCACCACCACCACCGCGGGGGCGGCAGGGGCTGGGCGCTGTGCTTCCCGAGGAGGAAATGCCCGGGGTGACCAGCGATCTGAGCGGGGAGCGAGCGCCAGCAACCCGGGTGGACAAAGCAGAGCAAACTCGCAGGAACCAAGGCTTCCTTTGGGGGCCGAACAAAAGAATTATTTGACCATCTGTCTACATCCAGCAGGGGTTCGAAGCCAGAGACCTCGTGTTGCTTGGGAGGGAGAGTGACATTTGTCCAGCCTAGGAGACCCTCTAAGCTACATACATGTGTTGACATTCTTTTATTTTAAGATTTTATTTATTTATTTTCAGAGAGAGGGCAAGGGAGGGAGAAAGAGAGGGAGAGAAACATCGATGTGTGAGAGAAACATCCATCGGTTGCCTCTGGCATGCCCCGTACTGGGGACCTGGCCCGCAACCCAGGCACATGCCCTGACTGGGAATTGAACCAGTGACCTTTCAGTTCGCAGGCTGGCGCTCAGTCCCTGGGCCGCACCAGCCAGGTCTGCACCAACATTCTGATAGTAACAGAGCAATAGAAATAGCACGTATTCTAAGTCCATAGAGAGAGAGAAGGGAAACAAAAAACAAACTAAAACCTTAACTCAAAAAAAGGACAAGAAAGGAAAAAAAGAAACAGGAAAGACAGAACAAATAGCAAATTAAAAAGTAAAATGCTAAAAACAAGTCAAAATATATCCATAACAATAATAGACATAAATGGACTTAGCTCAGTGTTTCAAAGATGCTCAGGCTGGTAGGAAAAAAAATCCAGATTGATGAGGTTCCAAGGAGCACCGCCGAAAATACAAGGATCCGGAAAGGCTGAAAATAAATGGGTGGAGCCCTGGCTGGTGTGGCTCAGGGGACTGAGCACAGGTCTGCCAACCAAAGGGTCATGGGCTCGATTCCCAGTCAGGGCACATGCCTGGGTTGGAGGCCAAGTCCCCAGTAGGGGGCGCACAAGAGGTAACCACACATTGATGTTTCTCTCCTTCTCTTTCTTCCACCCTCCGCCTCTCTCTAAAGATAAATAAATAAAATCTTTAAAAAAAAAGAAAGGAAGGAAGGAAACGGGTGGAGACACACACATACTTACATACATGTGTATGTGAAAAGATGTATTTTGATGGTCTGGCAAATTCGCCTACATTTTTAAAGCATTGTCAATAATACAGAGGGTACTCCATAATGAAAAAGCTTCAAATTACCCAAAAGTGGTGATGAATCTCAACATGCACATGTACATGCAAAACGGAGGCAGACTGCCAAGGGAAAGCGGGCAAGTTCACCATCATAGTGAGCGGTTTCAGCACGCCTTTCTCAGTGGGAGGGGGACCCACATACAAAACAAAAGAAAATAAATAAAAATACATCTGCAAACGCAGGTCTGAACAGCTCCGATAGCAGGGTGGGCCTCGTCAACACACAGAATTTTGTGTCTAATTATCAGAGAAATTACTTTCTTTACATGTAGAAGATTTAGCAAAATCAACCCAAATTTGGATGTAAGCATTTCAAAATTTTTAATAATATTTTTTTTCAAATTCTCTCACCAAAACTCACTTTGGCTGCACGTAATAACAAAACTCTGTTTCATAAAGCCTGCTTATATTCGAACATCAAGTAAAAAAACTTCTTAATAACTCATGGATAAAAAAAACCTCATCATGGAAATATAAAAATATGTAGAACTGAAAAAAGTGGAAAATATTGCCTATGAAAATGTGTGGGATGCAGGAAAATGATCCTTCAAGGAAATTGGAAAGTTTCAATGCTTCTGTTACAAAGAAAAGCTGAAAGTAACCAAGCGCCTAGCTTAGAGCAAAAAAACAAAAAAAAAAACAGACTGATCCTCATGAGAGGAGAAGAAAAAGGTACAAAAGACAAAGCAGAAGTAGCAAAGTGAGCCCTGGGATTGAGCTCAAGCTGTGAGCCAAAGCATCACAGGTTCGATTCGCAGTCAGGGCACATGCCTAGGTTGCAGGCCATGGCCCCCAGCAACCGCACATTGATGCTTCTCTCTCTCTCTCTCTCTCTCCCTCCCTCCCTTCCCTCTCTAAAAAAAAAAAAAAAGAGAGAGAGAGTACAGAGAGCACCAGCGAGAGAGGGACAAGTAGGGGCACCCTGAAGGCCTCACTGCAACTTAACCACATCTGTAAGGGCCCTATCTTCAAATACAGTCACATTCTGCCCTGGCTGGTGTGGCTCAGTGGATTGAGTACGGGCCTGCGAACCAAAGGATCGCCAGTTCGATTCCCAGTCAGGGCACACACCTTGGGTGCACAAGAGGCAACCACACGCTGATGCTTCTCTCCCTCTCTTTCTCCCTCCTTTCCCCTCTCTAAAAATAAATAAATAAAATCTTAAAGAAAGAAAGTGCTGACACCTGCTACCACCTGGAGGAATCTCAAAAACATGATGCGAAGAAGTGAGAGAAACCAGACACCAAAGACCACCTACTGTCTGACTCCGCCTCCATGAAATGTCCAAGAGGCAAACCCACAGAGACAGGACAGAAAGCAGACTGGTGGCTGCCAGCAGCGGCGGGGCGGGGGTGGGGGGGAGTGCGGGGACAGACAACGCCATAACTACAGGCTTTATTTTGGGGTGATAACGATGTTTCTGAACCAGACAGAGGTGGGGGGTGGCACAACCTTGTGAATACACTGCATGCCCCTGACTCGCACTTCAGATTGGTTGATTTGATGTTGTGTGAACAGCACCATCATTAAAAACTGGTAGCGATCTGAATTAAAAATAAAAGAAGGAAAGATGTCCCTCCATTCCAGGGGTCACTGTGCGGTGGCGGCGGAGGTGCCGACGTTCAGACACTGTCACAGAGAGACGGCCACAGCGGGTCAGCAAATGAAGGGCAGGCCACAGAGCTCCAGGGTGATGCTGCTTCTTCTTCTTCTTCTTTTTTTTTTTTTTTTTTGTCAAAATACATCTATATTTTTATGAATGCATAAAAAACATCCGAAAGGAATAACCAACATGTTTTTGCTCTTCCTGTGGGTACTAATGTTTTATTAAAGAAAATGCGGTGTTGTGTAACCAAAGCACATCATAATCAGGGAGATAAATACTTTTCTCTAAAAAATTCGCCCTGTTCTTTGGGAGGCTCCCAGGAGACTCGTCACACATCTCTGGCTCAGAAGGAGAATTCCTCTCTGCTGAGGGGGAGGGGGGCAGCCCAGGTCACATGGGGAGGGGCGGGCCTGTGAGGTCCTCCTGCAAGCCCGCTGGCCACGTCCTCTCCAAACCGTCTGGCTGAGCATTTAGGCCAAGCAGTCAGGATCTGGGGACGCTTTTGTCCCAGCTGGTCGCCACCAGCAGAGCAGCACAGGGTGGAGAAGAGGCCCAGCTGGGCCTTGGCGTCTGCAACTGCATCTCGGACCCCAGCTGGACGTCAGTCCTCCAGGCCGGGCCCAGGCCGCAGGTCCTGGGTGAGGCTCCCACAGCTCACGCGGCTGCCAGGCCTCATAGCCGGGCGGCTGGCGAGGGGAGCTTCCTCAGGGGCCCAGCCAGCCCCGTGCTCCACGCCCCGGCTGGAGGCGCTTCCCTTTCCCACCAGCCAGGCTGTTGCCGGGGACTGGAGTCCGCCTGATTGCCAGAGGGAGGGGAGGCCTTGGGGAGTCTCCCAGGGGGCTGCATGTCCAGGCTGGGCCAGGATCCCGAGGGCTTCCTGAGTGTGTGTGAGTGCACTGACATGCAGGCTCATTAGCGCTGCCAGCTAAAACCCAGGACGCTCCAAAATTTCCAGTCTAGGTAAAGGAACGGTTTTTAGCGTTTGCCCCAAATACTGTGTCCTGTGCTGTTATTTGCTCAACCTGGCAAGCCTGATCTATGCGACCATGTGCACGCAAGTGTGTGTGTGTGCGCTCGCGCACGTGCTTGTGTAAGAGTGCACATGTGTGTGCATACATGTGTGTGCACACACCTGGCTGCGTGTTGGCCAGATGCAAGTGGAATGGTTCCGCTGCAGGTGTGAGCACCGTTTTGGTACCACTGTATGTGCAGGTGTGTGGATAAAGGTGCCCGAGCGTGAACGTGAACACGTGTGCGTCTACATGTATTTGTACCAAACCACGTGAAGCATCTGTGCATGCACGTGTTATGTGCATGTTACAGAATCTTAACGCTGGGGGGAAGCTGAGCTCTCCTGTGGGCACACTCACTTGTGGGGAAACTGAGGCCGGGTGTGTGCACACACGCACGTGTGTGCGGGAGCTCAGACCTCGAACCGGGCGCCGTGGCCCAGCATCATTGTGACCCTTCCCCACGTGGGGAGAGGCAGCTGGAGTGCAGCAAGGCGCCGGCCCCGCCTGCCCATGCCAACCGCGTGTGCTCACACGTGTGTTACGTAAACGCTCGGCCAGCCCGCGGGCCAGATGTTCGGTCCTCCCCTGGAGCCAGATGGCAGCCGATCCGGCACTCCGTGCACTTTTTAGCTCCTGCTGTCCCCTCTCCTGCCCCTTCTGGAGTTCTCCCCGGGCAGGGAAGGGGCTGGGGACAGGAAGACTGCACAGAACAGACCCCTTGGGCTGGGACGTGGCTTCCCCCCGCTGGAGCTCAGGCCCCCAGACGGTGTCTACGGGGACTCGGCGCCTCCAGGGCTCCGTGCACGGTGCTCCCCCGATACTGCCCTGCAGCAGCTTGGCCGGCGCAGCAGCGTGCTGCCCCAGAGGGACCCCCAAAGTCACCGGGTGTGTGTCCCCACCTTCCCTGAGCCTCACTCTTCCCGTGTGCCAGCCGACAGCCAGGCGGCCTGACAGACCCACTGGATTCCTGGGGGCTGCCGGGACACAGCTCCCGCGTCCTGCGGGACCCGCCCCACCATCTTGGGGGCTGGGAGTCCTCGGCCTGCGGACGGACTTCTCCCTGCACCCGCCCTCGGCCCTCCCTCTGCGCGCATCTGTGTCCAATGTCCTCTCCTTGGGAGGACACCTGTCCTGCTGGATCGGGGCCCACCCCAATGACCTCGTTTTCACTTAATCATCTCTTTAAAGGCTGAGTTGCAAATGCGATCACATTTCGTGGCCCTGCGGGTTAGGGCTTTAACATGCGAGTCTGGGGAGGAAGACTCGATTTACCCATAATGCTCAGGCTGGTGTGTTCTGGGAGGGGGCTTCTCCCATGCCCAGCCCACCGTCACCGGAACCCCAGCCTCCTCCTCTCTATTGGGACAAACTTCACTGAAGGCCCATGGAGACACTGTGGAGATCGGGGGGGGGACCTCACTAGCCCCCTCCCCCCTTGAGAAAAGGCTCTGAGCAGGAGGGGGAGGGGAACGTGACAGCCCATAGCATGAAGGACCAGAGGGGTCCATTCATGCCCCCTGCCACTCTGCCCTTTGCCCAGCCAGGGCCTGAGCTGGGGAGCCAGTGGGGGGAAGTTCGAGGAAAGCTCTGTAGTGCCTGGGACGCTTGGCATGACCCCGACACCCTCTCTGGGCTCGTGTCCCCATTTGTGCAAAGGGCCTGCTGGGTAGGACGGCTTTAGAGCCCTCGGGCTGGAGGCTGGGGCGTGTTCAGGGCAAGGGGCCGTGGGGCTCATGGCCACCGCAGCGGGCGGGGTGGGGCAAGGCGGTACAGGGCCCCTGAGCGAGCTAGTGTCTGATCGTCACTGTAACCAATCGCCACGCATGCAGTGGCTTACAACAACACCAGTTGACCACCGTCTTACCTGCCACAGCGGTCTCACCGGGCTAGGATGGAAGTCCCACAGCGCAGGTTCCTGTGGAGTCTCCAGGGGAGAAGCGGCTCCGGCCTTGCCCAGTTGGTGGGCGGGGCGGGGGGGGTGGCTGCCTGCAACCCTCGGCTTGTGGCCCCTTCCTTCGTCTCCACCGCCCGTGGGGTACGGAGGGAGCTCCCACACGGCATCACTCCGTGCTCTCTTCCCCTGCCCTTCCGACTTCTAAGTGATTGCATTGGGCCCACCTGGACCTTCCGGGCTCAGCCCCCGTGTCACGGCCTGCTGATGAACACCCGAGACTCTGTCTGCCACTCCCCAAGGCCACCGAGTGTGATGGCATCACAGGGCCCGGGGCTCAGTGTGTGGGCGTCTTCGGGAGCCACTGTTGTGTCCACCCCAGGGCACCCATCGCCCTCAGCTCCTCCCCATCTGTGGGCCGTGGGGACTGTCATTGTCACCTTTGATCTACCTGCAGCCCGCCGGGTCTACAAGCCCCCACTATCCGGGGCGGGCAGAGTTTCAAGGCCGCAGCTGCCCACCTAGGAGGCCTGGTTCACGGCCCCGCCGACACCCCCTGGGCTTTGCTTCCGGCCTCCCTCCCCTCTCGGACTTCGGGCCTTGGCAGGTTGGGCACTTGGCCCTGGGGCTGTGCTGAAGACACACTCTGACCTTGAGACAGGCGGGCTGGGACCAAGAGTGAGGCCTAAGGTTCCGGGGAGGATTCAGCCTCAGTCCTTCCTGCCTCCTCCCTCCCCCCTCCTCCCTCCTTCCTCCTCCCTCCCTAGGGGATGGGAAAGACCGTCGGGGAGGTGGGGCATGAGGGGCCCAGGAAACAGAAGCAGCTGGGGAAAGGACTCCCCACCTAACCCTCACAGTCGGGAGGGAGGCTGGGAAGCCAGCCCTGGGCCGCCGTGACACGGGCAGGCCTCCTCTCCCCCTGACACCTGTCCTCCGGAGACCCTCTGCACCCCGCCCCCTCCAGGAGTGCTCGGGGGAGGCCAGGGGTCTTCTCTGGGGCGGGGCGGGGCGGGAGGGGGTGGCCCACACAGCTCGTTCTTTCTTTCATAATCCTTCTGCGAGCCGGCCCGTGAGCTGGGGCAGGAGGCGCTGTGCACGGGGAGAGGAGGCAGGCACCCTCCCCCGTCTGCTGCTCGGCAGCTCGGGAGCCCCGTGGGAACGTGCAGAATGTATCTCTGAGACTCCGGAACCAGCCCACGCTCTCGAGATTGGGAGCTGGGGCTTTTAATCGTGGTGGTTTGAGTTCCCTCAGGGCAAAGACAACATGGGCACTTCCTGCACCCCCAGCTGGGCTGGCACCCTGGGGGCTTGGGAGGGAGACCAGGGGCAGGGGGCCTGGGTCCTGTCTGCGAGGCACCGGCCCTGGGGACACCGTGACCCCGGAGGATTCGGGGTCTCTGCAGCCTCGGGGGAAGGCGGGCAGGCCTGCAGGCTGGGCCTGCGGGGGCTCCTCGCTCAGCGGGGCGTCACCTGACTACCCTCCATCAGCCGGGCTCCTGGGTCCTGCCCAGTCCCCTTGGGGAAGCTGTTTTCTCCCCAGAAGGATCCTGTGTGTCTCGGGTGGACATGTCCCCAGAAAGAGAGGTTGCAGGCAGAACTCCCAGTACCTATGAACGTGACCTTATTTGGAGAGAGGGTCTTGGCCAGTGTGATTCAGATGTAAGTTACGGTGAGGGCGGCCTGGAGGGGGAGAACCCCAGCCCAACACGGCCGCTGTCCTCAGAAGGGGAGGCCGACCCAGACCCGGGAAGAAGGCCCTGTGAGGCCTGTGAGGATGAGGGTGGAGGCTGCAGTGACGCCACCGCCGCCAGGACACGCCCAGGGCTGTCCACCAGCAGAAGCTGGGAGAGCCAGGGAGGGACCCACCCAGATGTCAGGCAGCGACGCCCTGCCGCCGCCTGGATTCCGGGCTGCAAACCCCAGACTGCGAGAGGAGACATTCCCGTTGTTCAAAGCTGCTGGCTTGTGGTTCTTCCTTCTCGCCTCCGTGGCAACCAAGCCCTGGGCGTGGGCACCGACGTGCAGCACAAATCCTCCTCCTGCCCCCCACCCCTCCAGACGACCACGCAGAGGCCCGTGTGGGAAGCTGGGGTGGGGGGGGGGTGGGAGTATGGGCCGAGGGCCCGTGGGCAGACTGACCCCCATTCTGCTGCACTGCCTCCTGCAGGGCGACCCTGGCAAGTCACCTCTTCTCTCGGGGCCTGTTTTCCCAGGGATGCCGTGGGCATGTTGACCACCCCACCCCACACTCGGGGTGCAGCGGCTGGGACTGCCCTGCTTACCTGTGACAGCCATGGCCCCCTTTGCCTCCTGGCTGCCGCCCCTCTCCTCCCTCTGCCCAGGACCCTGTCCCCCTCCTGCCTGGCCCACCCCACCAGTCTCCTGCCTCTCCCCTCCCCAGGACCCCTGCCCTGGCACCCATGGCTGGGGGAAGATCCCAGCGTATCTCTCATTGCAACTCCCCACCCCCAACTCCTGGGGCAGGGACCACGTGGGCAGGGAGCAGTGCAGAGTTGGGGGACTGGAGGGAGAGGTCTTGGACCCCAGGGGAGAAGTCCGGCAGCATCCCAGTGGGAGCTGGGCAGAGGGGCCAGTGCACCTGGGGGCCTGGGGTGCCACACACAGGGGCCTCAGGGAGAAGGGACCGACCACCCTGGGAACGTCCAGGAGCCCACTGTCCTCTGGCCACCTGGCCCCATGGCCTGTCTGGGAGTAAAGAAATCAGCTTCCCCATGTGGACAGAAACTCCACCCCCAACCCCCTCCCCCGCCCCGGCTGACAGGTCCTCCCCAGCCAGGAAGCTCCCCACCCGCAAAGGAAAACCACACAGGCGAAGGTCCGCTTGCATATCATCTGTATTGTCACATGAAATGCACCTCCATAACGGCTGACTTGGAAAGGACCTATTAGGTCACACGGAGTCCGGCCCCTGGGGGCCAAAGTGGTGCCGACGCCCACAGGCCGTGAGCTTCCCACAGGCTGTGGCCCTGCTCAGTGCTGGGAGAGGCCAGCTCGCACCTCAGGCCCCTCCGCTGCGGGGCAGCGTCTCCCCAGATGGGTGAGGAGGCGACAGCAGCCCCTCAGGGGTCGGCAGCTGTCCCAGGAGAAAAGGGCCCTGTGGTCAAGTAAGCTCAGGAAACGTGGGGCGCCTCCTGCTTGGACAGGAGGCTGCTCTGCAGGGCCTGGCGGAGGCCTCGCGACAGTAACCACCCTGGAGGACAGCCGACACGGGGCAGAGGGTGCAGCTTTCCCCAAATTTAGTTGACCACAAAACCCTTTTCCTCCTCCAAGTCGCTGTCCAATGGGGCACCCTGTGCAAAGGGCTGCCCTAAGCTATCAATGGCCCTGCATGGCACCCGTGCTGGGTGGTAGGTCGGGGGGCACTTTGCTGGGCATTGTACTGTGGCCTGGTGGGCGTGGCCAAGAACTCAACAGTCACGTGATGATGCAAGAACGAGACTCCGCCCCAATCCTGCCAGCTGGGTTCTCGCCCGCTACCTCCAGTGCAGAAGCGAAGCAGGGCTGTCCCCGCGCAGGACTCGGGGCTGCCTGGAGAGGGACTTGGAGCCCCAGCTAAGGAGCAGGGGCCCCGGTGCTTCCAGACATGCCCACCGGTCACCAGCTGGGCCCGCCTGAGGTCACCAGCGTCCGGCCAGGAGGGAGAAGAGGAGGTGGAGCTGCGCATTCCGCCCGTCCCTGCTGGCCTTGCCGCTTCCTGCCCACTTCCTGCCGGCTCTCTCCAGCCGCCGCCGCCGCCGCCGCCGCCGCCGCAAGCCGCAAGCCGCGGGCATGGGCTCACCAGGCGGAGATGAGCATCTGGCAGGTGTTGGAGGACATCCAGACCAGCTCCACCAGGCGGAACTGAAGGTAGCCGATGACGAAGCCCGAGATGACGTCCGTGATGTGGTGGCGCCCGATCATCACGCGTGACAGGCCCACGCAGAAGGCCCAGAGCACCAGCAGGACGCGCAGGGGCACCGCCAGCACCAGGTGGCTGAGGAAGAACTTGGACACCATGGCCGCGCGGCTGGCGTGCCCCGCGGGGAAGGCGTAGACGTCCATGGTGAGGTAGTCCAGGACGCTGGGGCTCGTCTCGAACGGGCCGCGCCGCTTGATGAGCTTCTGCACGCCGGCCACCGTCATGATGTCCAGGAGCAGGGCTGTGGGCGGGGCAGGACAGGGGGGCCCCGGGGGGCTGTCAGTGCCGCCTTCCTCCCTCTCCCCTCCCGCCCCGCCTTCTGCGCGCCTGCCTCTGGGCCTCCGCCTGTGCTGTTCCCTCCTCCCGGAATGCCCTTCCCTGGGACGTGCACACGGCGCGCACCCTCACTCTTTCCGGCGGAGATGCCTGCCCTGACGGCCTGTTCACAGAAGGCCCACCGCCCTCTCTCCCGGTCCCTGCTTTAGTTCTCGTTACAGCGTTTCTCCCCACCCGACAGGGCCCCGTTTTCTCGTGCGTTTCTCTCATCGCTCTCCCGCCTGCAGGGGGCGCTCGTGAGGGGCAGGACCCACCTGCTTGCGGCTGGGAGGGGTTCAGTGAGGCGGCGGAAGGGGACAGTAGGTGATCGGGCATCACGGCCCCGAAGGCACCGCGGACGACCTGAGTTCTCACAAATGGGACCCTGGGCTGCGGGTTTGTTTCTCCGAGGGCCTCACCGAAGGCCCCGCCAATCCTGAGAACTGCGCATTACCGTCCGCGTTTGTCTGAAGTGGAGGTGAACACCACGGAACGTACAAGGAACCGCTTTTCAGCGCGCACTTCAGTGGCGTTGAACACCTCCTCCACGGGGTGCAACCACCACCTCTGTCCAGTTCCAAAACGCTTCATCGCCCCGAAGTGAAACCCTGCACCCGTGAAGTAGTCATGCCTCCACCCCTCCCCGCAACCCTGCCACGCCCCCCCCCCCCCCATCTGTGTTCTGTCCCTATAGCTTTGCCTGTTCTGGTTGCTTCCTATAAAGGGACCTGGTCCCGGCTCGTGCCGAACACCCAGGGACGGCCGAGGAGGGTGAGCACCAGATGACTTGGCCGTGGCCTGGCGCTGGGCGCTCTCCTGGAACCTGTGTGGGGGGCACCAGCATCGCTGGCCCCCAACCCCTCCTGCTCGGATGAAAAATAAACTGTTGAAAACAGTGACCCGGTAGACGTGCAGGGCAGAACATTTACAAAGGCTTTGCCATCACCTGGGACCCAGCCACCCAGAGGCAGCCGCTGTCCCAGACCCTTCTGGCCGTCTGTAGAGCGTAGGGTTAGTAAAAGCTGTAACACGCTCTCCACACGCCCTGCAGTGACCTGCATTTGAAAGTTGCCATGTCACACGGCCCCGGAACCCCACAGCGGTCATGTCGGAGGCACCGTGACTCACTTCTACAGTGGCCATGGCGCTGAGCGTCTGGACCACCCGGAGGAAGATGGCACTACCTGGTCAGCGTAGGGCTGGTCAGCGTTCCTCGTTCCTGCCAGCCACAGGGCCTTTGTTTGGGATTCGAACCCCTGCTCTCCCCTGGGCTGGCCCTTCTCACTAGCTGCAGGGCTGGCCAATGTCCCACGTCCCGGGGGCATGCCTGGCCAGCAAGGAAGGGGGGGGCAGAAGCAGGAAGCAGGGCAGGGGGAGGCTGCCGGCCCAGAGAGGAGAAGCCTAAGGAAGGGCGGGAACCTGTTCCACACCCTACACACGCCTACCACGAGTTTCCATGGCAACTTGCTCCCAGGAGCCCAGGCCTGCTCTGGGGAGGTGGGGGCCTGGCTGGTGTGTGGCTGGTGGCCAGCCAGCCCGCATGCCACTGACCCAGGGGAGCCCCATGAGCCCGTAGGAGGTCACAGTTCCAGCGGGAGAGGGCGACCAGCAGGGCAGCTGGGAGCTGGACGGAGGCGGCTGCCTCTGACCCCTGGGATTCTGGGCCTAAGGGAGCAGCCGGAGCAACCGAGGCGGGAGGCCAGGCCGAGAGGAGCCCGCCAGCCCTCTCCAGCCCAGGGAGGCCGTTCCCTCCCTGAGTGACAGGCTCTCCACCTGGGTCTCTGTCCCTCTGTCCTGTGTCCCTGGGGGAACCATGGGGCCAGCCTGGCCGTGCAGCTGGCCCAGCCCATCCTGTGCTGGTTCAGTTGTCCACTTGACCTCCAGTTTGGGGGCATCCCCAGTTCTTGGGTATGTCAGGGGCAGGCCAGGCCCCAGGGCTGGTGAACCGTGGCAGGGTGTCACACAGCTGAGGAAGAGACGGGAAGTGGGACAGTTATAGAGAACCCCCTTCCAGGTGGGGTGCACCCACAGGGCCACCCCCTCACCGCACGGCAGCTGTGGGTGTGGAGGGTTGGAAGGAGAGGCAGCGGGTGACTCGCTCAGACCGCAGGCTGGGCCTCCAGCAGAGCCCATGGCCTGCCGGCCCACCCCCACCCCTCCACCCTGCACCCTGCAGGGCCCCGCTCCCCTCCTCCCTGCCCTCCTCCCGCATGGCAGCCAGCCCTCAGTGTGCTGTGGTTCTGACCTGTCAGCGAATAGTCCGGGGCCCAGAAATAGAAGCCCGCGGCGCCACCACTCAGGACTCTGTGAGTCCTGCCCTCACGGCCGGTCGAGCTCCCGACCACACTCCCTCAGGGGTTGGGAGGGAAGCCGGGGGCCCCCACAGGGAAGGTGCGCTTGGGGGGAGGCTCAGGACCTGGGGATGGGAGAGGGGGGCTGGCACCCATGGCCTGCGACCCGCTGGGTGACCGTGCCGGTCACTTAACCTTCCTGGGCCCCGGCTCACTGCAGCTGGGATCCAGAATCAGAGCTGGCTCCAAGGTTGCCGGCTCGCACACAGCGTGACCTTGGCACAGCCCGCTGCTGGAGCCTCCCTCCCCTCATTGATAAAACGGGACCATCCCAGAGGCTGCTCCGAGGCCCCGTGGGGCAGGCCCCCCTCCCCCTCCGTCACTGGCGCCTGGGAGGCAGGGCCGTTCCCCCCCCTCTCACCAAACTGGGGTCTGAGACGCCTGAACCCACCCCCCCATGCGGGAAGCTCGACTCTTCCCCAGGCCCTGAAGTCCTGTGCCCTGACCCCCGTCCCCAGAGAGGGGGCAAAGGTGGGGCTCCATGCTGGCTGGGGAGGGCACAGGTTTGTGAGCTGTGCCTCTCGCTGGCTGGGGCTGGGAGGAGGGGTCCTGGCCCTTCTTTCCTGGGGGTGGCCCTGCCTCTAGCCCCCCCACTGGCTTCTCGGGAAGGTGGGGGGACCAGCCAGCAGTGCTTAAACCTAAACCTTCACTCGGGAAGGTTGAACGCGTTGACCTTCTGAAGGGCGTCTGGCCCCTTCCATCGGCAGGTGCGTCCTGGGAAACGCTCAGGGCTGCGCACCGGGCCTCACGGTCAAGGATGGCCGCTGCGGCATTCCCTGTCTCCCCGAGAGAGGGACACGCGCCAGCACAGTGCCCTTGAGTGGCAGACGGATGGGACAAACTGTGGCCAAGCCTAGACAATGGAGCGCTCCGGGCCACCGTGAAGGGTGGAGCGGGTGTGTATTTATAGACGCTGAAGCAGAGCCGGGGGTGGTCCGGTGGAAAAAGCCAGTGACCACGTGGGCCTTACAGTAGGGCGCCATTTCTGTGAAACGGGCCAGAGAAAACCCCCGGGCAGGCGCCACGGGAGAGGCCACCGCGCTGCCTGCCAGGTGGGGAGGCCGGGGGTGACGCACACGGTCTTCCCGCCATTCTGCATGGAAGTGGGTTTCTTCCCACAAATACACACGACGCTTGTACACCTTTCTAAACAGTTATTTTTACAAATGACTGGTATTGCATGGCTCCACTCACAAGAGGTGCCTGGAATATGGGAATTCAGAGAGAGACGGGACGGAGATCAGAGGCTCCCAGGGGCTGGGGCAGGGGCTGGGGGCTGCGCGTGGAGCGGGGACGGAGTTTCCACCGGGGAGACGAGGAGGTTCTGGAGGTGACGGAGGCGCTGGCTGCGTGCGCAACGGAGCCAACGTGCTTGCCGCCGCTGGTCTGCGCGCTGTGGAGCGGTCAGGACGGCCAGGCCGACGGGACGCGCGTCCCAGCACTCGTGTAGGGTGATTGTAGAAACCCGAGCACTGGGCCAGAAAGGCAGACCCCGGGGAGCGTGCAGGCGGCAGACGGGCTGGCCAGGGCGGGTGGGGAGGCCTGAGGGTCGGTGTTGGTGTCCCCTGGCCCGAGCGGCTCTCGGCCGAGTTCACACCTTTGCAGGTTTCTGTCTTCTCACCCGAGGAACCCCGGCGCGAACGCTGGCCCTGGCTCCGAGGGATGCGGGGCACGAGGGCGTCCAAACCGTGGGCGCAGAAGGTGCACGGCGCCACTTGTCCCCTCGGCCGAGTGCCAGGCTGCTGGGGGCGGCCCGGGAGCAGGGCCGCTGGCAACCCGGGGCCACCCGGTGGCTCGCCCCCTGCCCGCATTTCTGTGCGAGCCACGAGGGCAGCTGGCTGCAGGGATGGGCAGGAGGGCCCTGACCGGTCAGGGGCCGCCAAAGGGCCCCCGTGGGGACACGGGCCGGCCTGCTGGCCGAGCCCCACCGAGATGATGACGAGTGAAGCTGGGGAGAGGGCAGGACAGCTGTGCCACCTCTGCAGCGTGGCGGTGTCATCTCCCACGGAAGTAAGTGTTCCTGACCGTGAAGGTCGGGACCAGCCTAAATACCAGCAGTTGGGGACGGTCTACACACGACTTGTGAAGGGGTTGTCACCTAAGCTGTCCTGGGGAGCAGGGGCTGGTGGGCAGGGCTGGGAAAGCTCACAGAACAGATTATGGGGGGGTTGCTGGTGGGAAGGGGGGCTGGGGGGAGGGGATGCCGAGAGACGGCTGTGGCAGGGTGCGGGCAGTGCTGCTGCAGGGCCGAGGAAGCCGGTTCTGGGCTCTGAACCCCTCAGATGTGAAGGGATGTGGGGGCCGAGACCATGAGTCCAGGTGGGAGGTACGGGGCCCAGCAGGTCCGCCACGGGCCAGGAGAAGGAGGCTGAGCTGGGCCGCACAGCGCCGGGGGTCATCCGAGAGACGCATGTGTAAGCACGCGCACAGAGGGAAATCCAGAGGCCCGTGACCCAAACTGCGGTGGAGGTTACTCCTAGGCTCGCCCTTACCACCATCTGCCCAGGTGAGGTCTGCGTTCCCTGACCCCGGGGTGCCGAGTGGAAAGGCCCCCTATCCTGCGCCTCACTGAGGAGGTGCAGACGGAAGCCACAGTCCACGTGCTCACGAATCAGGGGGCTGGCATCAGAAACACGGAAAATAGCAGGGGCGGGCGAGGATGCAGAAAAACGAGCCCCTGTGCGGGGCCGGAGGGGATGCGGGACGGCGTAGCTGCTGCGGAAAACAGACGGGTCCCTGCACAGGGCATGCACGGAGCTGACCCGGCACGTCCACCCGGCTCTGGGCCCGCAGGAAGGGAAAGCAGGCATGCAGAAGGACGCTGTCACGCCCACACTCTCAGCAGCGGCGTGCGCCACCGCCAAACGGCAGACGCAACCCAGCATCCACCGACAGGTGGTGGATAAAGAAAACGTCGTCCAGCCATGCAATGGAATATTATTCAGCCACACAAGGAAGGAAATGCTGACACGTAAGAAATACGGATCCAGACCCTGGCTGGCGTAGCTCCGTGGATTGAGCTCGGGCTGCAAACCAAAGTGTCTCAGGTTCGATTCCCAGCCAGGGTACATGCCTGGGTTGCAGGCCATAACCCCCAGCAACCGCACATTGATGTTTCTCTCTCTCTCTCTATCTCTCTCCCTTCCCTCTCTAAAAATAAATAAATAAAATCTTTAAAAAAAAAAAAGAAAAAGAAACTCGGACCTGGAGGACAGTAAGCTCGGGGAAAGCAACTGATCACGAAAGGACAAACACGGTGTGACTCCGCGGGCCCACAGCCCCTAGAGCGGTCACTCGTGGGGACACAGGTTCGGTCTGGGAGATGAGAAAGTTCTGGAGCTGCACAGGGGGCGGGGGGAGTGGCGGCAGCAGCACACGAAGGAGGACGTAATTAACACCGCTGACCTGCACGCTCACGAGTGGTTAACGAGGCGAATTTCATGTGCTACACACCTCACCACGATAGAGCAATGACACAGGAAGAGAATGCACGGTTTTCCCAGTCAGGAAGGTCTCAGGAAAGCCAGTTTTGGAGACCATGACAACCTGACACGGAGGCCACTGTCCCCCAGGGGCAGGCCCGTGAGCAAACCAGGACGGGCTTGGCGAACTGGGACAGGCCTGTGCCACCTGTCCCCTGGCTCCCTGTGGGATCGTCCAGCCAGGTGCTGCAGGGGAGGGACAAAGGAAGGATGGGGTCACCTCGCATGCCCAGAGCGTGGAGGGGACCTGGGAGACGGCGACGAGGACGGTGACAATCACAGCTACACCGGCGCTAGCTGGCACTCGTATGTGCTGGCAGCCCTTGTGCAATCCTTCAGGGCGGTGCCCCAGCAACCCACTTAACAGAGCAGGACAACAGGCTCAGAGAGGCAGAGTCACCTGCCCAAGTTCCCACAGCAGGGCGGGGATTGGCGCCCAGGTCTGCTGACTCTTGGAGCCCCAGCTTTTGCCAGCTGCTTTTTCTGGCTTTGAGGTTTCCAGTGTGGGCAGCGTGCCCTGGGGGAGGCAGCTTGCAGGGGGCAGGGCTGAGAACCTCCTGCGGGCCCAGCTGGGACCCTTTCCGGGGCCCGTGGCTGGAGTCTGCATCTCCCAAGGCTCCTGGGTGTCGCCCTGGGCCCGAGGGGAGCCCAGGCCCCAGCTGTACAGGTACGGGCCTCCACTGCAGCTCAGAGACTATCCCCCTGAATCCACAGGGTACCCTGGTGTGGGAGTGGGTGACCAGGCTGGGCAGGGTTCCCTCACCCCTCGGGGTCTGTGGTCTACAGAATGCTGGCATCGGCCATCCACTGGGCACAGCCACGGCCACCACACGCCCAGTGCTTTGCCCCCTGGGTCCCCACCGCAGCCTGCAGCCCACGTACCGACCAGGACGCTGGGGCCCAGAGACAGGGACTGCCGTGACCAGGGTCACAGAGCAAGTCAGGTTCAGGCTGGGGCCTGGACGAAGCTCAGTCCAACCATGGAGCCTGTGCTCCGGAGCTGTAGGACCCCAAGCCCCCCGCCCGCAAAGGCTGGAGGACGACAGGACCCCGCAGACCAGCGGTGAGGGGGACAGCGAGGGGGATGGCGAGGGGTCTGCAGTCTGGAGGACTTGGGCTTGGGCCCCCAATCTACCAGTATAGCAGGGTGGAGTGAGAAAGTCCCTTCACCCCCACCCGAGCCTCATGCAACTCATCTGTAAAGTGGGTGTATTCACATTTACCATATACGGTCATTAAAAAGATTGTGAAATTGTGAAATATGGGACATTCAGGGCACAGTATTTGGTGCACAATGAAGTGCAATAAACCAAGTTTTAGAAAACCTAAAACGTCTTGGCTAGTGTGGCTCAGAGGAATGAGCGCCAGCCTGTGAACCGAAAGGTTGCTGGTTCGGTTCCCAGTCAGGGCACGCGCCTGGGCTGTGGGCCAGGTTCCCCAGTAGGGGGAGTGCAAGAGGCAATCACACATTGATGTTTCTCTCCTTTTCTTTCTGCCTTCCTTTCCCTCTTTCTAAAAATAAAAATAAATAAAGTCTTAAGAAAACAGAGGTGTCTGGAGCCTTGCTCTTCGAGCAAACACGTTTGCACCACAGCAGCTGGCGGCTGCAACAGCCAGAAACCTTCTCCTAACAAGTGAGAGTCGCTCCCAGCTCTCACCCCGGCCTGTCCCCGGCCAGCCACACCTCCCTGTGCCTCAGTTTGCTCCTCCTCAGGTGGCTGAGAATCACGGCTCCTCCCCCACAGGGTGCCGTGAGGCTCACGAGTGGTGGTGTGGTTCACGGGAAAGTGGGCCCATGACGATGACACCGCACACGTCCTGGATCTTTCCTGGCCACCATCTTCCAGGGAGGGGCCATGCAGACGGTGTCCAGGGAGCAGACCCAAGCCCACTCTCCACTCCTGTTCCCTGACGCTGGGCCACCTAACCCCCAACGCTGCTCCGTGTGAGGCTGCGGTGGGCCCTGGGGAGGCTGAGGGTGATGAGAGCAGGGTTCTGCCCCCAGAAGCCCCCCATGTGGCGCCTTGGCCACCTGGTTGTGTCCCTCTCACCCAGGCCCATGCTCACGGGCCAGGATGCCAGGCAGACCTGTTGGAAATCTCCGGCTCTGAGGCCTTGGCCAGGCTCCTTGATTTACAGGAGCCTCAGTTTTCCTAATCTGTGAAATGGGAATGAAAATAGTGCCAGTCACGTGGGACTGCTCATTCGGGATCAGTAACAAGTAATGCAGATAATCTAGTCATAAGAACAAGAAAACATGGACGGTGCCAGACCCAACCACCGCTTGCTTCCCGGTGTCCCGCCCACATTGCATCCACCTGGACTCTCTGAAACCTGAGCAGGGAGGTACCCCTCTGTGTCGGGACTTCCTCCGGGACCACAGCTCTCAGTGGTCCACCCCTCACTCTTGGAGGGCCTGGGCCCCCTCATCAGTGCTTGCTCTCCCTGGGACTCCCGCCCACCTGTGCTCCAAATGGCAGCCACGCTGGGAAGGGCGAGGCATGGACATGGGCCCAGTGCAGAGGGTAGAAGCAGAGATTCCCTGGGCACGTTGGGGACCTGGGGGTGCCTGAAGGGTGGCAGCTGGAGGGGGGCCTGCCTTCCACACAGCCCCACGTGGCACCTGGCCCAGAGCAAGGCCGAATGGAAAGACACGGCGGCAAAGACATTGTTAGGACAAACCGAACACCAGTGATTTGCCCAGGGAAGTGGCAGGTAAGGATTTCAGGAGGCCACGAGCGTGTGGGAGCCCAGACCGAGCCCCCTGCACCCCTAGGCCCGGTGGGAGAGCACTGTAGGCAGCTTGAGGGTCCCCGAGCCAGGCAGGGGCCAGGGGCCACTCATTCACAAGTGCTGCCTGTGAGCAGCCCAGAAACTCAAGGACCCCAACCCATGGATGGGGGTTCCACAATGAGACACCCCACTCCAGGACCTCCTCAGGGCCCTGCCAGACCCCAGCCATAGGCCTTGAGGCTCCAACCCCCACCCCCACCCCTCGAGCTGCTCCTGGGGCGGTGGAGCACCAGCCAAGGGCAGGGCCCTCCCCTCGGGGTTCCCGTGGGGCACCCCGTTCTCCAGGCCCCACTCTGCAAGGACCTCCTCTGCACGTCCCCGGCTCTCTCCTCCCCAGGCCGGAAGCTCGCCCGTTTCTGGGGCGCCCTCCCTGCCTAACCTCATTACACTGTTCCAGTATGTTTCCCAGGGCCCTGCTGGTCCTGGCGGGGTGGGTGGGGCGGGTGGGTGGAGGACGGCGGGCACACTCACCCAGAAGCAGGTTCATGAGCACCTCCTGGCCGGCCAGCGTGCTGCTCTTCACCAGGCAGAGGATGGTGCCCCCGATCCAGGGGATGCCGTGGCCCGTGATGCCGATGAGCTTGACCATAGAGCGGGCGCCCGCCCAGGACGCGGCCCGGCCGGCACACACCCCCAGCCTCTTGGACATGCAGATGTCGATGGCCAGCAGGGAGTTGAAGGCGATGCCCTTGAAGGAGGGGTTCAGCTGCATGCAGTCCTCCTCGGGCAGCTGCTGGGACTGGCGCCGCTCCCGGGCCCCGTCGCCGGGGGGCGGGGGCTGCGCCGAGGGGCCGGAAGCCTTCCTACCCGAGCTGCGGGGCTCCGGGGCCCCCTTGGGGGGCTGGTTCAGGGACAGGAACTCGGCCCGATTGAGGACGTTGTTGCGGTCCCGGGCGCGGGCCCGGCTCTGCGAGGCGGGCATGGCGACGCCGACACCGCGAGGGCCGGTGCCAGCCGCGCTGCGAGGGCCTTCTCCCCGAGGCAGGCGCTGCCCCCGGAGCCGCCACCGCTCCCGGCCTCTCTGCCTCCTCCGCGGCGGCTGTTAAATATAGAGAGCCGAACCGCACATGGCTGTTTACCTCCGGCCGCCGCCGGGCTCCGAGGGGCGCCCGTGCCAGCTGGGCAGCCAATCGAGCCCACCGACGCGGGCCTGCGCCAATGGGGCCAGCGGGGAGGCGGAGGAGGCCGCAGCCGCCGCCGCGGCCTCGGGCCTGGGCTATTTAAATCTTCCAATGGCTCACTCCCAGGCCCCGGGGCACTCTGGGAAATGTAGTCCTCAGCGGTGCTCCGGGCCTGGGGCCCCAAGAGTGGGCTCTCCACTCGGCCCTGCACGTACCAGCTTCCCTCTGAGCAGACCAGGCCCCCGCAAGCCAGGCCTGCCCGTGCTGCGGGCCCCGGGCGGCTGGGACCTGGTCCCACGAACTGGGCCTCGGGGCCCGGGCTGAAGGCCTCTCCGGGCACCAGATGGAGCGGATGATGTCACTAAAAGCATCCCTTGGGGTCTGCTGGGACCAGGCCCAGCCCCTCCCCTCTGGGACAGCATTTCATTAAGCTGGCAGGCTGGCCTTTTTTCTTTTAATCAGTCTTGAATCGGGCTTCAGCGCATCGCAGCCCAATGAAATAGCAATCGGTAAGATTGCTTTCCATTAGAAGGACGTGCACACCCACGGGTTGGCAGTGGCTCTGCCCCTTGGAGGCAGCCTCCGTGTCGTGAAGGATGGGGCACTGGCGCAGCGTCAGGCAGCCTGGGGATGGTTACCAGGCCCCTGGCACGTGGCAGCAAAGGACAGACCCTGTCCCCGTCCCCCGGGGAGCTCTCGGCTCGGACGTGATTGCACAGGTGCATACTACCTGGGAAGGGAACAGGACTGGCTGCGGGGCTGGCCTGGTGCCGTGGAGGGCCACCCGGGAGGAAGGGCAGGTGGAGGCCCCGGGCGAGGGAGAGCCTGTCCCAGGTGAGGCCTCGGGGGCCCACGGAGCTGGCACACGGAGCCAAGGCCGCAAGAGGGGCTGGGAACCCAGAGGGGGCGGGCAGAGGGGCCCGGTGGAGGAGGAGTCAGGCCTCCCCACACCCCCTGCCCTGGGGTGACTGCGGGAATCCACAGCCTCTGCAGCCCTGCTGGCACGAAATAGGCCTGGGCTGGGGGGGAAGCCACTGTTTGAGGGTGACCAGAAGGGTCAGGAGTGGATGCTGCGGTCTCACTATTCGCAGCAGCCAAGGCCTATCCGCTCAGCTGGGGTGGAGGCGGGAGCCGGTGACTTCCCCTCCTGCCGTGCAGCCTGCCCGTGAAGCCCGCCCACCCCGTAGCCTCCCAGGGACCAGGTGCAGAGCACCCCAAGGCCAGGAGGCTGCCTTGTAGAGGGTGTGGGGGCGGCACTCTGTGGCCACAGGGAGCCAGCCCAGGAGCTCCAGAGGCAGGTGGGTGAGGGGTGACCTGTGCTCTGGCCCCAGCCATCTGCGAGGCCTTGAGCAGGTCACTGGGCCCCCTGGGCTTCCGCTGCCCTACCTGGAACAGGTGGAACGTGGGGGCGACAGCAGGCACCTGCCAAGGCCTGGCGAGGTGATATTCGTGAACTGCTGAGCAGGGTCCCCGCCGCGTCGCCAGCCTTCAGCACCGTGGGCTGATAACGGACCTTGTTTAACCAACGAGGCACAGCTTCCGTCCCCTCTGAGCGCCCCCTCTGGAAGGGCCCAGCCCCAAGGTCCTGCTCCCACCCTGTACCTGGTGGCACAGAACCAGCCTCCAGGAGCCTGCAGTCTGGAGTTCCTTGCAGACTCCTTGGCATTCGTTTTCCAGAGCATTCCATTGAGACACAGCCCCAGAGGGGGGTGCCCTGACTGTGTCACAGCCCCCCGCCCTGGGGTGCAGCAGGATGACGTGCACTGCCCCATCCCCAACCCTGGACAGACGCTCGTGAACACGTATGTGCTCAGGGTACGTGGGTCAGGAGCAGTGCCTGAGCTCGCCACCTGCCTTAACTCAGGGACCGTGCAACCGGCCTTCCTGTGAAGTTGGGATAGTGGCCCCATTGCACAGATGCGGATGCTGAGGCTCAAAGGCTGGAGGCCTCCAGCTGGAAAGCCCAGGGGAGGGGAGGTCCGACTCCCAAGGGGCCCCTGGGGTGGGACACGAGGGCCTCAGGCCACAGGAACCTGGACCTGCCTGCTCCGCTCCCCACCAGGCACTCACCCCCGCTCCCCCAAGGTGGCACCTGTGACCTGGGCCGACCTCAGAGCAGGCAGAGGAGCCCGGCCCCAGGGGAGGCTATTAATATCCTGAGGCTTGTGTCAGCATCTTGGTCGGCCTGGAGCTACCGGCAGGCTCCGAGGGCTCCGTGCTGGACAGGGCCCGAGAGAGAGGCTCAGAGCCGGCCCTGGAGTGGGGTGGCCTGGGGTTCAATGCCCAGCTCGGCGACCTCTGGCTCGGTGACTGTAGGCCAGTCCGCCTAGTCCTCCTGGCCCCGTTGTCCCCTGGGGGGCAGGTGACAGGGTGGTGTGAAGGGCTTGCTTACACCGAGACCCCGCCTGTCCCTCTGTAAGGTGGGGTGACCCTGTTCCCACTCCCAGGCAGCTGAGAAGCAGGTGCCATCCCCGTGTGAACACCGGCAACGAGCCGCACGGTCCCACTTCTCGGGGGGCCTGGGATTCGTTCATTCATTGGATCGATACTTTCGTTGACCTCTTCCCTGCCATCCAGCGAGGGAGACAGGCTGCACACCCCCAGAATAACCAGCCAGAGTGTAAAACTGTATAATTTTACCAATTGCCTAATGGTTTCTTATGATCAAAACGTCGCAGGCTTGCTGCGATAAATTCAATAGATACAGGTAACACGAGTGTAAGCCACTGCCTGCAGACTCTGAGGGTACCAGGGGGTCGGGTGATAAAGGGTTCTCACTCGTCTCATTTCCAATTCCTGAAATATTGTACAGCCACCAAGTATTACTTTAATAACCAGGAATGATACATTAAAAACTGTATCTAGCCCTGACTGGTGTGGCACAGCGGGTTCAGTGTCATCCGCACACCAAAAGGTCGCCTGTTCAATTCCCAGTCAGGGCACGTGCCTGGGTTGCGGGCCAGGCCCCCGGCGGGGGGTGTGGGATGGGCAGCCCATCGATGTGTCTCTCCCTCTCTCTCCCCCTCACTTCCCCTCTCTCTGAAAGTAAATAAATAAACTCTTTTAAAAAACTGTGTCTATCGATATCTATATCACATATATACAGACGTGCATTTTAAAATATAATTGTATTACATGCCTTTTAAAAAATAACCTACCATTTTCACTTAACAAATACAAACTGGGCCCTGTTTCCATGACAACCTGTCGTTTTTCAATGGCTGTGTGTCCTGCGGACGGACCCCAGAGCACGTGAGCAGCCCTCCACTGTGGGACACGCAGGCTGTTTCCGCTTCGTGACCGTTGGAGCGGTCCTGGCAAGGCCGCCTGGTTCACACCGGTCCCTGCGTGCTGATGCGTGTGTGCATGAGTGGCTCACACGGCCAGTGCCCACTGGGACAGTGTGCTCGGGCGAGTCGCCGTGGGATCAGAGGGGCAGCCTGCGCCACCCGCTGCGGTGTCCAGACCTGGGAGAACGTGATGGGATGTCGGGCGCGTCCGGACAACAGAGCCAGCCCAGCTTGTCCACGTTAGAGGTGACGGAGAGCGGCGGCCACACAGCTGGGAGGGCCGGAGCTGGGACGTGGGCTGGCCGGCCCCGGAACTCTGAGCCTGCGGGCTGTCTTCCCGGCCACGTGCCCCACAGCTTCTCCATGCCCTGCCTGCTTGTCACTCGTCACTCACTCACTCACTCATGGAACACCTTTGAGGCTCGCTGCGTGCCAGCCCCAAGCAAGGACCAGCGACAAGCGCAAAGATGACTGAGGTGGCACTGTGCCTACAGACCACCTGTCCCCCCCATGAACCACGGCCCCGCCTGGGCCCTGGCCCACAGAGCCTTCCGGTTCCAGCACAGTCCGCCGCCACAGAGGGGCGCAGCGCAGCATGAGGAGACGCGCCGGGCAGGAGGCAGGGCCGGAGCCGGGCTCCGGTCTCGGCCCGAAGCCCTCGTCCCCACGCACTGGGAGCACAGGAGGTTTTCCGACAGCTTCGTGGGACCCGGAGCAGTTTGCACATCACAGGCACTGGGCCTTGTGGTCTTAAATGCACAGGGAAGACGTCCCGCTGCTCCTGGGCACACTGACCGGATGGCACCCTCACTCGTGCTTAACTCGTGCTCTGTGCCTGTCCCTTAACCGTCACAGCAGCGTCCCAGGTGGGCTTTAAGTCCCCACTGCACAAATTCCGATGCTGGAGCTCAGAGGCAGAGGGATTCTCTCTGGGCAGCTGAGTGAGCTGGCGGGGTACCCCGGGGCTCAAACATCACCCCAACATCCCTTACCCTCTCTGCTCTCTTCCTTGGCCTGTATCTCTTCTAACTCGACGCTCAGTTCCTCGCTGTGTCCGTGACCTGTGTCTTCCTAGCAGAGTGTCAGCCAGTGGGGAGGGACCGTTGTCTCTCTGTTCACTTATGAGCCCAGGCAGTGCCTGACACACAGTAGGTGCTCAAGGAACATTCACTGAATTAACGGCTATCTGATCTGGAGCCTGGGCTCCGATCGACTGCAGACCTTGGCATCAGGGGCCCATGGCCAAGAGAAGGCCGGTTAATTGGGGGCAATGACCCCAGAACGGAAGGGGAGGGGAGCCGTGGAGAGGCTCGGCTCCGGGCAGCTGGCCCTGGGGGAGGCGCAGCTGGAGGGCGCCGGAGGGAGAGGCAGTGCAGGTCCCCTGCCAGGACGGGGCGGGAGTCCTGTGCAAAGCACTTTTCATCACCGCCTCCCCACCCCAGGAGGCCCGCCCGGATCGCTTTCTCAGTTTGAATTTCTAAGGCGGCTCTTGGGTTATTTCGGTCGGGAAACCTGATCCTTCGCTGGGTTTATTTTAGCACCTTGGAGAACTCCCAGTGCCGCGCCCGATCCGGGCGGGCCGCACCCACCCTGCGGACGTGCGGCGGGAAGGCGGTGGGGGCGGCGAGCGCGCGGGGCGTCCTCCCGCGTCGCTTTTGCGCGGATCCTCACCCCACGATGCTGGGTTGGGGGGAGCACGGGGGGCACGGGGGCGGGCCACGAGAGGCGGCCAGGAGAGCGGGCCCAGCCGTGCACGCCCCAGCTACGGCTGCCTGACCTTGGGGCTCCGCGGGCCTCACCTCCCCCTCAGCGCGGAGGGCCGTCGGAGGGGAGGGCGGTTCTCGGAACTCTGGTTCTGGACGCTGTGATGGGGCAGCCGGGCCTAGCAGCAGAGGGTCCTGCGGACCCCGGAGGGTGCCCAGGTAGGGATCGTCCTGTGAACCAGGCTGGGACGAGCCACCCCTCACTGGCTCTTACCGACCTGCTTTGGCCTCGGGTCTCTCCCTCCGCCAGACACCTTAAAGCAACCCAGTCCGAAAATAACGCCAACACACCTACTTGCGCAGGCGCAGACATGCGCACTGGCACGCGCACGCGCTGGTGCATCGCATCTACTCACACCCACAAACGGGCTCGCCTACATCACACACACAGCCACACATCGGCATGGACACACACGTACCCTTATCCAGACACGCTCATGCATGTGCACCCTCAGGCACACGTGCACACACATCGGCATGCACACTCGGACCCACAGCTCATACAAGCCCTCACAGAACCAGAACACACTCAAACACACGCTCCGCACTTACACGCACTCATCCAGACCCTTACATAATGCACACGCTGCCGTGCACGATACACACCCACTCAGTCATCTCCCCCGCAGCCCTGCACACCTCACACCCGCGTGGACACACCCACCAACAGGCAGACACACACTTGTGGGCACACACACTTACCTGGACACATTCCACACACGTTACACACCACTGCCACACGTGCCCTCACACACAGAGACACACAGCCTCATATTGTCCC
Organism: Phyllostomus discolor; assembly: GCF_004126475.2. NCBI lineage: Eukaryota > Metazoa > Chordata > Mammalia > Chiroptera > Phyllostomidae > Phyllostomus > Phyllostomus discolor. The sequence continues at coordinate 211,240,582 of NC_040905.2, read as the reverse complement.
TCACACTCACACCCTGGTTCACTCTAACCTCCTCTGACATGCTCATTCACACCCCCCAAAGCCCCGGGAACATGCACCCAGCACCCTCCTTTCCCCGAGCTTAACGCCGGCCACCCGCACATCAGGACGGCTGACTCACACGCGTCCCCATGGGCCTCGATCGATCCTTATAGCCGTTTGAGTATGAAATTGCACCTATTTATTATTCATGGTAATTAATGCCTCTATTCATCATTCCTGGAGTCATTCCTCGATGTCTCTCTGGCCACAAGGATGCGAGTGCTGTGGGGACCACTCCTGTTGCCTGTCCTGGCCCTGGCCGTGTTCCCCAGTGTCTTCTGAGCCCCCGGCACAGAGCAGGGGCCGGTCAGCACTGAGGAAAGTGCCAGTGGTTGAGGGGACCGTGTCCTCCTGTGGACCTCACTCTGGGCTCCCAAGCTGCCACACTCAGGAGTCCACCAGGAGGTCTGGGGAGGGATCGGGGCTGTGCATCCTGACCCCCACTCTGTCCCACTCACTGGTGCTGTCATGGCACAAGGTCTGGGGAGACTGTGGTTGGAGGGAGGGGAGGGGTCCAGGGGAAGCTGTGAGGGTCCCTGTGGTGTTGGGCACCTCTCCAACGGAGGCCCCCTTCCTTGGCCCTGCAGACGCCAGCGCTTCACGCTCACGTGGATGCATCCTGGGCCTCCCACACGGCCGAGACTGCCGCAGGCCTGTGCCCAGTGCCCACAGGGCTCCGGGAAGCGCTAAGCAGGAAGAGGCGGCCAGAGCCTTGGAGGACCGGCAGGCCAGGGGATGCTCGTGCGAGTGAGCTGAGACTGTTCGGGCCCTCTGTCTGTCGGGGCTGGCTCTGGGGAAGCCGATCCACAGGTGCAGCATGGGCCGTATTCCTGCAGAGCCCACCCTCCCACTAGCCCAGGACAAAGCACCATGGGATGGGTAGGCGGCTCTGGGGCCAAGCTTAGGGACAGGGGCGTTCAGTTTTGCGAGAGCCCTCACCCTCTTCCGGTGCAAGTTGCCGGAGACGGGGCTTTGCAGCATCGGCTCCTTCCTCTCTTGCTCAGAGGGGCTGGGGCGGCGCATCTGGGGGAGGAGGAGGAGGCGACTGGGTTCTGGGCTTGGCCAGATCTGGACAGGGATCCAGACCTGAAAAAGGCACTGTCCCAGCCCTGGCTGGCGTAGCTCAGTGGATTGAGTGCGGGCTGGGAACCAAAGTGTCCCAGGTTCGATTCCCAGCCAGGGTACATGTCTGGGTTGCAGGCTATAACCCCCAGCAACCGCACATTGATGTCTCTCTCTCTCTCTCTCTCTATCTCCCTCCCCTCTCTAAAAATAAATAAATAAATAAATAAATAAGATAAAAAAAAAAAAGGCACTGTCCCCTGACCCCTGGGTCTCTCTGTCTGTACAGCCCACCTCCTGGGGTCAAGGTGAAGGATAAAGGAGACTGTGCTTGCTCAGGCAGCACCTAACACACAGTGGGGACTTCATCATTACCCTCGCAAACCCAGGCCAAGCCCAGGCCCACAGGGAGCAACACCCTTTGCCATGAGCACCCGGGGGGCCTGTCCCCCAGGAAATAATCTGCAGGGGCTCGGCCACTGAGCGAGCGGGTCTGGGCCCCGGCCTCTGTCCCTTTATGTCAAATGAGAGAGACATGCTGCTCAGCACATGTTCATGGAGCACTCGTGTCCTCGTCACCAGGGCAGTGTCCCCACCATCAGGGGGGCACCCTGGCTAAAGGTCTGCTTTGTTCCAGGGGCTGATGCTGTTGGGGCATGAGACGGACACCCCAACACTTAATGCCTCACCTGTACAGAAACTGAACAGCACACTAGGGGTCTGATGGCAAGGGAGGGAGGAGCAGGCGGCCATAGGGCGGCCGGGGGAAGATGTTCCGTGGAGACCGTGAGTGCCTGGCAGACGCAGAAAGCATCTTCCCCGAAGTGGGGATTTACATGGGTCCTTCGGAGACCCATGCCGTCTGGAGTTCTACCGTCTGGCAGTCAGCAGATGGCGAGAGACCCCCTGCCTCCGTCTCGGTCAGCAGGCCCAGGAATAAGCTACCAACTAACCGAGCTGGGCAGGGAAACCCCGTCCCCAGGCCGGGCGAGGGCCGTGGCCGTGGTGAGCAGGGTGCAGGCGGGGGTGTGGCGGGTACCGTGAGACACTTCCCGCAGCCTGAGCTGGGCTGGCGTTTGATGGGCCGCTCAGCCTGGCTGATCCTTCGTCGGAGAAAAGAAACCTCAGCGTGGCTGGAGTCCCCACTCCTCTGGTTCCCCCGCCCCCCCGCCCCCCCGCCCCTGGCACACCCTGGGAATGGCCAGAACCACCCGCCCTGGGCCTGGCTGCGGGCACCTTGGGAAGTGCGAGTGGCGGGGGCAGGACATGGCTCCAAGGTGGCTGCAAGGTCTTCCGATGTCACAAAATGCCTGGACTTTCCCAGGTGAGGGTGAGGGCATGGCTCGAGGGTGCTCAGGGCGGTTCACAGCTCTGCCCTCCCCCCACCATGTCCAGGTTCAACCCCCTTCTAAACCCTGCACTCAGACCACCAGGTCCCAGCCAGCCGGGACGCATGCCAGGTGGGACCTTGGGCAAGACTCCCAGCTTTGGATTCGTGCTCCGGGAATGCACAACATAGGCCTCCTGCCCAGGGTGGCTGGCGGTGGCGGAAAGGAAGCTGTGCAGCTGGGGCCCAACAGGCCTGACCACCTGCGAGGGTGCCCAGTGGCCCGGCCCAGGGGGAGCAACCCAGGGACCCTCTCCCCAAACTCATCTACCCCCACCTTCCCAACCCTGGAGCCTGCCAGAATCCCGGCACCATCTCCAACCAGGCACGGCCCTGGCGGGGCCTGGAACAGCAGGGCAGCCCGGCTCTTCCCCGAGGGCCCTGAGCCCCGGAAAGCCTGGGAGTTCAAAGGGCATAGGGAGCAGCCCACCTGGACCCGAGGCACAAGTCGAACTACATTACCCAGAATTCCCCGGGCTAGCCAGAAAGGAAATGTCGTTTCTGCGAGGAGAGGCTCAGCTCTCCCAGCAGCTGCAGAGAGAGGGAGAGCGAGGGGGGCGAGGGGGAGAGGATTACCGGGGGGGAGGGCGGGCGGTGCGGGGAGCGAGGGTGTAGAGCAGGGCGGGCGGCGAGGAGGAGGCGGCGCCCGCCGCTGCCGCCTGCGGACTGCATCCCCGCGGGGACGGCGAGCGCGGGCGGCGGTGCCTGCGTGCGCTGCGCTGCGCGCCGGCCAGCGGCTGCGGGCGGACGCGGGGCCAGGCCAGCGCAGGGGCTGAGTTTCTGCAAAGTTTGACCTGGTTGCCTTTCCGATGCTGCTGCAGAGCGAGGCAGTGCCGGGCGCGCCAGGCGGCTGCGGCGCGGCGGCGGGGCTGAGCGGCGACAGCACGCTCAAAATGATCATAAAATAAAGGAGGTGCGCGGGGTGGGGGCGAGAGAGCCCCAGCCTCAGCTCTCCGCCCCCGGCCATCCCCCCCAGCAGCCCTGAGCTAGGAGGACGTGGGGGCCGAGGGCGCCCCCGCCGGCCCCAGACCCTAGTAGAGCCAAAGGACACTGCCCCGGGGGAGGGGGTGGGGGTGCCCGCAGCCAGGGTCAGAGGCGGCCGGAGGGCGGCGGCCCGGGCACGCGGATTGGCCCGAGGGGCAGGTGAGTGGCCGACACCGCCCGGGTGGGGGCGTGCGCGCCAAAGTTGCCCCGCGGCGGCGAGCGCGCCGGACGCGCGGGGACTCAAGGCCGATCGCGGCTGACCAGTGGGGGACAGAGGCGCCCGGTGTGGTGGGACTAGGGCACTGAGCCCTCCGAGGGTCGGGGGATCCCGGCCGAGAAGGGGGCGCGCGCCCGATCAGACTGTCCTGCAGGGGTGACACTGCGTCCCTAGGGGGCCGGAGGGACCCAGGCTGGGGAAGGAGAGCTGACGGCGAGGCGGCGGGCGTAGTGCCAGGGCCGGCAAGTCCACGCGGCCCACTGCAGTGCCAGCCTATCGCCCCCCCCACCCCACCTTCGGGACGGGAGGGTGTCAGCGGAGATGTCACGGGCGGCGATTATTCGCTGGTGCGCGCGGTCGTGCGGCTGCCACTGACGGGGCGGGCGGGGCGGGGGGGGGCGCCGCCTCCGGGGAGACCGCCCAGAGCTGCGCTGTCAGCTCCGCAGCCTGCGCCCCGCGCACACGCGTTGCCGCCCCGCGCGTCCCCCTCGGCAAAGTTAGGCTCAACTTTGAGGCGGGCCTTGACGCCCTGTCCCTTCCACCTCCTACCAGGTCCTCGGCGGTGGCGAGCTAGGCGGCGGCTCCGGCGCAACCCTGCAGCCCCGGACGGCGGGCGGCGACAGAGACAGCGGCAAGGGGAAGCGGTGTGCCGGCGTTGGGGCGTCGGCCTGCGCCCGCCAGTGGGCACCGACCCGGACCCGCGCTGCGCCGCGCTCCTCGGGGACCTCGCGAGCGGCCGGAGCCTGGCGCTCGCCTCCAGGAAGCCGCGGGTCGGCGCTCGCCCTCGAGGGAGCCGGGACCTCTGCCGACTGAACAGAAACTGCCCTTCCATTGATTCGGCCCCGCTGGGCGAGAGGTCGGTGTGTGTGTCCCGAGCGCGTGCGGAAGGCAGGAGGGCAGGAAGTCGGTCTTCTGCAGCGAGGGTGGCGGCGCTGCGCCGGGGACAGAGCCTTCCTTATTTATGTGTCTGCCGGCATTCGCCTGCTTCCCCGAAGACTTCAGGGAGCGTCTGTGAGCCGCGTTCCCCGCGTGTGCGGCACGGAAGGGCTGGATGTCTGAACAACATGATTATCCATTAACATCCAAACTTTTCTTTTTTTAACCCAAAGAATATCGGTGATTTTTGTCCACTGCTAGCCGAAGAAGAGAGAACTCGGGGCCCTTGAAATGCAGCAAAATCCTTATTTGTAAACAAGGCCCGAGGCAGTGCTATGCAAACGCCCCCTGCCCAGTGAGTGTTCTATCCTATGGATATCGGTCTTGAGATTTGAAATCGGAGAGCAGCGTGTCTGCCGTAGGCCCGGCAGCCTCCACCCTTTCAATGCCCGGGTTTCTCTGGGACTGCTGGCCTTCCCTGGACATCAGAGCGGTGCTGCGGGCCATGGGCTGTATCCAGAGCATCGGGGGCAAAGCCAGGGTCTTCCGGGAAGGCATCACGGTGATCGACGTGAAAGCCTCTATCGACCCCGTCCCCACCAGCATCGATGAGTCCTCCAGCGTGGTGCTCCGCTACCGGACGCCCCACTTCCGTGCCTCGGCCCAGGTGGTCATGCCGCCCATCCCCAGGAAGGAGACCTGGGTAGTGGGCTGGATCCAGGCGTGCAGCCACATGGAGTTCTACAACCAGTATGGGGAGCAGGGCATGTGAGTACTGCTCTGGAGCCAGCTTCGCGGGGGCTGCTCGGGGTGGGGCGCTTGGGGGCCTGGGGTGGGGGTCAGGGCCTCACGGGCTGGCGGGGGGGGGGGGACTTCAGGCATGGACGGAAGTCCTCTCAGAGGGCTTGCCTGCTGATTCAGAGTGGGACTGTGGCTCTGGGACCTCCTTCCCACTGTCCCCGAGGCTCCAGCGTCCTGCCCTGCAAGATGCTGAGGGAACAGGGGAGCCCCGGCCGGGTGGCTCAGTTGGTGAGGGCATCGCCCCCAACCGTGTGCCAAGGTTGCGGTTCAGTCCTTGGTCGGGGTGCGTACAAGAACCACCCAGTGAATGCATGAATGAGTGGAACAGCAAATCGATGTTTCTCTCCCCCTCTCTCTCTCTCTCTCTCTCAACTCAATTTAAAAACAAAGCAAGCAATCAGAGACTATTCCACCAGGTGCCTCTTGGGCAAAACAAACGAGCTGGGTGACCAGAGAGGCGGAGGCTCGCCACCTCCCTGCCCCTCCACCCCCCAGGTTCAGGCCTCTGCGAGCCCACGTGGCGGAGACTCGGGGAAGTACCGGGGCCCTGAACCCTCTGAGTTCTCCGCGCAGCGCTCTGGGGCTCCAGATGTGCCCCCGGGCCGGGAGCGCCTTGCTGTGGCCAGCAGGCCAGCGGTGTTTTGTCTGAGAGGAGAGCCGGGTTTGGAAGCCCGGTGTGCTCCGTGGTGCGGTGTTTTTTCTCTCTGAGGCGGGAGGCCACTTAGGTAGACCTTGTTTCACTGTCCAGGAGGCCCCAGCGCGGCCTGCGCAGCCGAGAGGAGCCCCCTGGCCTCTTCTCTGCAGCCTGGTCTCCAGCACGTTCCCGGGATAATGTGAATCTCCGTGCGGGACCCTGGGACCTGGGTCTTTCCTGGCACGTTTCTTGACCCTGGAGATGGTCAGCCCTGGTGTGGACAGAGCAGTGGGAGACGAACTCGCAGGGCCCCCCTAGGCCAGGGCGGCGGCAGTCGCTGCTGCCAGACGCCAGACCGTGTCTGCGAGAGCTGGCCAGGGACCCTCTCCCACTGTCTCTCTGGGCGTGCACCCTGAGCAGCGTCCTGGGTGTGCAAGGAGAGGGCAGAGCAAAGGTTCCCAGGAGCGGGGAGTCCACGCTGGCTGAGGAGCACCCTGGGCCACCTGAAATTAGAGGGGGTAAGGAGGGGGGAGGTGGAGGGACACCCGATCTTATGGCTCCTCCACTTAACCACGCCGAAGGTACGAGGGCCACAGGGGACCACGGTGACACTTAAAACCTGGGTGTGACCCTGGTCGCCCCTGGGGAGAAGCGCGTGCGGCCTCCCTGGACGCTCAGCGGCTCCTCTGCCCAGCTGACTTCCACGCCCAGGCCCCTGAGTTCCCGAAGCGGCTGTGAGCCCGGGCTGGGGGCCAGCCTCCCTGTCCGAAGGGGAAGCACGAGCCCTGGGGGTTTGGCGGGAGCCTGCCCCTAGGAAACCCTGGGCCCAGAGCCTCGTGGGACTTTGGTATCCAAGACGACTGGCAAGACACAAAGGCATTGGCCAGGGGCTTCAGGCTGAGTCTGTCCCTGCTCCCAGGGGTCCTGGGGCACAGTAGGCAGAGGTCCTCCAGAACTCGGGGAGACGTGAGTGCCGGGGTGGGGAGGAGACCGGCCCCAAGAATGGAAGGGACTGCTGTGTTCTGATGAGCTGGGGTGCGCCGTGCGGTGGGGAGGGGGAGGGCCTGGCTTGCAGCCTCCACCTTCCCCCTGCACACGGAGTGTCTGGGCTTCCAGGCCTCTCGCTCCGCTCCGCAGCTCTGAGTAGGTTGAGGCACGCTTGCCGGAGGCAGGCCTGCATTAGGCGACCCGAGGCGACCTCTGTCTGTCTGTGCCCGGCCGCGGTTCCTGGTTAGAGTGTGCACCTAGGGGCGCACCCAGAGGCAGGGGAGCAGACCCGGGCGGGAGTCCAGGCCCTGCCACCGCCACCGTCCAGGCTGTGACCTGAGCCACTCTGACCCTTGGTTTCGTCCTCTGCAAATTGGGGCGTCCCAGGGCTTGTGCCCTGGCTTACTGCGGGAATGATGGGAAGTGACATCTGTCAAGCAGTCGGCACCGGCTGAGGCCACGGCCAAACACCTAGTTACTGGGCGGCTTCCGCCTGGAGCCTGGTTGTTCCCCTGGCGATGGCTGTGTGATGGGGGAGGGGCCATGGCGACTGCAGTGTTCGGGAGCGGGGGCTGGAACCCCAGGACCTGGCAGACGGAAATTCCTCTTGTTCCGAATCCGCCCCCCGTCCGCCCCCCTGGCCCAGGCTCTCCTCTTTCACACGGGGCCACGCCCCAGCTTTAAGAAACTTTGAAATAGTGCAGGTTATGAATAGTTGGAGTTTTCGAGGGGCCAGAGGCCCATTTTCACGCTCTCGACCTGCTCACCTTGGTTCCCTCCCCTTCGCGGGCCACCTCTGTTGGCCGGGACCCTCTGTGACCGCGTCCTGTTCTCCTGGGCTCATGATCCCAGTCAGCAGGGGGCCTGCCCCAGGGAAAGGGGCAGGGTTGGGGGCGCCCTGGGAGGGTCGGTGTCCTCCCTGGGGTCCGGCCCTGGGGTCCAAATGACCGACCAGGGCTGGCGCTGGGGCCTCGGAAAGCCGCTGCTCGGGACTCCGGTGCTGTCACCTATGAGGACACCCCCCCCCCCCCCAGGAGGCTGCTGTGGGGACCCAGTGAGGGGACAGGAGTAGGTGACGACCCTGCGGCTCAAAGGCTGTATTGGGAGCGGCTCCACTTAGGACTAATCGACAAATTCGTATTAAGAATTAGCGCACAGTGCAGTTCCTCGTTCCGTTCCTTGAGGCGGCCCCTCCCGTCGAGGGCAGAGCGCTGTGTCCAGTGGGCCCTGCCCCCCCCCCCCCCCCGGGAACAAGAAGGGCCGGTTTGGAAGGAGCCTGGCCGTGAGGGTGGCGTAAAGGACCCTCCCCATCGTCCTTACCCCCACTGCTCTGTGTCCTGTTTTTAGTCCCCGTGCCATGGCAGCAGGAGCGGGGCGATGAGCCAGGGGGACTGGCCGGAGACCGCCAGCTGCCCAGGGCTGTCCCCTCGCTTTGCCTAGGCGGGAGGCTGCGCTGTGCATTGTAGGACGGGGAGCAGCGTCCCTCGTCCCTGCCCACTCGATGCCAGGACCCCTCCCCAACCCCCCCGGGAGGGCGTGAAGCCGCCCCGGCCGAGAACCGCTGGACCGGACCCAGACAGTCGGAACCATTAGAACGAAACCCACACCCTGGGCTTTAGTGGCCTCAGGCGGGCACAGCCCGGGCGGGGGCGGGGCGGGGGGCAGAGTGAGGGCTTCCACTCTTTCCAAGTGGGCTCGTAGTCAAAATATTAATTCCGGATACTTAGCTGAAACCCATAATACCCCCAACGTTATCCCTGCTTGAGATTAACCTCTAATCCGGGAGAATTTGGGAAGGCATTCTGGGCTTGGAGCATCCAATGTGGGACGATAATATGACTCTTACCGGCCGCTGCAAAATGGTGAGCGTCTCCACGCCAGCTTGGCGGGGGGATCCTATAAGGTTGAGGTCCAACCCACATCGCTTTAAAAGCCAACCCCCCCTCCCCCCAAGACTGCCGGAGACACCTGCCTCCACACCCCCGTCCTCCGCAATTCCTCAACTGCCACCTGTCAGCCGGCACAGTCTTCTACGTGACAAGTCACAGTTTCTTGCCTGTGTGGGAGACGCTTCCCATGGTCCCTGCTTTGCCCTCCTCGGGAACCTTCCAGGGAATGCGGCCCACGGCCAGGGCCCAGGCCCCGGTCTGCTTCTGGCCCGGGGTTCTGCCAAAGGGCACACTCGTGGGGGAGGGGAGGGGAGCAGCAGGGGGTGGGTCCCAGCCCCACCACCCACCGGGGCTGCGGTCATGGGACTCGAGCCTCCCTGCTCCCATCTACGAAGGGTGGGGGTTGGTGCTTCCCTTGAGCGGCTGTGTGGGGGTGGAACGAGGGGAGGCATCGCAAGAACCCAGCACAGGGCCCGGAGCAGCCGAAGCCTCGATCCCTGGCAGCTGCCAATATCGTAACTACGGATAATCGTTATTAATTACGCAACACGCGGCAGAGCCAGCTTGCAGCCGGCTGTGTGACAGTGGTCCCGGCTGCTGGTGGGAAAGGCGGGGCCGCGCTGGAGGAGCTGAGGCTGTGGATGGTGGGGGTGGGGGGGAGGCTGGAGCTGGGCCGGGGCAGACCTGCCCAGCGCCCTGTCCACTCTGCTATTTCCCAAGGACCTCATGGGATGAGGAGCCAGCTGCTGCGAGGCCGGGAGCCACTTGCCCAGGGAAGCCTGCTCTGCTCCGGCGGGTCTGGGGACGGGGCCAGGAGGAATGGCCCTGGTGACCACGTGGCCTCTTCCTGCAGCCCGGGCCTGAGCCACGGGCCCTGCACAGAACAATTGAGGATGCTGCTTCCTCTCCTCAACCGGAAGGGGCCTCCCCATCTGCTGGGCCCTGGCAGAGGCGAGGGCGGCGTGGGTGGGAGAGGGAAGTCCTCGCTTCCAGGCTTTGGGGTGGGAGGAAGTGGCAGGGGACCGCCAGCCCAAAGAGAATCCCCCCCGGACCGGCCCTGGCCGGGCGATCGCCACGACCCTCACCGTCCGAGGGCCCGGAACAAACACTGCCTCTTCCTGGGGACGTGCGGGAAGGCACCCGCGGCCGCCGGGTCGGGGGTGGGGTGGGGTGGGGTGGGGTGGGGTGGGGTGGGGAGGGGAGGCATTACACACAGAGATGTATTTTTTTGCCGATCAGATCTGGGTAAAACGAAAAAGATCGGTAGGTGGACCTGTAGCGGCTCCCACGAGGGAAAAACCATCAAATTGTAGGTTGCATTAAAACAGAGTTGTAAACTGTGTAGGGTAAGGACCCGCGTCGGTTAAAAAGGTCCCACTGGCAATGGCAGTGTACACTGCGTGTGTGTGTGTGTGTGTGTGTGTGTGTGAGGGAAAGGTCTGGAAGGATGTTTACCAGCCTGCAGTGCGGTGTGCGGTGGGTAACCTCAGGGGGGGAGGGGGTGGGCAGCTCGGAAGAGACGTTTTCCTTTCTGTTTCACACACTTCTCTACGGCTGGCATTAAAAACACACACACACACAGCTTTTGTAACTGGAAACAAAAACAGGTGTTGCCCCAGGGCCCAGGGTGCTCGGGGTGGAGCCCAGGGGTGAGGGTGGGGAGGGAGGGGACTCTGCAGCCCAGCCCCCCGCCCCCCACACCCACAGCAGGTGCCTGGCGGCCTGCTCGGTGGGAGGGGCTCGCTTTGTGGGTGCCACACGGGGCACAAGTCCGGAAGTGGGGACCCCAGGCTGGTTTGGGAAGGGCTTTTGGGCCTCAGTTTGCGTGAAACTGCAAAACTCGACAGAATTGGGACTCTCTGCAAGTTGTATAAAACCGTGTTACTGATGACCAGGTGGAGTGACCCCGAGTGCCAGTCTGGCCTGAGCGAGGGCACCGGAGCCCGTGCCCGTGGAGGGCCCCGGGCAGCCCTCGGGCTGGAGCCGCCAGCCCTCATGGGTCCCTCGGTCCCTTAGGTGCCTGCTGGGAGCTGGGCCCGAGTTACAGTGTTTAGGTGGGCCCATTTAAGCTGAAGTGGAATTCCCATGGAAAGCAACACATTTATTTTGATGTGTGTTAGGAAAAAAATACACATATTACCTAAAATATTTAACCTGTTTTTTCAAAGGTATTTCTTAGGAGGAGCTACACGTAGTTGAGTTTTTTAAAAAGTGATTAATTTTAAGGAAAACAACCCAAGTGAAGAAAGCCAGGAAGGGCCACGGCTCTGCTCGGAGGCCTGGTGGGCCGGGCCGGGTGGTCTGCTTCTGGATCCCCGACCCCACAGTCCCTGGGAGGGGAGCCCCCAGGGGGGACGAGGGTGGTCTTTGCCATGCCGGGCGAGAGCCCAGCCCCGTCCCCACCCCTGCCCGGCTCTCTCCGAAGTGTCCGGGGAAGGGGTGCTCCCGCCAGCCCAGGGCCACAGAAGGGCCCCCCGGGCCCTCGCCCACCACCGAGAGGCCTTTGCACTAGGCCAGCTTGGACAGGGGCCCAGGCCTGGACACAGGGTGACGGCCCCCAGCCCTCGGGGTGGCCCTCGGCACAGCCTCAACCCCTCCTGCTACCTCCGGAGAGGGCCTCTCTGCAGTCCCCTTCAGACTCCCGTTCTCGGTCAGGCGTGCTGCGCAGAGCCTGTGCATGTGTGCCTACACACGTGCATGTGTATGCATGCGTGTGCATGTGCACTGTGTCTGCACGTGCAGGTGTGTGTACCTGTGAATGAGTGTTGGCTGAGGGTCCGCTGGAGGCCAGGGGGAAGAGCTCGCTCAGGCTCTGGGTCCTGGCCTGGCGGCTGTCTGGCTATGCCATCCTGGGCCAGACCTCTAGCGTCTCCAAGTCCCAGGAGAAGCCCGGGCAGGTGCCCATACACAGGCTGCCTGGCCTGGCCTGGCCTGGCCAGTGTGCTCGGCAGCCTCGGCCGCTGCTGCTGCTGCTGCTGCTGCTGCTGCAAGGGCGACCCCGGTGGGGGTGGTGCCACTGGCTGCAGCCGCGCCAGGAGAGAAGGCACACCAGCCGACGCAGCTTCGGGCCAGGGTCCCCTGAGCGAAACTAAGCCCGTTCCTGAGACCTCTGTGGGGCCCCAGCCTGCCCGAGGTCAGGCCCAGGCCACCAGCATATGGGGTCCCCGACTCTCCGCCCGGCACCATGCTGGTCCCGGCGGTCTGGCCACCGCCCTCCCGGGGTCATCAGTGACGGTCATAGGGTTATGGAGCCACCCCATGAACGTGCCAGGAAGCAGCAGGATGAGGACTGAGGGGATCTCATGCGGGCACCTGGCCCTGCGGGAGGGGCTGGGGCAGGCTTCCCTGGCGGACCCCAGGGTCTCTCCATGAGACGGACTAGGACGGGGGCGGGGGGCCGCCGCTGCTGGCAGAGGGCTTGGGGGTGGGTTGGGGTGGGGTGGGGCACGGCCGTTGGAGGAACCAAGAGTGCCCGCTGGCTCTGCGGCCTGGGGAGGGCGTGTGCTGGGAGCCTCGTCACTCACTCGCCCTCCTGGTGGCATCTGTGGGTCAGAGCCTGCGTGGTCCGCGCCACGCGAGCGGGGAGAATGCTCAGTGTGTGCAGGGTCTGGGCTCGCCCCGCCACCCCGTGGAGCCAGGAACTGAGGGTCTGCCTTGCAGTCCAAGGTCGTTCCAGAAGAAACGGGAGATCCTGGAGTCTGAAAGTATAAGTGAGGTCAGAGGCTTCCGGACAAATCCGGTTTGGCAAATCCCAATTGCCGACCCCTCCCTCCGAAGGGTCTAGAAGTTTCCACATGTTGCTGTTTCCTGTGGACCGGGTAGCATATATATCAACGCATTTCATCACCCTGAAACCTTGCGAGGTGTGGGCAGGGCTGTCCACAGTTCACTGGTGAGACAGCGGAGGCTCGGAGATGTGAGACCCGACCGGAGCCGGCCTGAGACTGGGTCCCCAGAAACCGTGCCCTTCACCGCACGCCCTCACTTGCTCAAGGGGACCACGGGGGCCACGGTGGCCAGGGCCAGCCCATGCCGGCTGGGGATGACTCGAAAACAGACGCCCTTGGCCCCGGCTCTGAGTAATAGCACTCACGAGACACGGCTGGCTGCCAGCTCCCGAGGGTGGTCACCTGTCTGTGACAGAGCTGGGGCTTGGGCATTTGGGGGCTGGGGACAGAGAGGAACCGTGCAGCCTGGGGTCAGAGGCTGACAGAGGGGGGCGGGGGCAGAGGCCGTCCTTGACCTCAACCCCAGTCCCCGAACAGGCCGGCTCTTAGGAAGTGAAAGGCCAAGGAGGAGCAAAGTTCCTCTTGCAAGTTTCCTTTCTGCCTCTTAAAAAGCGTGTTGCAACGAGTGTGGCCACTGCGAGTGGGAGAGGGGGTACCTTCCGAAACAGGTGCCGGCCCCGGCTTCCGCCGAGGTGGCTCTGGAAGAGCCCGGAGATCCCAGGGACAGGCGGGCACTTTAGAAGCTGGAGGCCATGGGGCTGCTGCCCAGGTTGCCCTGGAGCTCGGGGAGCTGGAGGCTCCGGGCCGGAGGCGGCCTGCTCGGCAGGTGGCGTCCTAAATTGGGCCCGTGCGTAAAATAAGAGGACAACTGAGATGAGCCAGGTCACGTTCGTCACCGTTCCTCCTGTAGCGGCCCCGGACTCACTAACTGCCAACAGCGAAGGACGCATTTCGATAGAGAAGGACGTTTTTATTGTGAAAAGTTACGTGACATTTACCACCTTGACCATCTTTGAGTTCCGCAGCATGAAGTACGTCTCTGTGGTCGCGTGCGTCCATCTTCTGCACCTTTTCGTCCCAAACGGAAACTGTCCCCGTTAAACGTGAACCCTCCCAGCCCCGCCCCCACCCTCAGGGACCTCAGGTGGAGTCACACGGTGTCTGTCCTTCTGCGACTGGCTTCCTTCACAGCGAAGGGTCCGCAGGGCCCCTCCGCGTGGTAGCAGGTGTCAGAATCTCCTTCCTGTTTCGGGCTGAACCTCGCTCCACGGTGTGGGCGACCCATGTGTCGTTTATCCATCCCCCTCTGCGGACCCTCGGGCTGTTTCGCCTTCAGGCCGTGGGGAGTGGCACACTGTGGATGGGACTCTGAGCGCTGGTGTCACAGGGCCTGTGGGGGCCAGCACTGGACCGGGTCCCCCCCTGCCCAGGCCCCAGGCCCTGGTCCCCATGCCCCGCTGCTTAGCTGTCACCCTAGAAAAAGCCTGACCCCCCCACTTGATTCCGGATGAGTCTCTAAGGGGTGAGCTCCCCCCCAGACGCGGCTGTGTCCTTGGAGTGTCCTGTGTCCTTGGAGCACCTGGGGACTGGCTGGCATGCTCTTGTGCCTGAGTTATTGTCACAGCAAAACAATAGTGACCACCATAGCATTAGCAGCCACCGACTGCCAGCATGTGCTTTGTGCCCTGCGCTGGGCTGGCACGTTCCTGTCCTCATTTTCCAGTGACCCCAGCAGGGACGTGTGGCCAAGGCTGGGCGTGAGGGAGGACCAGTCCTCCCGATCAGGGGGTCTCACGCCAGAGAGGAGGCAGCTGAGACTTGAGCAAGGCCTGTAACAGGGTTCCCGAGGCCGAGCTCGGGAAGCCCGGCTGCCTGTCCCCCCCCGCCCCGGAAGGCTGGGAGGGGAGAGCCGAGCGCAGGTTCAGCAGCGCGGCCAGGCTCGGAGGAGGCTGCACGGAGCTGGCCCGGCGGTGGGGCTGGGCTCGGTGCTTTGAGACGGGGGCGACTCGGGTGTTTTTGCTTCTGCGGCTTCAAAGACGGGCCAGCCAGGCGGGGGCGAGTCGGGCTGCAGGGCGCTTCCTCTTTTGGGCAGGCATGAGCAGAGAGGGCCCCCCCCCCCCCGAAACATCCAGGGCTGGCTGTGGCTCGGGGGAGGGTCCGTCTGGTGGGGGAGACATGGAGATGAGGGGCCAGACCCTACGCAGAGGGCTCTGGGGGTGCTGACTCCTATGCCCCAGATGCCAGAGCTGGGGGGAGGGAGAGGCTGGAGGCGACCCCTAGCCCAGGTGAGGGCGCTGAAGCTCGGAGAGGCAGGTGTTTGCCCCGGGTCACACACTGGCCCACGGGGGCGGGGCAGGAATCACCCCCGGACGTGCTGCCCCATGGCCACAGGGCTCGGAAGTGTCCTGGTGGCCTTTAGAGCAACAGAAAGGTCCTCGCTGCCACCCACGGGACACGTGTAGGCCAGAGGGGCCGGCCGGGCCAGCCTGCATTTCCGTCCCACCCACGGCCTCCACCTTAACCAAGGTCACGTGTGGCCCTGCCACCAGCAGCGGGGCACCGCACGCACCGGGGCTCCCATTGCTGCCCGGCAGTACCAGGCCCCTCTGGGTGCTGCATCCTCTCGCAGGTAGGGGCCCCAGGGCTCCCCGAAGCCCGGCCAGGGTCCAGCCCTGTCTGCAGGGGTCTCGGGGAGACAATGGGAGAGGATGCAAGAGAAACGGGGTGGCTTTGGAGGGAGGTGACGTCGGGGGAGCCCTGGTTCTCCCACCATGATGTTGAGTGTCTGGTCACTGTCTGGTCCCCCGGGAGGGGGCGTGGAAAAGCCTGGGGGGGGGTGTCTGGCTGAGTGAACTGGCCTCCCTGTCCCCAGGTCCAGCTGGGAGCTCCCGGACCTCCAGGAGGGCAAGATCGAGGCCATCAGCGACTCGGACGGGGTGAACTACCCCTGGTACGGCAACACCACGGAGACGTGCACCATCGTGGGCCCCACCAGGAGGGACTCCAGGTTCATCATCAGCATGAACGACAACTTCTACCCCAGCGTCACGTGGGCCGTGCCCGTCAGCGAGAGCAACG
This sequence comes from Phyllostomus discolor, assembly GCF_004126475.2. Taxonomy (NCBI): domain Eukaryota; kingdom Metazoa; phylum Chordata; class Mammalia; order Chiroptera; family Phyllostomidae; genus Phyllostomus; species Phyllostomus discolor. The sequence continues at coordinate 211,224,879 of NC_040905.2, read as the reverse complement.
TGGCCAGGCTGACCAACATCTACCGGGACCAGAGCTTCACCACGTGGCTGGTGGCCACCAACACCTCGACCAACGACATGATCATCCTGCAGACGCTGCACTGGCGCATGCAGCTCAGCATCGAGGTGAACCCCACCCGGCCCCTGGGCCAGCGCGCGCGGCTGCGGGAGCCCATCGCCCAGGACCAGCCCAAGATCCTGAGCAAGAACGAGCCCATCCCGCCCAGCGCCCTGGTCAAGCCCAACGCCAACGACGCTCAGGTCCTCATGTGGCGGCCCAAGTACGGGCAGCCGCTGGTGGTGATCCCGCCCAAGCACCGGTGACAGCCGGGGCGCCGCTCGCGCAGACTCCAGTGGCGACCCAGCCCCCACACGGACGCCCCCTCATTCAGCAAAATACAACCATTCTACCTTGCCCAGCGGCGGCGGTCTCACTGTGCGCATGCCCCGGATGGCCTCCCGCCCCCTCGGACGGAGCCGCTGCCCCGCGGTGGGGGGCCGGGGGGCGGGGCCGGCCCCGAACAGACCACCCCCGTGTACGCCCTTCAGTGTCGCCTGGGGTCCCCTTTCCTCCCCTCTTCTCACAGTTTCAGCCATTCACTTGCAGCAGTCTCCCCGACACAACTGCTTTCCAGTCTTTTTTTTTTTAACGCCTCTTTAGGAGGTTCAGGGGCGGGAGGAGGAGGAGGAGCTGGCGCGCGTGACGGACCGGCTCCCGCTGACCCACGAGTGCGGCGCTCCCGTGGCGGCTCCCCCTCGTCCTCCCTCTCGTCACGCGGCCTTACGTAGAATTGCTTTGCCAAACTTTTGCCTTAAGCTGAATTTCAAGGAAAGAAACCGACTCAGCGCGAGGGAGCCGGGTCTCTTTTCTACTGGACTCTTCATCCTCCGCCGGAGAGGTGGGGGTTGGGTCGGGGGTTGGGGGGAGACCGCCTGCGCCCCTGGGCCCGGCGTCTTGGTCCGGGGCGGGGGCACAGGTTCAGGCCGAGGACCGGCTGCTCCTTCTTGCGTCTCAGCACAAACGCAGCCGCAGCCAGACGCTACTTCAAGGGCCCCAGGTAGAGCCCCCGCCCCCCACCTGCAGCGGAGGACCCTGAGCTCTGGCCCCTGCTCTCCTGTGAGCCGCAGGTCTAGCCCCGGGGGCTTTCACCCTCTGTCCTCAGTGCCGGTGTCCCCAGAGGGCCTGCCCTCCATCCCAGTGTGTGGCTCTCCCTGTCCCTTCACACGGGTTCCCACCGCCCCCAGTGCCGGGCCAGCGACCAGGTTTTAATTCAAAGGGGAGAAGAACGGCACACTCTTCCCTCCAGGCTCCTCAGGGAACGCCCCCCCCCAGGGCTCATGGGGGGGGGCTGCAGACTGGCCCCAGCAGCACAGAGCTGGAGGCGGGGCAGCCCCCCAGGAAGCACCCAAGGAAGGACCTGGACATGGGGGGGGGGTCAGTTGGCAGACACCCCCGGCTGCCTGTCCTCAAGGAAGTAAACCAGGGCCCAGGCTGTGGGACTGAGTGGGCCCCGGGTCGAGAGGCGTCAGAGCCTCTGTGGAGGCTGGCCTGGGACGGTGCGGCCAGTCGTCGGGGGCCACCCTCCCTGGAGTCCTGGGCCCCTGCAGCCCTAGGGCTTGGTCCCGAGCGACGCCACGCTTCCTCAGCCACGTCCACTCTGAGGGCTGCTCAAGGGCGCTGCAGGGCCCCCCCCCGCCCCGCAGCAGCCCCCTTCCTCCAAGCTTGCCAAACCCACAGCTGCACCATCCACGCCCCGCATCCGAACTAGTGATAGTCAAGCACAGACAGCCCGTCAGGTAAGAAAAACACCACGTTTCTGCTGCACACGAGCCACGTGCGGGAATCCCAGGGGCAGCGCGGGAGGGCGTCGGTGACCCGCCCTCGCTCCGCTGCGAGACTGCATGGTGATGTATTTACTCAAGGGGTGCTTACCGCCCAGTCCCTCCCCCGAGCCCCGCCCGATGGAGGCGCACAGCCATCCCGGGGCAGCTGGATGGCCGGCCGGCCGGTCGCCCTGTGCTGCTGGCCGAGGGCCTGGTGCTCGGGGACACCGCCAGGCCTGGGACCTCGCCCTGGATGCGGCCAGTTCCCCGTGGTGCCACCCAGAGAGGCCATAGCCTTGAGGGAGGAGGGGAACCGTGGGTCCCCGCTCCACCTTGAGGGCGGGCCAGAAGGGAACGGGGTGCCACGTCCGGCCGCCAAGGACAGGGCCTGGCCTCCCGGTGGAGCGGCCGCTCCCTGCACTCAGGTCCAGCCCCACAGAGGAGAGCCGGCCCTGGTGAGGGGCCCGGAGGCTGGGTCCCAGCTGGGAGGTTCTTCCTGGGGCAGAGGGTGGAGGAGGGGAAGAGCAGCAGGGGGCGTCCTGAGCTGTTTGGGGCAGCTCAGGCGTGGCCAGTATGAGCGAACCTCTCTCGGCAGCGGCAGCGCTGTGTCCAGCTGGAAGGGCTGACCGCTGCATGTCTGGACCCCAGCTCCCCCCCCCCGCCCCCGCCCCCCCCTTTCTGTGCCCATCGGGCCTTTCTGAAGACCCTGGAGAGGCTGCAGGTCCGGCCAAGGGTGCCGGGCTTAGCTTGGGGCTGGTCCCTTGGCGTCCTTCCTCGGGTCAGGGGCCCAGACCCCAGGCTCCTGGCCAGGGCCCCCGGTCCCCCCCCGTCCCCTCCCCCACGTGGACACGCCCGTCCAGCAATAAGGGCCGTCCGTGGTCATGGAGAGTACTGTGAAAACCAACCAGGGCACTTACCAGGAGGCACGAGACTGGAAGAAAATGTAAAACGAACCTTTAAAAAAAATATTCACAAAGAGAAATAAAATTAATTTTAAAGAAGGGCTGGCTAGGGTCTGGATGTTTCTGAAGCGGCAGTTCGTTTCGGGGTGGCGGCTCCGTGAGTCTGCATGGGGGAGTGAACGGTTTTGGGGGCCTGGGGCGCCCGGTGCTCAGGGCCAAGGAGATCCCGGGAGGGGGAAGGCCCCGTGGGTGATGCCTTCTCCGGGGGTCCGCAGCCCTGGGACCTCAGCCCCCACCCACAGGGCCCCTGGCTGGTGCCCCGTGCGGGGAGGAGGGGCGGCAGGCTCCAGGGCAGAGCTGGGCCTGGGGGCAGCCTGGCATTTTGGCGAACAGCGGACTCCCATTCGAAGGGGAATTGGCGTACAGACTGGGCCCTCGCCCGCCGCCCCGCACACCCGCCTCTGTGAGGAGTTCACACTGGGCTCTGCCTGTGCACAGCGCGGCTCCGCCCTCCGCCAGCAGCTGATGAAGGGGGGGCTGCGTGGGCTCGGCGCCCCACCAGCTCCCACCGTCTTCTCATCAGAAGACAGAGCTTGGGGGACGTGGAGTTGGGGGGTGCTCTCAGGGCCAGCCATGGACCCAAGGCCACCTGTGTGAGTTCGGACGAGATGCCGAGCCCCACTTACCTCGTGGGAAACCGGGGTCCTCCCAGGAGCCGCCTCCTCCCACCTGACGCCACGAGAACGCGCCGTTCTCGGCTTCCAGGTGCCGCCTCACCTGGGGGTCATCAGGGTCCCCGCTTCACAGGTGAGGACACTGAGAGGGAGCAGAGAGGAGAGGCTGCCCAAGGCTGTGCACCTGGAAAGAGGCGGGAGCGGGATTCGAACCCCGGCCCCAGCACCCAAGTCCCGGGGAGCACACGTTCGATGCTCAGTATGGAGGACCGTCGCTCCACAGGGCCCATGCTTTCGGCTCACTCCGTCCTGGGCTCCCGGGGCAGGAAACGCCTTCCTCCCCCACCCCAGCCCGGGGCGTCTGGAGCTGGTGTGCGGTCACTTCTCGTTGCCCACAGTGAGCCGGGCTCTCTCCCTTTGGAGAGGGGCTGCCCGCTCAGCGGAAGACCTCGGGCTCATCTGCCGGGGGGTGGGGGGGGTGGGCGGCGGCCTCCGGGCGTTGCCACAGAGCACGGGTGGCCCCGTTCACTCTGGACGTGGGGCGCTGGCTCCCCTCTCTGGGCTGCCCACCGCAGGGGCCTGACGGTGCTGTGTGCCTCCTGCCTCGGGGACACCACAGCAGGAAGTTGCACAACAGGCCCCTCCAGCCGCCCTCCGCCCGCACGGCTCCCGGGGGTGCCGTTCACTGTGGCAGCTCGGCTCTCGGTGGCGGTGTGGGCTCCTGAGCCCCGCCGGCTGGCGAGAGACCGAGGGGGGCTGTGGGTGCGCGTGCCCGTGCACAGTGAGAGCTGGGAACGGGGCAGGCCTGGCCGTCGGCCAGAGGAAGAGGAGCTGGAAGCTGAGCAGGGCGACGGCGACGCGGCCGGGGCACGCGACCCTTCACGCGGCCACGAGGCCGAGGGAGGACGTGGGGACGGCCGACAGCCTGCACGAGGGCTGCCTTTCGGGAAGGGCCTGTGCGGGGGGGCGGGGGGCTACAGTAAAGTGGGTTCCAAGTGGCATGTAGGCCTCCAGCCTCTCAAGCTGATAGATAGCAGGTTAAATTTAGAAGTCCCAGGCTGGAATGAAGCAGGCAGCAGGCTGGAGCCAGCTGTCACGGGAGCCGGGGGACCTGGGAGCCTGCTGCCAGGGCAGGGCCGGCCCACCTGCCCCAACAGGTCTGGGGGAGCAGGTGCGCCGAGGCCCCGGCCCCAGCCCCAGCCTGCCGTCCACCCCGAAGCCGCCTTGGGGGGAGAGCCCGGCCTCTGCTCTGGACGCGGGCTCACGGCGGGTGGCATTTGAGGCCGAAAGGAAGCCTCTTTCGGTCCCAGAGGAGCGAGCTCCCTGGGAGGCGGTGCTGGCGGCCCTCGCAGGCCCCCGGATGGTTCCAACGGCCCAGCGGCCCTTCCTGTCCCTCTGGCTTGATCTGGCTCTTGGTCGCCACCTCTCTCGCTTGGCTGGGCATTCGATTAAGGCCAACGTTTCTGGCAGCAAGAGGCCCCTGTGCACCCACACTATTCGAACGGGACCCACCCGGACCATGAGCACACAGCCAAGCCCCGCAGAGACGCACGTCCAGACAGCAAGCGCCCGCTGTCCTGCCCCCACGGTCACACTGAGGGGCGTGCTTCCCCGCTGACAGCCGAGGCAACAGACCCCGGGGGTGGGGCGGGGGTGGCGGCGAGGACCCGTTTCAGGTCCCTCAGCTGGGACGTTGCAGAGCCAGGCTGGTTTCAAACAGCCACCGTGTGACCCTGCTCTGTCACTGCTTTCTCGGCGACACCGCTGGGCCTTTCCACACCCTGCTTCTCCTGCCGGGCAGGAGGCCCCTAGCAGGGAGCCGAGCAGCCAGCAGCCCTGCGGGCAGGCGCAGGCCGGTGGGAATTGTTAAAAATGCAAGCAAACACCCCCGGGGCCAAGGAGCTCCGTCTCTGCACCTGTGTCCGGAGAGGCACCCGCAGGGCCGACACGGGTCCCGGCAGCGGCCGGCCTGCTCAGACCAGGCGGGGCCCAGATGGAGTCACACAGTTAGTCCCTCCACCGGCAGCTGAGGTTTAAGTGCCACGGCCCGCATGCGTGTTTTACGGCCCCTTTAAACCAGACAGAAGGAGGGTGGCGTGCTGGGTGTTCAGGGCGAGGGAGGTCGGCTAGAAGCCCCGTGCTATTCTTGGCGACCCCTCGACTCGCTGGGTGAGGCCGGGCCGGCCGCCTGACCTCACAGGCTGGTCTCCTCCGCCTGCGGGTCGTGCACGCCCGGCCCGACCTCCTGTGGCGGCCACTGGGGCGCCTGAGAGGGCGGGCGAGGGTCGGCCCCTGCAGCCCAGGATGCTCCTCTCGGCGGGGCTCCAAGTCTCCGGGCCTCCAGACGGCCAGCAGGACCGGGCCGCCTAGGGTCTCAGCACTGATGAGCACACGCGGAGCGCCAGCCAGCCGGTCAGCCAGGGGCGCTTCCTTTCCTCGGCTTTGCTGGGACACAGTCCCCAGCCCCCACAACGCACCCACTTAGGGTACATGATTCTGTGGCATGTAGTGAACCCCCAGAGGTCTGCAGCCATCACCGCAGTCCCGGGGGGCGGGGGGCTGTTCCACAACACTGACCCGCTGCCTGCCCCCAGGACGCCCCCACTCCGGCCAGTTCCTGCGAATGGGGTCACAGATGTGCCACTTCTGCCTCTTCCCCTCAGCACCACCTCGGGCTCGCCCAGGTGGCAGCGGGCGCCCCTTCTGACGGACGTGCTTCGGACCGCCTCCTGCGCGCCGGGCTCTCTGCTGGTGGCCAGAGGGAGAGGCGGCAGCTCAGGGCGCTCGGCCCACGACAGCGACAAGCGAACCGTTAGGGAGAACTCGGGCGACTGTGACGACGTCGGCAGGGGGCTGGGCAGGGGCTGGGCAGGGGGCTGGGCAGGGGCCGGGCAGGGGGCCGGGCAGGGGGCTGGGCAGGGACCGTGAGGAAACTGGAGGGTCTGGAAGGCTCCCCTGGGGGGAGGGGGCCTTTCAGCAGAGGCTGGGAGAAGGGACCGAGCGTCCCGGCCTCACAAGGAGCAGGGGAGGGGACGCCGCACCCCCGCTGGAAGAGTGGGCCGGGGGAGGGGGCTAACTGGGGAGACGGCACAAGCTGGGCCTGAGTAAGGACTTCAGACGTTCAGGGGTGAGGAGGAAAGGGGGTGCCGGGCTCTGTGTGGGCCCTGCGGGAGCCACACGGGGGCTCTGCCACCCCTGCTGGGAGACAGCACCTGCAGATGCCCCCCCCTCCCCCCTGCCCAGGGGACCTGCAGCTGTGGCGGCACCTGTCTGCCGCACGTGCACGACCGGGAAGGTCCCGTGAAGGAGCGAACAGCCCCACGTGCTGGGCCCCTGCCGGTCTGGGGGCGGGCCTCTGGCCTGGCCCTGAGGACACAGCAGAGGGTCGCGCTGGGTTCACCCGGGTCTGCATGGCTCTCCGCCCCTCCCTGGCCGTGTGACCCCGGCAGGGACACTGGGCTGCGGTCAGGCCTTGGTGTCCTCACACAAGAAATGGGGACCAAAGCGGCTGCTCACCTCCCAGGATGGGGTGGGCGTTCAGAGGCCAGTTGATGCGAGGCACCTGGAACAGTGCCTGGCGCACAGTAGGTGCTCGGGACACTTGAGCTGCCGATGCCGGTGAGCAAGCCCTGAGCCCCGGCCTCGTCACGGGCGAGGAGGGCTGTGGCACTCTCCTCGTAGGAAGGGGTGCAGGGCTCCCCGCATGCAGCTGGGGGCCTGCCGGGCGCCCGCTGCTCCTGACCCCGAGAGCGGATGCTGAGCAGCTTGCTTCCCTGCGCCTGTTCCGGCCGACACGTGGCGGGCCAATAATGCAGTGTCACTCGCTACGGCCGGGCCCCCGCCGCTGCCTGCCCTGGTGTGCGGAGTGAGGGGCCCCGGACCCTCTGGCCAGCTCGCGGCCAGTCCCTCCCTGCTCAGGGGTGTGGACGAGGTGGGGCCGACCAGGTGGGGGAAAGTGAACTCTTCCTCCTCCAGGGTCGTCTGCGGGTTCCCCACTCCAACCCCGTATTCCTCGTTACAAAAACAAAATAAACCTTCTGGGATTTCATGGGACTGCATGGCATCTGCAGACCAATTTGGAGAGACCTGGCAACATTGAGCCTTCTGATTGATTCATGAGTATACACACCTCCACTTAGTTAGGCATTAATTTTTTAAAAGACTTTATTTACTTATTTTTAGACAGAAGGGAAGGGAGGGAGAAAGAGAGGGAGAGAAATATCAGTGTGTGGTCACCTCTCATGTGCCCCCAACTGGAAACCTGGCCTGCAACCCAGGCACGTGCCCTGACTGGGAATCGAACCTGCGACACTTTGGTTCGCAGCCCGAGCTCAATCCACTGAGCTGCACCATCCAGGGCCAAAACCTGTCTTCCTAAAGGGTCCTGAGCACATGTCTTTTGGGGGGGGGGGAGAAGGAAGCCACGTGAGGTGGCCCATTCCCTGCGGCCGGCCCTGCACCCTCCCGGGCCAGAGGCAGAGGCTGAGGGGGTAGCCAGGGATTGGGGGATCTTTCAGCCCGAGGCCCTGTCCCTCCCCCAGGGGTCCTGTCCCGAGATGAGGGTCCTGTGGGTGTGTGCTTGTGCAGGGGGCCTGGGGCTTGTCCGCCTGGGCTGGGGTGCTGCGGCTGCTGGCTCCTCTCTGTGAAGCCTGGTGAGCCAGCCGCCTGGGAGACAGGCGTGACTGTGACGGTGCCCGACGCAGCCCTGCCTGGGCCCTGCGCACACCTGCCCTGGGCCCTGCGCACAGCTGGCCCCACGTCAGCCTGGGCCAGATGCTACAAGTGGTCCCAGCTGGTAAGCGTCGAGAGGACAGCCCTGTACCTAAGCCTGTGCCTCCCCCCGTGTGGCGCGGATAGTTGACCTGGCCGCAGCTGGCACCTCCCCAGGACGAGGAGGACCGGGGGGCACTGCCATGAGGTTGCCCGGGCAGAGCCGGCCCGGGCAGGGAGCGCCGGAGCCAGCCGCAGGCCTGGCTCTGACTCGGGCCTGGCTGTGGGGCCCCGGTGTGTCCCGCTGGCTCCATGCCCTTGAACCTTCAGGAAGAGCCTTGCCCCCACCCCCTTGTCATCTCCTGCTAGGATCTGGCTTTTGAGGAAGTCCTGGTTTTTCTCTGGGAAGTCGTTCAAGGGTGGCATTCATCCCACGGTTCCTGCCTCTCGCTGTCCTGGCGCCAGCAGGAGCTGAGGACAGACAAGGCCGGCGTGGTCTCTGTCCCCACGGGGCTGGTGGGGGGAGGGGCAGGCTCAACAGACAAACAAATCAGCCAACCGACGACACAAGTGATTAACATTGTGGCAGCGCGGGAGGACAGGGCGAGAGGGTGGGGCCGCGGGACCTGAGCCGCACAGGTGGCTCGGAAGGTGCGGGGGCGAGTGGCAGGATCCTGAGCTCTGCGCCACAGGCAGGGTCACGGGAAGGCGAGCTGGCTGGGGCCGGAAGGCTGTGTGTGTGGGGGGGGTGAGGGTGGGGGAGGGGCCCTGGAGGGAGAGGTGAGTACAGAGGGAGGCAGCAGGGACCGACTCGGGACCGCGGGCCATGCTAAGGACCCCCAGGTGGAAGGCCAGGCCTAGGAAGGCTGCAGAAGCCGGCCCCGCCAGGGTCGGGAGGTGGGGCCTGAACAGCGCTGAGGGACCGGTGAGGGCAGAGGTGAGCTGCCCTCGCTGCCGTGTGCCACCCTGGGCTCCTGCCTGCCGACCCCCCCCCCCCCCCCCAGCACAGAGACTCTTTGCAGCTGGCGGCTGAGGGCTGAAAACAATGTGGAGAATCTCCGGCGGGGGCTGTGGACCGGCCGGGGTTCTATTTATAAGCAGACGGGGCTGAACAATGGACCGGCAGCTGCCCAGTGGGCCTGCGGCGGACCTCCTGTGGGGCTCTGGGAAACCTCAGGGCCAGACCCCGGAAGAGGCAGCGGAGGAAGGAGGGGTCAGACAGCCGGAGGGCGCGGAGCCAGCTGCTTCCTCCGGACCGACTGCTTTCACCAGAAAGCGGCCCGCAGGCCCGCCTGTGCGTGTGCATCCAGCTCGGACCAAACTCAGCCGCTGCCCCGCCTCCGGGGGGGTGGCTCAGACAGACGGTGACCGAGGGCAAGGCTGGGGCCAGCAGGACGGGACAAACGGCTACACCACAGGCGACCGTCTGCTGTGGCCTGTGTCTGAGGTCAGCCCGCTGTCCCAGGGTGGACAGGATGGCTGTGTGGGCAGGGGCTCAGCAGTGGGGTGGCACAGGGCGGGCAGGAGGCACGGCCAGGGGCCTTCCTGCTCCACCGCCGCCTGGCCCAGGACTCAGCAAATGCCGCTCCTCTCGGCCCCGCTCACATCCAAGGGCGGGGGTTGGGGTGTCTGGCTCACAGGGGGCCCGTGAAGATGTCTGGGAAGCACTTACGACAGGCAGTACCCGACACGAAGCACCACCAAGGAATGACCACTGTTAGTACAGTGGGGCAAGAGAACCCCTGGACGACACGGGGGGTGGGGTGCTGACCGCCTGCCATGGCCGTCATCAGCTCTCCGGACACGCGGAACCCCAGCTGAGACCCTCACACGGCCTACGGCGCATGGGCGGCTTAACCCGGTGTCTGTGGGCCCGTGCGGGTCGTGCCCGCGTGGCTCAGGGCCAGCGGTGCGGGCGGGCGGGAGGCGGCAGCCAGCCCACGGGAGCCAGGGATGCTCCTGTCTGGCGACGCCGGCGACGAAGCCGGTCCCGGGGCGGGTTCCCAGGGACCCGGTGCCAGCGGAACGGTTCCAAGGTCAAGACGACGGGCAGATGGCAGGCCGCTTCGCTTTATTGGTTTACAAGGCAGACGCGGACGGCAAGGGCTCCGAGGAGTCTTCGGCAGGGAGCTATCGGGTTTCCTCCCGTCTGTCCGCGCCCCCGTCCAGGTGACCAGGCAGCCTCTGGTTCTGGCTGAGACCAAACCTCCCATGGGCAACACCGGGGACACGGCAGGGGCGGGGCCGCCGCCATCTCAGCCCACTGCTTTTGTCCACGCGTGAGTGACGGAGGGACGACAGACCGGGGCACGAGGGCACCAGGGCCGGAGGGACGAAGAGCGTGAGGGCCGGCAGATGCTTGGCGGCACCCAGGGGCTGCTCCGCGAGAAGCTGTGGGCAGGAGGCCTCGGGCAGACGGACAAGCTGGGAGCCACGTTCGGCGGGACGTGGGGACACCGTTCCTGCTCCCGTGGACGTTGTCACCAAGCACGAAGGGCTGACCGGAGAGGGAGGGGAGCCTGCCCGGGGGCGGCGTCCAGGAGCTGTGGGGGAGGGGAGGGGACAGCCCACCTGTGCTTTCGTGTGGTCTCTGAGCGGGAGCCCGGACAGCAGCTGAAGTCGAGCTCACTGTCATCAACAGTCTCAGGGGGGCCCCTTGGCCTGGGTAACTGACTGACAAAATAAACGTGTCCACGGGAGTCAGACTCTTTCAGGTGCTGCGGGACGTTCCTGGTGACGCACTTCAAGGCCTCCTCCAGATGCGGTCCCGGGACCACCTGCAGAGCTTGTCAGAAGGCCCGACTCAGCAGTGCTGAGTGGGGGTCTCAAGGCGAGCCGTCCGCCCCGCGTGCGCGACAGCAAGGGCTGACCCCTGCCTGTGGCACTTCGGTGCTGCTGCTGCGTAAGGGGCCCCGAGACCGGCTGGACGGTTCTCCCCGGTGCGGTGCGGGGCAGGGCCTGCCAGTGGGAACGGTCCCCGATTGGCGAGAGCCTCCCTGGAGCCCGGTGCTCCACGTGCACGCCCTCTAGGCCTCACGACCACCCCGAAAGACGGGTTCCTGCCTCCTCCGCCCGAGGGGGGGTGACCCCTCCTGGCACGAGGCAGCCCCGAGCCGGGTTCTGGGCTCACAGCGAGTGGGGGTCTGGGTCTGGATGGACCGGGCCCTGCAGGGGCGGAGAGCAGAGCCGAAGGCGAGCGGCAGGCCAGCACCGAGGGGACCCCTGCTCGGGCGCGTCAGCACGTGGGAGACACGAGCACCCCCGCTGTGCCAATGGGCTCGCACCCTGTCCCCGAGAAGCCCAGTCCACGGCCCCCACCACCGTGTGGCCGCCGGGGACACTCCCCGAGCACATCCGGGAGAGCCAAGCGGAACGCAGCCCAGCTCCTTCAACGGCCCCCCGCCTCCTTTCCTGCCCCTCCGGGGTGTCACAAGCAGGTGTGTGTGAGGCCAACTGCGGCTGCCCCCCTACGCCTCCACGAGAGCCAGTGGGGTGGGGGCTCTCCCGTGCACCCCAGCTGGGCCGCTTGGCCCGCCTCCTAGGAAAGGCTCCCGGCCCGGCCCACCGCCGCTCCCTGGGCGGGTTGGAGCCGCGGCGCATTCCGGGCCTCACCCCCGGGAGCTTGGGTTTCAGGGGCTGCGTGCAGGCTGTGCTCCGAGGTGACCCCTGCCTCCTGCCAGTGTGACTGGCCCCAAAAAAGGAGCCGAGAGGGGCTCCTGCACCCGCACCGCATTCCTGGGCGCAGCCGCCGCCGGGGGTGGGGGGCGTTATCTGGCCGAGCACAGCTGATACGGCCCGGCCGAGAGGTGCCACCTCCAGGGAGGATTAAGGCGGAGAATTTGAGGTCAAGGGTTTAGGCCGCACCAGCTTCTATTTATAAGAAAGAGCCTCCGGGAACACAGACGAGCAGGAGACCGGGCTGGTCGGCGCGACGGCTGATGGGACGACACTCACTCGGAGGCAGAAGCCACTGGTCACGTGACCCCCCCCCCCCCCCTGCCCTGACAGCGAGGCCCCATCCATCAAGAGCTTTCCCATCAAAATCCAGGTCCCTGCGCCTGGAGACGGCCCTGCACGCAAAGCACGGAGCTCTCCTGGGACGGGGTGGTCCCGTGCCTGTGCCCCCAGTGCGTCTCGGGGCCCGCCCGGCCCCGCAGCCAGGCTCACGTGGGAACAGGGGGCACAGGCTCTCTGTCCCACCAGGACCAGAGCTGTCTGAGGCGGCCGTGGGGGCAGCACGCACAGACCTCGCTCTCTCTCGCGAACCCCACCGAGCAGGTGGGTGTCATTCCGGCGCGGGGCGTCCCGCAGTCTGCAGCCCAGCAGTCTGCCCACGGAGACACTCCCCTTCGCAGAAGTGGGGGGAGCACGGATCTCGACGCCTGATTCGAGTCCACGTGGCTGGAGGCCACGGGACGGGGGCTGGGTGACCGGCACCAGCCCAGCGGGACCAGCAGGCCAGGCTGCGGCCCAGGGGGCCTCGGGGAGACCTACCCCCAAGGGGAAACCACGTGGAAAACTGTCACTAAAATGTGTCAGGACTCGCCTCCCCAACGTGTCCAGCTCCAGACCGCTGTCCCTTCCAGTGCCCCTTGCTAACGACCCGAGCTGAAGCAAATGGCACGTTCTGGGCCGAATCCCTCGCCACCCACCGTGCACGGGGCCGCCTCTGCCTGTCAGTAACTGTCGTGTCACCGGCCTGAGAAGCGAAACATGCCCAACCTGAGGCCCCGTGTGGCAGGCGCTGTAGTGCGCCCGAGGCTCGGAGCTCCGGCCAGCGCTGCTGCGGCGTCTGGAGCAGCCACGTCTTCTCCGCCCACGGGACGACCTGGGTGTCTGCACTGTGGCTCACGGAGGGCCAGGCACGCATGCCAGCGTCACCGTCACTCACTGGACAGGAAGGCTGTCTTGCCCCACCGCTCACCTCCTGTCCAGAGCAGGAGGCATCAACCGCAGCACACACAGCACCTGGGGCCGGACGAGAAGACGGGCCGGGCCCCTCCGAGGGCACCGTCCTGGTGCGCTCCGGGTCCGCCTCGCAGCTGCCTACCCGCTGCGGGGCTGCCGCTGAGCTCCACCCAGGGCTGTGCCCAGGCATCCCCTCCCTGCCACCCACCAGAAGCGGGCCCCTGATGGTCCGCACACCGACTTGAGGGGATGACGAGCCAGCAGCACTCAGCCCCTTCCCTGTGAGCAGCCCCTGGGCGGCCGGCCCCACAGCTGCTCAGCCCCGGAGAGGAGGGAGCCTCTCCCCTCAGCACGGCCCGAGAAAACCCACTCATGCCTGTGTGCAAACCAACCGGACGGTTTAATGGCAGGGGTGGGGGATGGGGGTGGGTCGGGGAAACAGTGGAGAAGCATCTGTGGGCTCCGGTCCCGCCGCCGCCTCCTGGGGTGCTGGTGAGAACGTCCACGTGACGGGCGGCTTCAGTGCTGCTCGGCGAGCAGGAGCCGAGCAGGCAGCTGGGCCCAGGGGCTGGGAGGGACACGACACCGCTCAGCTTCTCCAGCCACCGAAGCCCTGGACAGACCTGCGGGGAGGCGCCGGGAGAGGGGCCAGTCAGCCTCGGGGCCCGCGCGGCTGCTGGCACTCGCGCTGCAGGTCTGCGCTCTCACGGCCGCACGAGGCCCAGGGGCTGCGAGTGGCCTGCGGGCCTGGCACCCACTGCAAAGGCATCACTCGGGTCCTGCCTTCCGGCCTCTGCCCACCGGGAGGCCCGTCCCTCCTCAGGCGTGGCCCTGCTCGGCCTGGCACCGCCCGCCACACCCCTGCTGAGGTCGGCAAAGCCACAACACCTCGAACCTGCCACGGAGCCCCCAAGCTCCCAGGACGAGCTTTCAAAACAGGAAGTGTGCACACACAGAGCACAGGCTGGCGTTTCCATGCACCCCCGCCCCGCCGTCACCCGTGTTCAGTGCCTCCGCCCTGGGGATACTCACGAGTTGGAGGATCCAAAGGTGAACCCTGGGGGGAAAAAAAGGACGATGTTAACACACACACACACGAGCTTGAAAGACAGAGGCGCGCCTGAGGCCACCCCCCCCCCACTGTCTCCATGAGGACAGCCCGCCCTCCCCAGGGCCCCCCCCCCCCCCCCGAGTGGTGCAGGCAGAGGGGCAGGCCCGGCCCCTCTCACTGAGCTTCTCGGGGCCGCACGGACCCACGTCACTGGGGAAATGTGTGTTTCTCGGCTTCCCCACCCACTTCCTTCCTCCCCTCCTTGAAGCGGGAGCCCGGGCCCGGGCCCGGCTCTGCGGCTCCCTGCCTGCACCTGCGCACGAGGGGCCCCTCGGAGGGCCCTCGCACGCCCGCGTCTGCAGCAGCAGCAGCGGCCGGCTTCCGTGCCCCCCGAGTGGGTCGAGGAGACAGAAACGGCTCACCCGTGCCCACTGTCTGAAGGGGCGGAGCACCAGGCGAATGCAAGACGTTTTGTGAAGTCTCCACATCTTATTTTTTGTTTGCTGGCTTGGGTTTTTAAACCCAGATCTAGTGAGGTGGTTATTTTGGGTTCTCAAATCTTGAGAAAAAAACCCAGCCAGTCGTTAATTTGGTAAGAAAAGGCATAATGCGACGAGTCCAGGTGGAATCTGCAAAGGACAGTGTGCCCTTCGGCACCTGCAGCCTGCAGAGCGCTGCCCCGAGCGCCCGGCGAACAGCACTCACGTCTCGGCAGGTGGGCGGGGGAGGGGGGCCCTAGCGGAGGAGGAGCGGGAGGGACCACCGCGCGGAGGGCCGCCTGCCTACCTCCTGCGCCCGAGCCGAAGCCAGAGAAGCCCCCGCTCTGGGTGCCGAAGCCCGAGGTCTGCTGGGACAGGGACCCGAACGTCGGCGCGTTCTGGCTGGCGAGGGTCCCGAAGGACGTGGTGCTGCTGCTGCTGCCGAACCTGGTGCCGGCGAGAAACCGCGGGGTCAATGCGGCCGCGCCGCCCTGCGCCCGGAAGCCTCGGGCTGCAGCCCCCCAGAGGACAGGCCAGAGCCGGGCAAGCCGGCTCCGCTTTCCGGAGCGGGACCGCAGGACGGCGCCCAAACTGCGGCCTGTGCGGCGCCTGCGCCCTGCCCGCGGCCCGCGGCGCGGGGCTGCGTGGAAACGGAGCAGCCCTGCGTTCCTCTGCTCTGGATCTGGCGGTTTCAGACTTTATCCCACCGTTTCTCACCGATCGGCACCCCTCCCCCTCTAACCATTCCTCTCTGAACGTCCACGCTGAGGCAAGGTGTCGTCCGCGTGCACCGCCCCAGTGGCCCTGCCACTCCCACCGTGGTGCTCCCCCAAACCACAGGGGGCACTCCTCAGAGGTCTGCGGGGTCAGAGGCCGGGGGCCTGGGCAGGGGGACGCCGGGCTGTGCGGGGACGCCACACTGGAATCGTCAGCCGGTCCTCACGAGCCCTGTGTCACAGCAGGGACCGCACGGGCGGCTGGGACCCCCTGGGACGGCCCCTCCGGGGCGGTAAAGGCAGTACGTAAATGCAACCTCAAGGTGCCCGGCCAACACGCGCCTCCAGCAACGGCAGAGCTCTGTGCTGGTGGGCGGGGCCGCTCGGGGTCACCGAGACCTGCCAAGGACGCTGGTGTCGGGTGTCAGCCCTAAGGCGCCTTTAAAAGCTTTCCTTGACTTGAATTCTTGGGGTTTCCTGGGGGAACTTAAAAAACCCATTCCTCTCCACATAAACCCGAGAAGCGATATAAAGGCTCGCTCGCTGTTCCTGAAACCGGCCAACGCTTCTGCCCCAGGTTCTCTTGTGGAGGGCGTGAGCGAGAACATCAGCTCGTTTTCCAAAAAAAGATGGTGTCACCTCGGCAAGACCCGCCCCGGGACCGTGGCAGCTCCCCAAACCACCCTCCTCTCCGATCCCCGCTCTGTGTGTCCTGTGCCGAGGGCAAGAGGTCGGCGAGACGCTCGCGTCGGGCGCTGGCACCCCCTCTGCACGAGGTGCTCTGCTGCCCGGGCCACGGGTCCTTTATGGGGGCTCCGTGGAGCGGTGACAGCCGCTTCCTCCCGGGGGCTGTGGCACCCGACTGAACTGCCGCGGCCCTTGAAGGCCGATGCCTCACACGGCATTTAAAGTGCGGACGTGCATGGGGCCAGGGGAGCAGCTTCGAGAGCTGGGGGCCCACTTAGGGCCCAGCGGGGAAGCCGGCCGGGGGGGGGGGGGCTGTGGACCGCCCGCCCTCTCTGGGGGGCTGGAGTGGAGGAGGGCACACAGGAGTGGCTCGCTCAAGGACGGCGGTCTGAGGCACAACAGCCCGAGAGGAAAGAGTCTGGAGAGGACGATTCACTCAGGATTTCCGAGCAGAAGTGACAACACGAGGGACAGTCTTGGTCGCAAAGGAGCCCCGGAAGGACTGTTTTTCTTCCTCTAACCCATCGTTTCGCTCCAGCCGGAGCACAGGGCTCCGCCCACCAGGACCCCCCACACCAGGGGCTGCCACGGCGTCTGGCGGGAAGAAGTGGGCCTTCTCGCAAGGAGTAGAGGGGTCCTGGAGCAACTCGTTTCCGCGGTTCCGCAGGGCTCTCGGGGGAGAGCAGGGAGAATGCCAGCACGTCCTTCTCCAACCCCCAGAGCCAGGCCGGCGGCCGCAGGCGCCCTGCCCCGGGGCTTACCCGAATCCTCCCGCGCTGGCCGCCGCGGTGCCCTCTCCGAACACTTTGCCTCCCGTCGAGCCCAGAGGGCTTGTAAAGGCTGGGGCTGCCCCGAATGCTGGCACCCCTCCAAACCCAGGGGACCCCCCAAAAGTAGGAGGGCTGCCAAACACTGGAGCAGCACCGAAGCCACCTGAGCAAAACAGAGGCAAACAGAAACGGGGGGAGGGAGAAGGGGCGGGAGCAGGGGACAGTGAGCAGTGGGAGCCAAAGCAAAGAGGAGGGAGAGAAGGGAGAACACGTTAGAAATCTGCACACGGGACTCGGACGGGGGGGCAGCGCCCTCTCTGTCGGCAGGGTCCCGGGAACCGCAGCCCACCCCACCGCCACCCCGCCTCCTCCTCCAGCCCCAGCCCGGGTCTGGGGCCGCTCGGGGGCGGCTCCCGGGAACTGTGAGCGCCCAGCAGACCCGCACTTGTCCGTGGGACCCCGGGGCCCTCCCAGCTGTGCGCTGGGCCTGCTGGCTCCAGGCCTCGTCACATCAGACTGCCACCAAGAGTCAGCTTGGGGCATCTGGGGCCCCTTCCAGGGTGCAGCACTGCTCTGAGATTCTCCATTGTAAAACCGTTCTCAAAGACCCCAGCCCTGTCCAGCTATCAGAGATGACGGGCAGTGTCACTGCGCGTCACCAGGCAGGCAAGGCGTCACCGCGTGGAAACCCACAGGATGGCACCGGCAGCTCCGAGGCCCCCCTCGGGAGACCCGTGGGCTGGGTCACGGCCTCTCGGGAGGGAGAGCTGCTGGGTGCTGGCGCCGCGCCAGGGGCTTTTTACTTATTTAAAGCTATCGGCTCTCACGTCTCCGCTGCGGCCTCTCTCCCCCTCCGGCTGCCCGGGAGGGTCTTCAGAGGAACGGGCTCTCCCCTGCAGCCAGGAAGCCCTCCTCCTCAGGGAGGAGGCACACCGCGCGTCTCCTCTGTGATAAGACTGCGCGCATGCCACCGCGGTCACGCGTCGGCTGTGGGGAGGCCCCAAGGCCAAGGCGCCCTCCGCAGGCTCCCGGCCCCGGCAGTGGGGCGGGGGAGGGACGGTCCTTCCCCGACTGTCCCTCCGGCTCCCGAGGAGGGTCCCGAGGCCCGAGACACTGCCTCCCTTGTTCCGGGCCATCAGCAGAGAAGCCTGGGCAGCGCCTGCTGCCTGAAACGGGACGCACAGGGCAAGACCTGTGCTCCAGGGAGCGTCTCCTGAACGGGGGTGGGGGGGGGGGTGGGGGGGCTCGCCCGGGAGCCACACGCCGCCAGGCACGAGGGCGGGACCGGGTGTTGTTCCTCTCGCCTCTTTCGGGAAGTGAGTCCCACCAGGAGGGCCCCCGGCTGCCTTTCTCCTTAACCTCTCGCTCCACCGTGACTCCACTCGGCCCGTAGAGCGTTTTTGGGGCCCGCCCCCCCGAGAAGGCGCTTTCTGCCGAGGCTCACGTTTGGGGTAGACGTTCTGTATTTTAAAACCGTGGGTGAAATTCCAAGCTATGGTAACGGGGACTGATGGGTTACAAATGTAACGGACTGGAAAAAAAAGTGCTAAACCCCTCGCAGCTGAATTATTCAAGGCGGATCCCAGATCCGGTTACCCTTCCTTTCTAGACGCGCAGGGCTCCGCAGGGCCGGGGCCTGCCGGCACTCAGACCGCGAGGTGCAGGCGACTGGAGGCCAGGAGTCACCAGGACACAGGCAGGGAGACGGATGGGGAGAGCACGCGCACACACATGCACACACACGCACATACACACACACGCACGCACAGGGCCCACACAAGGCTGGGTCACAGCTGTGTGAGACGGGAAGAGAAGGCTCGTTCTGGTCTTGTTTCCGGAGACGGCAACCCGCTCCCGATGCTAGGAGGGGCTCGATGTTACTAGATGCCGTATTTTCATGCTTTTCTTCCCCAGATCAGTACAAAAAAACGTCCTAGTACCCACCGACCCTAAAATGTCTGGTTCGCCGAGGGCGTGTGCCAGGTGTGTGGAACGCTCCGTGTGCCAGGTGTGTGGAACGCTCTGCTCGAGCCCCACTCTCTCGGGGAGCGAGGGGTCCCCACTGCACAGGTGAGGACGCCGAGGCCTGGAGCCGTGTCCTCTGTCCACGGGCAGCGAGCTGGTGCAGGGCGGAGCTGGGGCTGGAATGAGGGGTGCGAGGACCACCTCTCACCTGACCACGGTGTGTTGCGTGCCCCTTCCCCCACCGCCACTAACCCGGCAACCCCAGCAACAGAGCGGGGTGAGCCCAGAGGACTGGACGGCGGCAAGGTCACTTCCAGCCCTGAGCATAATTTCCTAACGCAAGTGGGCTGAGGGAGGGTGGACACTTCTGGAATTTTCAGAGACCCCCCCCTGGACCCTCAGTCTAAGCCCCTCGGAGAGCCGAGCGTGCCAATCCCGGTGCCTCGGCCCCTGTGCTGCCCGGGCAGGTGGGCAGCTGCCGTGCCGAGGACAGGCGTCCAGCGGATGCGCCAGGCACCGCTCTCCACGGAGGCACACGCCCTCACCGTCACCTGCCCAGCCGCCAGCTCACTCGTCGCGTGTGTCTGCCAGGGAGCGCGCTCTGTTTGAGGGCTCGGACTCGGTGGTATCACGGGGTGCGTGTCCTGGATCCTGGCGCGGGTCCAGGACAAGGAACGACACGTAAGGAGAACACCCGAGTCAGAGACACTCGGGTGCTCCTGAAGGAAACAGTCTCGATGACGAACGGACTCAGAGCTCTTCGGCAAGGGGCGTCTGCCCTGGGAACGAGGAGCGAGCGAGCGAGCGCCTTTGAACCGTCCGCTGCACGGGGGCTGGGGCCAAAACGGAGCCGTGCCGCCCGTCCCCCGTCCCCGTCAGGTTCTAGGGAGGAAGCACCAACACCCGGCACAGCCGGGTCTGAGGGAGCGTGCCCAGGGCTCTCGGAAACCACGGCCCTCGGCCCGCAAGGGGTTCCAGGTGCGCACCAGGGGCGGTCCTGGTCAGAGCGCCCCCCGCGTCAGGCCCGCAGTGGGGTCTTCCCCGGCACTGGCAGGACTTCAGTCCACCACACACCCGAGCGGGGGAGGGCCCCCGCCCACCCCAGGGGGGCCTGCTCGGAAGAACGGCTTTTTCAGCAAACACCCCCTTCTGCCCTGCCTTAAACAAACAAACAAACAAACAAACAAACCCTCTCACACAACTGTCCACGCCACAGGGACGCGAAGGCAGACCCCCTGTAGACCTCAGAGACAGAAATGAAGTATGTTTTTGAGTCTAAACATACAACGTCCTTGAAAAATTTTGGTTCCAATGTAGTACGTGGTTTCAAAAAGTCGCAGTTCGTAAACAAAGCGCTTTGAGTGACGCTGGGTCAGAGGGCAGGGCTGGCAGTGCTGCCTGTTCCCGGTTACCGGGCGCACCCAACTGTGGGCGCTAACCGGGCTGCACGCGTGCCGCGTGACTGTCTGGGTATCGTGCACGTGTGTCCAACGTGTTCATGTTTGTTAGACTCAGAAGCAAAAAAAAGAGATTTGGCCAAGACGACAAAACGATACAGACAGAAGAAATTACACAGTCTGTCTCATAAGCGCCCTTACTTTGGTTCTGTGGTTGCTAAACAGTCACGTTTTCTTTCCTGAGAAGAAGACTCTTAAGTTTTCTTCAGGTTCCCCTATATGCGCTCTGTGCTTTCTAACACACCCCGGGAGACCCAGACCAGCGTGGGCACGTAGTAGATGCTCAGCAAACACAAAGGGGGCGGGGCCTCGCTTCACCCCCCCAACCTGCCCTTCCCGAGGGCCACCGCGAGCCACCTCCTTCTCCTTCCGGACAGCTGCGCACAGAGGGAACCCCAGCGGGTAGGGACACCAGTACCTGTTTTGTTTGGCGCGGAAAACCCGAAGCCTTGGGACGCCACGCTTCCTCCTCCGGAGCTGAAGGTGCCGGCGGGTTTCTGCTCCCCAAACGAGGAGCCGGCGAAGCTGCCGAACGTCTTGGCCCCGCTGTTTCCGAACAGGTTAGAGGTGCCTGAGGGGACGACAGGCGAGCGGGAGGGGGGTCAGAGGGAGAACACGGGTTTCCTCCCGGTCCGCCTCTCGGGACAGAGAGGGAAGGACCCTTGGCCGCGGGTTCGGGAGACGGGAGCGAGTGAGGGGGGTGAGCTGAGCGGGGGCAAACGGACGCCTCCTCTGATCCCTGACCCGCCTGCGCCTTGACGGCCAGTGCTCAGTCCCGCTGGGACCCGGGCCCAGGACGCCCTGACACCACTCTGCAGGCAGAGAGCAGTCGGGCGGGGGTGGGGAGGGGGCTCCTTTGCAGAAACCCATCTGCACCACCGCCGGGGTGGGGCCTCTCCGCGGGGAGGACCGGCCCAGCGCTTCCCTCCAGACCGGATTCTTCTGAGAGCGAGGCTTGTTTCCACCCGTCTCCTCCTGAAGACCACCTTCGAATTCCGTGGAGCCCGAGAGAACGACACCAGAGCAAACCCCAGCCCAGTGTGCCGGCCCCCAGCCCTCTGTGGCCGAGCCCGGCCTGCTCGCTGCCCGGCCCACTCGGGGAAGGAACGCAGACGGGCAGCAAGCGCGGGGCTCCGGCCTGAGCCGATGGGGGCCAGGTGTGTTCTGAGAAGGGGAGAGGGGCCAGCAAGATCTCTTTCTAAGGAGTCCGATTAAGCCCCCGACCTTTCAGAGGCACATCTACGGGTCATTCCCTCAAATACGCTCCGGATCCCCTCCAGCAACGAAAGGAAACTGACCACCAAACCCAAGCTGCGTGGCAAGCGTCCGTCTCCCCACCTGGTACGGACGGGTGTTTATTAGAGTTCGCACCCACAGGACACAGGTGTAGCTGGGAGGCTGGCGGGACGAGCTCGGGGCGGGGGGGGCGGGGGGGTGAGGGGGGTGGGGAAGGAGGGGACTCCGTGCCAGGGGCGGAGCTCGAGTGTCCGCATGAGGCCAGGCCGCCCCACCAGGTGCTCACGGTGGAGACAGCGGGAGGGAGGGGGTCAGTAGGGTCACTCACTCTCGAGTCAGGCTGTCTGAAGAGGCACTCGGCCCACCGCTACCCTGCCAGTGCCAAGGACCCCTCTCCCTGCTGCGGACCCCACGTGTGAGACGCATCCGTTAATGCTGCAGTCGCAGTGCTTGACCCGCGGTCCTGGGGCGAGCGGCCTCACCTCAGGGACACGCCGGCCCCGGCTGCCAGGCCCCGATGACACGGAGCCTCGGACCACCGCACGGTCACCCCACCCGCCCTCTGGAACTACTGCTGACGGTGCGAGAGCTGGGCCGTGAGGTGCCCGCCCGACGGCGGGGGCGCTCAGCCTTTATCTAGGGCCCCTGGGCTCCCGCCCCTGGGGCGCCCCCGTGAACAGCCCGGCCGGGCCCTGGATGAGCCGGCTGGAGGCCCTCCCCCCCGCGACGCCCTTCGGTGGCTGTCCACTCGACGCCGGGTCCGCAGCCTGGCTTCTCGGTCCCCCTCCAGCCCGGCGCTTCCAGGGCGGAGCCCGCCATCTTCTGACTTGTGCCACCGACGCAAGATTCCAAAGGGCAAACGAAGCCCCACTCGGGAGTAGCAGCCAGATCTCCTCTTGGAGAAACTCAAAGCACAGAGGGGAAATGACCTCACTGGGACCATGCCAGGAGACTTAGCTTCCGGAGGCCGGAGAACATTTACAAGTTCTTGGGCCTCCTCACCCCGCTACCTCGTTAAGAACCCCTTGTCTTGAAGATGTTCCCAGCATGTTACAGTGAACACGCACGAGTTCTGCACTCAGACCTGGCTCAGAACTCCTCTGGACCGGGACGCTGAGCAGGACTGGACCCGGCCGACCCCGGGCCCCGCACGCACGACGTGGGGGACGGCAGCTGCGCCCACACAATGCCACTGGGAGGGGCGAGCGAGACGAGGCCTCCTCGGGCCCCAGGAAACACAAGCTCTGGTTCCTGGCGCACCCCCCACCCCCCCACCACGCAGCAATCACCATCAGTGTCATTAATAAAGCACAGAGCAGGGCGGCCGCAGGGAAACCACACCCTTTTCACTCTGCGAAGGCGGCAAGAATCAACCGTTCGCGTCGTAGCCGCGGCCATCTGCAGTCTCAAGAGGGGCCCGGCACACTGAGCCAGTTCCGGCTGAGAGCTGCTCTGAGCCAAGCGGCTGAAACATTGCCTGCTTTTCTGTCTACGGTCAACGTGTCTCTCGGCTGTCTCCGAACGGCTCCAAGCAACACAGGCTCCGAGGCTCGAAAATCTGGTGAAAAAGAGATTCTCCTGGTTGTTGGAACAGCATCTCGTTGTAGAAGGGCCTCATGAACTAGCCGGTAAGAACGCCTGTCTCTGGGGAGCCACCTGCCGCCTCCCCCGGGGGACAGTGCAGGGGACGCGGGCACAGCCACCCTCTCGGGCCTTCCGTTCGGCGAGGACACTGGCACAACCGAGCATCGCCCTGAGGACAGGACCTCGGAGGCCAGGCCCCACGCCCCCCTGTGGGTCTCCAGCCCGTCAACGGGAACTCAGCACCGACCGAGGGATTTCCGAGAAGCGCCGGTCCAGGACACTTTCCGAGACGTTTTCTTCAAAAGGAGCTGCAAAGGGAGCCCTGTGAGCCCGAGAGCCCCACCAAACAGCTTCCTCATCTCACACACACACCTTCCGGGCCCCGGACAGACAGGCCCGTGCCGAGGACAGCTCCGCCCAGCGTCCTCACACCTCGTGACCTGCCATGGTGCTGGACTTTAAAGGACCCCTGGGGTTCATGGTGGTGGACCTGCGTGTTGTCTCTGGAGAAGGTGGAGGAACCTGCACAAAGCGTGGGCCTGTGCACGCAGCACGCCCTCCCCACACGACCTTCTCCGACTTCGCTGAGCTCCAGCGACTGCTTGGGGCTGCAGGGGGCGGCCCCGGGACCTGACCCGCTGGGCCTGCCGGTCCCAAGGGGCCTGCGGGTTGCCCGACCGGCGCTCGGACAGGTGTCTGTGAGGGGGAGTGAGTGGGTGACGCCACGAGGGAGGAGCACAGACAGGGCTGTCCCGCGGGCACACCTGGGAGGGGTGCGCCACGCTGCAGAGCCAGGAGGGTGTGGGGAGGCGGGCTGGTGGGGCAGCGCTCGGGAAGCACACCCAGACCATTACACTCCGGCTAAACCACTCACTGGCAGTCGCCTCCCGGAGGCCACCCCCTTCTCTGTCCCGTGGACGGAGCGGGGACAGCCGCGTCTGAACCACTGCTGTGAGAAGGGGCCAGACCGCAGACACGGAGCGCCCGGCACGCCGAGGTGACCCACAGCGGCGACCGTCCCTCCCCCCACATCCCGTCCAGGGGCCCAGTGACCAGAGGCCACGCCGCACAGGGAAGAGACTCCCGTCCCCCTGAAGGGAGGGAGGGGCGGGCTCACACGGGTGGGGCGGGGGAGCAGTGTGAACCCGGGCACCGAAGCAGGGAGGGCGTGCTGGGGAGACCGAGTCCAAGCCAGAGACGTCTGTGCACATCTCCTAACGCTCCTCTGAGGCTATGTTTGTTGACGGGGAGGGAGGCCGGGAAGGGGAAAGAGAGACAGAGAACGAGAGAGAGACACTGATCGGTTGTCTCCCATACACACCCCGCCCGGGAATCGAACACACAACCTCTCTGGTACAGGGACGATGCCCCAGCGACTGAGCCGGCCGGCCGGCCATGGCCAGAAAGAATCCGGGGCCAGCGCACGAAGGACCCTGGACGCCAGCCTGTGGAGCTGGAGTCCGTGCGCTGGTCCGGGGGAAGCTGCCAAAGGCTCTGAGTAGGGACAGTGGCAGGATTATCGTGGCGTCTCGAGGCACTCCATCCGGCGGGGTTTCCAGAGCGTGGCGGAGGAGACTGGAGGCCCCTGTAACCCCTCTGTGGCACACGTCCCACAGTGGCAGGAGAGGGCAGAAGAGGGACGGGCTGAGAGGCAGGGCAGGGAGAGGACCTGGAGCGGCCATGCACACGGTCCAGGGAAGGAGCGGTGCCCCCCAGTCCCAGGCGCCGCAGAGTCCCCCGGGGGAAGGGGCTGCGTCTGGTGACGTGCAGACGGCACCCCCAGCCCGGGGGCTGGGTCGCGGCCCTGACTTCTAGCTCCGTCTTCCCCACCGTTCCTTCCTCTTCTCCTGGTCTTGGTCCTCGGGCCGCAGAGGCCGCAGTCCCTCCCACCACCACATTATATGTTTAGTTGTTAAAAACAACAACAACAGGGCTAAGTCTGTCCTGTACCCTCTCAAGTTCACTCCCACTTCCCCGAGGCACACAAGTCAAGTGCCGGGCAACAGCTGCCAGCGCCCAGGAGGCCAGGACCAGCAGGGCCTGGCGTCGGGAACAGACGTGTTTATCTTAAACCAGGACGAGCGCATCGGGAACAATGGCGCGCTGCAAACGGGCTCGGGGAGGGCACGGTCCAGTCTGCCCGGCGTAAACAAACACTCCCCGGTGCCCCGGCGCGCGGGGCCGGAGAGTCCGGCCCATCAGTGAGGGAAGGCAATTCTCCCACAGGCAAGAGCCGTGGCGTTGGAAGTGGACTGGCTGGAAGGACGTGAACTTTTACAAGGGGAGGCCTCGCCGCAGTTTTATCCGAACGGGCTGGTAAGTCTCACAGATGAAAACCGACCCGTGGGGTAAGCCCACACTTGTAACGGGTGCGTTATCAAGGGCCTGTTCTGTGCCAGATGCTGTGGGGCACGTTGTGCAAGATGCAGCTGAACTCCCGATCTGCTACTTTCCGGCTACATGACTTAACTGCCCCCACACCCTCCCTGCAAAGAAGTCACCTGACCATTTAGAGCTTGCTCCCCACTCGATGGTGCAGAGCACTAGGCAGGACCTGGTGTTCACACTCTGTGTGTGCAGCCCTGCAGCTCCGCGTGGCTGCCTCTCACGCGTGTCCCACTGGGGACCAGGCCCGCAACCCGGGCAATGCGCCCTGACGGGGAATCGAACCTGCGACCTTTTGGTTCACAGTCCAGCGCTCAACCCACTGAGCCACACCAGCCGAGGCCATCTTTCCTGTCATGTTACCAGATGGACAGTGACCTCAAAGTAACAGACCTGTGAATCCAGCAGTCCTGGGACACAGAGCTTTGCTTTCGACTGCAGGGACGCCTGCCCTGTGCGCAGAAGGCCAGCCCCCGGCCTCCGAGGTCGGGCACAGCGTGACAGGCGAGGGCAGCGTGTGTGCAGCGCACGAGACGACAGAGGCTGAGGCTGAGACGGAGAAGACGGGGACGACCGACTCCCAGCTCCCCACCTCAGCCCCATCGGCAGCGGGACGTAGGTGTTTTTAAACATCTAAACCAAAGAATTCCTCTCATTTCCCACACGAAGAGAAAGGCGAACAACGAGTTTTAAACGTCAGCCAGCAGAAGGGTGCGGCGTCACCTGAAACACGACGAGAACGTAAGGCCTGAGCAATACCGCAGGCTTCGTTCCACTTCCAGGTCACTTTCCCCCACAGCACCAGGCTCTATGGAGCCGGCCCGGAGAGGGCGCTGCTGCCCGGACAGCGCCCCGCTGCGCCCCCGAGCACCCCGGCCGGCCCACTGCCCTCGTCCGCGCCTGCCTGCCCGCGTGCACCTCCAGGCACTTCAGTCCCAGCTCCTGGCACGCCCCCCCCCCCCCCCCCCCCCGCAGCCCCACTGCCTCCTCAGGACCACGTGGGACACTCACTAAAGAACTGAGACCGAGAAACGAGGTCACAACAGGCCACACCGCCCTGGGGCAGGTGTCCCTTCCCACCCCGGTCACCGAAGTGCTGGCAGTACCACAAAGATGACAGCGGCGTAGGGGGCGGAGGGACGGGGAAGACCCGCTGGACTCACTCGAGGCGGCCGTGGATCCGAAGCCCCCGCTGGCCGAGCTGAACGGGTTCTTGTTGGCCGCGTCCTGGCTGGGCTTCCCTCCGAGGCCGCTGAAGAAGCCGCCCCCTCTTGTGGCGCCTCCGGACCCGAACACGCTGCCACTGGACGACGCCGGCTGCTGGGGAACAGGGGCGGGAAGCGGGGCAGGGTGAGAGGCCGCGCGTGTGCGGACCGGAGGCCGGCACGGCCGGGGCACACGGGGAGGCCCGGTCCGTTCCGGAGTGGATGTGCTCGCCACCCCGAGGAAGCCAGGCTCTGCACGGGCCCTCCGAAAGAGCCTGGAGCGCCCCACTCACCCACGGCCGAGGTCCTCTGAGCCCGACTCGTGGTGGGCGGGTGGGGACTCTCAGCGTCGCACTGCCCTGCGGCCTGCGGTCCCTGCTGACACGATGCCAGGGGCGAGACACCCACCCCTCCCGAGTCCCCCCAGTGAAGAAGCGTAAAGACACTTCCAGGCTATCGTGAGCACCTCCTGTTTGGGTCCCCCCGGTCTCCGGCTGAACTCGGGAGCCACTGCCGTCACGTGGCCTGCGCCGGCTTCTCCCCCAACATGGGTGCTCCTCCCACTCCCCGGTGACTGTGCCAGCGCCGCAGAAAGTCTCGAATGGGCTCCACCGCCGAGGTGGTGACCACCGCTCGTGGCTGCACATTTCCTTTCCTTTTGGGTAGACACCCAGGACTGGAGTGGCCAGCCCGTAAAACCCGTGCACATTTAAGATGCTAAGAGGCCGCCAAGCGATGTTCCGGGACGACCGCACCACGTCACACTCCCACCAGCAACACGCAGAGACGCAGCTGCTCTGGAGCCGCGGTCCCGGCCTCCCCCACCTCCTGGCGCGCACACACAGATGGGTTCACTCCTAACATTCTCTGGGTCACCGAAAACTGTGTCTTCTGCTGACTGACCCCCCAAAATAATTCTCATTCATTCACATGGATGGCCATTGTTGTACTGGCCGTAGTCACCGTTTCGCCTGATGGTCTGAGGGAAAAGCGGGCCGAGCCCGGCTGCACGGGCTGGCACTGAGTGTTTCGGAAACCCCTGTGGCGCGCCGGCCGGAGGCTCTGGGCTGTCCCGGCAGGTGCAGAGCCGCACCGCGCCGCGGGTGCCACCTGCATGCCCCCGAGGACCAGCCAGGCCGAGCTGCCCTCCACGTGTTCACTGCCACTCGCGTGTCCTCTCCCGTCAGTATCTGCCCAGGCACTTGGTTTACTTCTCAAATCGGGTGTCCTTTTATTTTTGATTCACAGGAGCTCTTTACACAGGCAGGCGCGAAAGCAGGTTTCCAGCTGTCCATGTGGAAGATAATAAACAAATAGTAACGCAAGAGTAAGCTCTTCTTGGAGGCGTACTCAGCAAAGCACACCTGCTTCCGTGCTCCACGCTGGAGACTGCAGACAGAAGCCGTCTGGCTCGATCCGTGTTATAAACATCTCCTCCCAGCCTGCGCCCTGCCTTTTCATCTTGCAACAAGTCCCTTGATGAGCACTAGTTTGTAATTTTAATGAAGTCCAGGTTTCAATTTTCTTCTTTTATGGTCAGTGCCTTCTGTGCCCTAAGGAATCTTTGCCCAGCGGCTGCTGATGCCAACCGACACTGCTGACACCCTGGGCGGGGCAGTTCTGTGATCCGGAGGGCTGCAGGGGGCCTGGCGCGCCCCCGGCCCGCGCCCACTAGATGCCAGTAGAATCCCCATTCACGAGGACCACGCAGGTCTCCTGACACTGCGACCGTGGCAGTCCCCTGGGGGACAAGACCAATGCTGGCTGACAACCGCTGGTCTGCTCCAAGGTAGCACAGGTGTTTTAAGATTCCTCTTTAGCCCTGACTGGTACAGCTCGGTTGGCTGGGCATCACACTACAAAGAGAGAGGCCGCCGGTCAGTTCCCGGTCAGGGCATGCGCCTGGGCTGCGGGTTTGGTCTTCGGTTGGGGCATGTGCAAGAGGCAACAGATTGACGTTTCTCTCTCTCTCTTTCTTCCTCCCCTCCCCCTAAGTATAAATAAATAAAATCTTTAAAAAAATTCCTTTTTTAACATTTGGTTTTGGGAAGGTGAACACTGATGTGTCCAGTTGTGGTTTTCTAGTGTTTATTCTCAATTTCTTAGATCCATGGATGCCTGTTTACCAACAAATTTGAAACAAAAGATTGGCCACAGTTTCTTCATGTAATTTTTTCTTCTTAAAGATTTTATTTATTTATTTTTAGAGAGAGGGGAAGGGAGGGAGAAAGAGAGGGAGAGAAACATCAGTGTGTGGTTGCTTCTTAGATGGCCCCCACTGGGGACCCGGCCTGCAACCCAGGCATGTGCCCTGACTGGGAATCGAACTGGCGACCCTTTGGTTCTCAGCCCTAGCTCAACCCACTGAGCTGAACCAGCCAGGGCTTCAGGGAATTTTTTCCAAGCCCCCCTCTGTCCCCTCTCCCTGGGACCCTGACCGCAAGCGCAGTGGACTGCCCGCCATTGCCGCTCTCGTCACTCACGGCCTGCCTTTCCCCGGCCCCGGAGCTCCGTCCGGGTCACTTCTGCTGACCCGCCCCAAGTCCCCTGCTCTTCTGCAGCACTCACTCCGCCGCTGTCCTGTCTAGCCACTCTTTACTTCAGGCACTGAGTGTTAACTTCGGGTACAGAAGTGTGTTTCTGTAATTCCCGTTTGTCTGCTGAGACTCTTTATCATTCCTTCGTTTCCTGGTAAGTCCTCGAGTACGACACAACAGTTGGTCTAAAGACTCCGTCCAACAGTTCTAAGATCTGGACCGTCAACACGTTGTTTTTGCTGATTTCCAGAATGTGACTGTGAGGTCCCCTTTTGTTTTTACTGCTCTGCACGTTACACAATCACTCGGGGGGAGGGGCGCATGCGCTGGCCTCCGTGCACAGTCGTGGGGTGCCCGAAGCAGCCTGATGCTCTCCCCAGAGCGTGGGCCCTCTCCTGCACCCGGACCCCGACATGAGGGGGCAGCGTGCAGACCTCGCCCGCAGCTGCGGGGGGACGGAGGCCCGGGCTGCTGTCTCTGCTTCGGGCTCAGTTTCTCCGTCTCGCTCTTGTGTTTGCGGCAGCCGGGCCACCTTGGGATCCAGCAGTTCCTGGCAACGGGAGATCATAAGACCGCAAGCTTTTTCATTTCCCAGTTCTGCCCTTGCTTCCCTTTTCTTACTGGCAGAAGTTGGGGTGGGGGGTGGACTGGGGGGTTTTTACGCTGAGCAAATTACTGCTGTATTAGGTGCAAGTCTCTCAGACCCCAATTTGTTTTTAAAACAGCTTCATTGGGATATCATTCATAACACCACAGAACTGACTCAAAGTAAAAAATTCAGTGGTTTTTGGTATTTACACTTTTAATTTATATATATAAAAAACATAAAACGTGTCATTTCACCCACTTTGAAGCGCACGCCTCGGCGGCACTAACTCTAGCCACGGTGCTGTGCGGCCACCACCACCGTCCATTTCCAAAGCGTCTTCACCGCAACCGGAATCCTGAGACCACTGAGCAATCGCGTCCCCGGTTCCTCCTCCGCCCGGACACTGGTAAGTGCTCATTTAATTTTTGGCTCTATGAATTTGCCTACTCTTCTTGTTTTGTCTTTTAAATGACTTTATTTTTAGAGAGAGGGGAAGGGAGAAAGAGAGGGAGAGAAACATCAGTGTGTGGTTGCCTCTCGGGTGCCCCCTACTGGGGACCTGGCCCGCAACCCAGCCTCACGCCCTGACCGGGAAACAAACCAGTAACTGTTTGGTTCACAAGCCGGCACTCAGTCCACTCAGCCACACCAGCCAGGGCCTATTCTTCCTGTTTTAAAAATAACGTTTTAACCTCCTTTGTCTTTATTTTTTATTGTGGCAAGTGTAAGTAACGTAAAACTCACCACGTTAAGAGTGCAGCTCACTGGCATTAAGCACACTCAGCACTGGGCTGCCATCGCCACCACCCATTTCTAGGGCTTTCTCATCTTTTCAAACAAAGATGCTATACTCATAACAATAATTCTGCAGCTCTCTGTGTTTTAATTTGTATTACTAACTAATTTGAATATGTTATCAGTCCCTGGCTATCCGCCCCCATTTCTAACTTCTGTAAAAAAATTGCTGTAATGTATACGTAAAGCTTACGATCTTAAGTGTTTTTAAGTGCACAGTCCAGTGGCGCGAGCACATTCACAACGTGCGCAGCCACCGCTGCCCGTTTTAATGGAGTCTTCCCCAACTCCCTCTCTGTCACCTCCATCCCGTGCCCAGGTTTCCCGTGCCGAGTGCCGAGTGGACTCTGACCTGGGAGTGTTGATGACGGTGGATGAACCCCACATCTGACCTCAGTAGCACTTCACAAGGCTCCTTCGCACCCCCCTTTCCTGGCCTGAGGGCAGGCACTACCTGACGTCCACCATGATGGCCGACGCGGCCCGCACCGTCTCCCTGCGTATGTGCAGCCCAGCAGCAGCGCTCTCGAGTCCGGCTGCCTCGCTGAACACCGTGCGCACGTGGCCCGCCCGTCTGCTTCTATGCAAGAGCGGCGCCTTTTACCCACTGCTCTGTGATGCTCCACCGCACGAACATGCCACGGGGACTGCACCCACGCCCCAGCCGAGAAGCGCCTGGGTCGTTCCCTGTGCTTAGCGGTCATGAGCCAGCTGCTGCGGACGCCCTCGTCCATGGCCTTGGAACAAGGGCGCTCGGTTCTCCCGCTGCCTCCCCGTCTGGAAGCGGACCTGCTGGAGCGGCAGGAACCTTGCGTCTCCAGTCTCGGTCCCACTGGACGACTTTCGAAGGCGAACAACCCCCCACCAGCAATGTGTGGGTGCTCCTCCTCGTTCCCCGTCCTCGCCACCACTGGGTGTCGGCAGCCCTTCCGGCGCTGGCCGTTTTGGTGGGGGTGCAGTTCTCTCTTCTTTTTGGTTGGTATTGTTTATGTTTTCTGAATACAACTACTCTCTTGGTTATATACGCTAGAAATTTCCCATTTCATGGCTCCTTTTACCCTAAAATTAAGAAAGCTGCAATTTAACGAGACCAAGTTTTCCTTCCGCCCGAAGAACGTCCACCAGAATCTCCACCAGGCCCCCTCGGCGAAGCGCTCTCGGCGTCCGCCTGGAAGACGCCTGGCCACGTTCTGCAGAAGCAGCTTCCGCCGGGTCTGCGGAGTTCAGGACGGCAGACCGTCTCCGGTCCTGCTTTCTCCGAGTGCCTTTGACATTTCACCCTCCTCGTCCTTCGGGTCGAGGTCCCGGACTCGACCTCCTTTTACCCGTCCTGCGTGGCATCTGTCGGACTTCGGAACCTGCGGCATACTCTTTCTGTTGCTTCTGGAAATTTCTGTCTGGGTCTCTTCTTGCATTGCCATGCTTTCCTTCTCTTGCTCCTCCGTCTGATTAAATGTACGTTGGGTTTCCCCTTTTAGGACTTCTGCTTTTGCACCTTCCATGGGGCAGTCCAGGTAACTTAATCCGAACTGGTTTGTAGTTCAAGGTTCAGCCAGCTGTTATTCGATGGGCCAAGTCCAGCCTTCTGGTTTTATGAATACGGTTTTATGGAAGGATAACCAAGCCCTCAGTGTCTAAAATGTTTCCTGTCTGGCTCTTTACAGAAAAAGCTTGCTGACCCTTGGCCTAGTATATTACTGTTCTCTTCACCTGGGTCTAATCTGGTTACATAAAATTTTAGTTACTACATTTTTCTACAAGATCTGTTTGGTTCTTTTTCAAAGCTGCTATCACACTTCTTGTAATTTCCTATTTTTTACTGGTATTTTCAAGCTTGTCTTTTATTTCTCCTAAACACGTAAAGCCCAGCTGTTTTACAGCCTAGGACAGTGATTTTCGACCAGTGTGCTGCAAGAATTTTTAAAACCTGACCAAGTCGGGGGCACTGACCTCTTTTCCCTTAGACTGTCAGGTTAAAAATGATAACAGCCAACACTACAATGGCTGTCTGGTGTGAATCAATCACAATTATACCTACTTTTTTGTCCGATTGGCAAAAAGCACGTTTTTAGTGTGCTGCAGAGTTCCAGCCCTGAGGTGATGCGTGCAGGAGATGAAGGCGCTGGAAACGAGCTGCTCTGGGAGTCCCTGTGCGCCTGATGTTTGTCCTGGCTCTTGACCACGGTTCCTCGGTTCCCGCTGTGACTAAGTCTGGGGACCAACGTCCTCAGAAATGACCCGAGGTGGACAAGAACACAGCCAGTAACAGAGTGGCGAGTTGACACGGTGACGGACGGCTCCTAGACTTAGTGTGGCGAGCACGTGGACAGACAGACACATGCCGAGTCGCCGTGCTGGACGCCGGAAACCGATGTTGTGCGCGGGCTGTGTTTCAGTGACGTTAACTACTCGAGGCTGAGCGTCATGCTGCTTGTCTTCGCGCCTGCCACTTCGGCCCGGCGGCTGCAGACACAGCCGCCCCAGGACCACGCCAGGCCACACGCGCAGGCTGGGGCCGGCGCGTCCGGAGCCACAGATCGCCGCGGGGAGGACCGCTCCCTTTGTGCGTATCTGGGATAGTGACTTCTGCTCCTTGGCCCTTCCAGGTTAGTAAAACAGGAAACTCCAATCTTCTCAGATCAGTAGACGCTTTCAGGGCGAACTTGGGTTCTGTGCTCCATCACCGCCATTGGTTCCCATTTTCCTTGTGATTCGGCAAACTACCTTGTCAGCTCACGAGCGCTTTTAAGAACTCTGGCTTCGTGTTTTATCTAGCAGCAGTTTCAGCTGTGGTCAGGGGCGAACTGGGTTTGAGAGGTCTGACCCCCATCACTGGAAACTGGAGAAGTTCCATTTCTCTCTGCCCAGGATCCCCGACTAGCGCAGAGCCCACCTTCAAAGGAGGCAGACGCTGAAGGAAATCTTTCCCCAAAGATGCATAAAAACAAGTAACACGCCCTGCACTTCCCCAACTGTGGACAAACACCAGCTCCACCTTCAGAAAGCCACAGTCACTCCCGGCAGACAGGAGCGCCTCTCTTCAGGAGGACTCCTCACGGGTTACTCTGACCTAATGGTGGCAACCTCCAGGCCCTTGGGGTCCTCATCGTCTCATGAGGACCCGAGGGCACCTGCCTGACGGAGGTACTATGACGACAGGAGTCAATTTACATACAGCACCCAAAACCACGCCCAGCACACAGTCACTAGCCATGCAAAACAGCTCAGGTCACCAAAAGGGGTCCCTGGTTTCTTGCAAGTTCTTGGCTGATGGAGGTCAGGCAACGTGCTTCCCTTTAAAGAAGGGTCGGCAGGCAGCGATCCTCTCGGATCAGAGGCTGGGGCTCGCGCACACAGGGGCTGCGGGCTGTGGCGAGGCGCACCACCCGCACAGATCCCAGCGTGTGTAGGGGCCGTGAGGGTGGGGCTGGGAGACGTCGCCACGCACAGAGCCCAACACCCATGCTTACCTGGCCAAAGACTGTTCCCCCGGTACTGGCGGCTTGACCAAACAAAGAACCAGTATTACTAGATCCAAAACCTATAAAGTAAAAGGAGAGTAAGAGTTTAAATTGGGTGAGTCTGTTATAATACCCAAGTTTTTTTTAAAACGGCCACGAAGCATGCTGAGATACCGTACAATACATCAGCCCCTGAATGAACTCTGTCCTCCCATCTAGGAAATGAAGAAAGTCCTGAGTAAACACAGGTGTTTTTGCTTCGCTAACACTTGATCACTGCACGAATCCCAAAGCCCCAAGGATCGAGTCCTGCCTCCTGCCAGGCCCGAGGGGGCGGGGACGAGGTGGGGACGGGGCAGGGCCTCCTGGGAGGAGCTGTGCCCCGGACTCTCAGCCGCCAAGGGGTCACTGCCCGCTCACGTCTGTGCCCTGGCTCCCTCTGACCTCCCAGGGCAGACTCCCTCAGGGCAGTCTGTCCTTCTCCGGCATGGCATTCCTCGGGTGAGGTGCTGGGCCGAACAGGGCCGGGGAGGCCGGGCCAGCGCCGCGGCACAGGAAGAGCCCCACCCGACGGAGCTGGGAGGCAGGAGCGCCAGCCTCCCTCCCATCGCCGGACGAGGCAGGGAGCACAGGCAGGCCCCCGTTCCTCAGCCAGGGCTGGAGTGGCGGCTCGGGGGCCTCTCCGCAGCTGCTGCAGGAGGGGCGGCTTCTTCCCAGGCCTCTGGTTATGACAGAGCAGTCTGACTGTGTGCGTGCAGGGGGGACCTCAGGTTCTGACTGAACCAAGGGTGCCGAAGAGAGGGGCCGAACGTCCCACTCCCTGGGACTCAAGACCTCCCCCGTCCTCCCTCCAGGCCAGGTCACCGGTGTCGGTGTCGGCTGACCTGACTCTTCCCAGGCCGGCAGGCGGGCCCCGGGGCCGTGTCCCACCCCCGAGTCCTTGGAGCCGAACTCAGAGGAAGCCGAACAAACGTTTGTTGAAGGAAGGAAAGGAAAGATTTCCTTTCTAATAAATGAGGAGCCATTTTCAAACAAGTTACCACCGGGGGAATGAACTCGCAGTTGCGCGGAACCCTACCGACAAAGAAACCAATAACCCTGTTCCCCCAGAGTCCCCTCTGCAGAAGAACCGCCTTCCATGAGCTGGCCGTCAGGGAGTGAGCCTTTGGAAACAGGTTTCAAATCGTTCTGCTGCAACATTTTAAAAAGGAGCTGCTACAACTGGATGTGCAACAAAAATTCCATTTTAGTTTTCCAAAAAGTAAAATGCAAAGATTTCATTTTTGTTTTTAAACTACAACACTGCACGCAGGAAGACCAAACTTCTCGAACGTCGGTACCTGTCCCCCCAGCCAGGAAGGAGGCGTCGGAGGAGACCAAAAACGCCGGCGGGGCCGTGGCCGGGGGCTCGGGAGCACAGTTCTGGTCTGCGGGCTCTCAGGGGCGACAGGCCGCCCCCCTGTGGCTGGACGGTTTTGCACGCCATGACCTCTGAAGTGCTTCTGAATGAACACTCTCCTGACTAAGACGACCCGTGCATCACACGTCACAACCTTAACTGTTACCGTGCAATCAGCACCCTGCCGCCAGGAGAGAGGAGGGCGTGCTGAGGAGGGCGGACGAGCCCACAGCGCCCCGGCCAAGGAACGCCCGGGGCCGCCAGCACGGGGTGCTGCCCTGGACCGTGCACAGTCGTCCGTGCCGTCCCTTCTCCCCTGACTACGGCGGCAACGCTGGCTCGCTGCCAGCGCTGCAGGTAACACGGGGGGACAAGGCAGGAAACTTCCATTAACGCTCACCTGACGCCTGACAAAAGCTGAACCCCGAGGATGCTGCCGTGGTGGTGGCGGCCGAGGCAGCCCCGAACACGGAGCCCCCCGACCCGAAGCCAGGGCTCTGGCCGAAGGCAGGGGGGGTGCTCTGGCCAAACACCCCCGCGCCCGTGCCGGCAGACGACTGTCCGAAGGAGAAGGAGCTGGAGCTGCTGGCGCCCGAAGAGGCCCCGAAGACGTTCCCACTGGTGGACGTGGGCGCGGAGGACACCGGCTGGCCGAAGGCGGGCCCGGAGCTGAAGGCAGGCTGGCTGAAGGAGAAGCTGCTCGCCGGGCCGCTCGTCGCCTGCCCGAAGGCCGGGGCCTGCCCGAAGGCCGCCGTCTGCCCGAAGACCCCGGTGGTGGCCGAGGTGCCGAACGCCGGGCCGCCGAACCCCGAGCCGCTGGCCTGCGGTGTGGCGGTGGCCGTGCTGGCCGCGCTGCCCGCCTGCTGCCCAAACAGGCTCGGTGCGGCGCCGGCGGCCGCCTGCCCAAACACGGGGGCAGCCGAGGGGGCGGTGGCCGTGCTGCTGGTGAGCTGGCTGAAGGCTGAGCTGGAACTGGCAGCAGGCGGCGGGGTGAAGACAGGGGAGCCGGACGTGACAGCCCCGAGCCCCGCCGTGTCTGCGGCGGGGCTGGGGGCCGCACTGGGAACAGCGCTCGTGGCCGTGGGGGCACCTGATGTTTCTGCCGCCACAGGGCCTGCACCTGGGGCTGTGGCTGTGGCTGCGGTGACGGCAGCCGGCCCAGGCGCCGAGAGGGAGGACACGGGGGAGGCCGCCTCTGCCTTGACGTCGGGGACCCCGGGGGCTGCCGGCGCGGCCTCTGCAGGAGGTGCCGGGAGACTGGTGCTTGCCGCTGCGGCACCAGGGCCGCTGCCCGTGGGCTGGGCCGGCACAGGCTCTTTCTTGACGGAGTCGGGGGTCTGCAGAGGAGCCTGGGGAAGTGGGGCCGACTGCGGAGGCCCTGGAAGCGAGGCTGCCGCCGCCAAGACCTCGCTGCTGCCTGGCTTCTCAGGCACAGACGCCGACGTCGCCTCCTCGGTGCCCTTAGCAGAGGACGCAGGGAGGGTGGGGGCGGGCGCTGAACTCAGGAGGCCACCGAACGACATCACGGGGAACGACGTGGGGTGGGAAGGGGCAGCGGTGGCTGACGGTGGGGCAGGCGGGGGTGCCGTGTGACTCGTCTGCTGGCTTCCGAAGGAGAAGCCAGTCTTGCCGCCACTCAGAGAGAGGCCACTGAAGCTCACGAGCCCGGGGGACCCCGCACTGGTGAGGGGCAGGCTGCCGAAGACGCCCGCCGAGGCCCCGCTCGTGCTTGTGTGTGCAGCTGGCGCCTGTGTGGCGGTGGTGGCGGCAGCGGCGGTGGCCCCGGAGGAGGCCACAGGAAGCTCCGCGGGCTTGCCCACGGTGGGAGGGCCAGCAAAGGTAAACCCGGAGGAGATGAGGGGGGTCTTCGCCGGCTGTGCGCTCGTCAGGCTTGCGGACGCAGCCTTACCGGCCGGCTTTGTGGAGTCATCGGCTTGGCCAACCCGCAGCCCCGAGAAGCTGCCGAGAGTCTCGCCAGCTGAAGAGCTTGGGAACAGCAGGTCCCCCAACTTGGACGGCGGGGTTTCCAGCTTGCCGGGAGGGGTGCCCAGAGCAATCCCGGACGGCGCCACAGGCCTGCCACTTGACGCAGCAGGCTCTCCCGAGGGAGCGGAAGCAGCTCCAGGGGCGGTCGACGCTGTTGTCACTGCTGAGGGAGGCGAGCTTTCAGAAATGGTCTCAGGTAAAGGTTTGCCAACCCCGCCAAACGAGAATGTGTCCGGCTGGCTGGACTCCTTAGCGGGGGGTGCTGCCCCTGGTAAGACAAAGAAAGCAGGAAACGGGGTGGATGTAGCAGAATGTGACCGTCACATCTCCGCCAACACGGGCAGGGACGGCGGCTGCCAACAGCCGTCTCCCCAGGAAGGGCAGTGCGTGCCCTCCATGGCGCCCCTCGCTCTGCGAGGCACTGGGCTGCTGGCACGCACAGCCGTCCTTATGCCCGTGTGTCACACCTATGGCATCGCTGCAACGCCTACAGTTACCTTACTGGCCCACAGGAGAAACGAGAAGGTGGCTGCCCTTCTTTTCCCCCGTGTGTGCGCTCTCCTTGGTGCCATTCTTGGCACCCACAGCGTTGGGTTAGTCACGGACCAGCCTCTTCGGATGGGTGACACCCACAGTAAACTTACGGCAAATACTTGGGGCAAGACTCAGCGGCAAGGAAAAGGCCAACGCATCGGCGCAGAAGACCCTGGCACTCGTCCGGGGGAAAGACTAAAGTAACGCTGCGTGACAGGGGCCGTACCTTGCGCACCAGTGAAATTAGAAGATGGCGTCGGTGTGATTATCCCGAAATTGAAGCTGGTCCTGGGAGAGAAAAGAGACAGGGTCACCACCAAGGCGCCGCACCCCCTTCTAACACGCCGCGTCACA
Source organism: Phyllostomus discolor (assembly GCF_004126475.2). NCBI lineage: Eukaryota > Metazoa > Chordata > Mammalia > Chiroptera > Phyllostomidae > Phyllostomus > Phyllostomus discolor. The sequence goes on along the minus strand of NC_040905.2, from coordinate 211,186,672 downwards.
CAGCTCCGCGCAGCCTGCTCCGCGGGAACGCACAGTGGGGCGGCCAGCAGGGGCAGAGCGCAGAGCGCGCGCCTGCGAGGCAGGCAGGCGGGCAGGCATCCAGGACCTCCGCGGCGGGGCCGCCTGTGGGGAGGCGAGCGGGGGCAGCGGCTGAGAAGGCCGCACGGGGATGGCCGGGCTGGAGCCCATTCCGAGGAGGACAGAGGAGCAGCAGCAGCGCGGACACAGGGCCGTGCGCACGTGGGGACGGTGGCTGGGGCCGAGGGCCGCCCCGTGCAGGACACAGACCGGCGGATTAGGGGGACGTGCTCGTAGCCCGCCCCGGCGTCAAAGGGCGTGTGAGGAGGGCGCAGGCCACGAGGGCGCTGGGTGGGGAGCCCGACACGGACGCCACCATCGCTGCCGTCCGCACACCCCTCGGCCCTGGGCCCGGAGAGCCTGGTCCACACCCAGCCCCAACTCCCCCACCTCCTCCGCCTCCTGTACGTCGTCCCTGCGCCGCGAGCACGGACGTGGCAGCGAAGAGGAGAGGTCAGCCCAGGTGTCAGCGGAGCAGACTTGTTATTGGGATGAAAGCTCAGGCCGCACATTTAAGTTGATGTAACTTTAAAATGTAAGGGACCGAGTGCATCACATGTAACAAGCAATGTGCAAGTTTAGATTTTTTACCCATCGTGGCCTTCATCAAACGGACAAAGACCATCTAAAATGGGGTGTTAAATGGTTTATCGTATTTAAGAAAAACTCTTTTTCTTTGCCTCCACCTTGGTGGAGAAATTCTATCTAATGGAGGTAAGCCATTAACCCAATGACCCAAACCTTTTTAGCTTATTTTAGAAGTGGGAAGAAGGGTATCGGTTCACAGAAGTGAAGATCACTCATCAGCACCTGTAAAAGATGCCCTAACTCCCGGCGTTGACTACTCTTTAAACTTTGCTCTGAAGTACCTTTGGGAGGCACGCCCCCTTTTTACGACAAAACCTTGTATTACAAAGTCACAAGCATGTAACGCTGTAACGTAACAGCACCCCACTCAAGCACCCCGTGACATTTTAGGTGGAACGTTCACACTGCTGTCCACCTCGTGCGGGACAGGCACGCACCCCACCAACCGCGGTCAAGCCGGTGGCACCCCTGCCGGACCCTGCATAGAACAATTTACAGTAGAGGGGAAATCATACGGCATCTAATTTCCCCTCTCAAACCCTAACATCCTCTTTTCTTTTAATGTGTTAGGCCTGCAAAATGCTCAAAGAGCATTCTGCAGCGTCGGAGCAAAGAGCGTGCTCAGTGTGACTGCACGCTGACGGACTGAGCCCGAGAGGCTTTCTGACAGGACGGAGCGCACCGCCCCCCTGATGGCGGAAAGTCTGCGGGCGGGTCTGCGTCCCAGCCGCACGGAGTCCAGCTCCACCCGTGGAGGGCAAGGATGCGGGAGGCTCCCTGGAGGTGACGGCCTGCCCCACCCCCTCCGAGGGTAGCGCCCAGCCTTCCCTCGGAAGCTCGGCGAGCGCGCTGCTCTGTGCAGGAAGGCCAATGCGAATGTCACGTCCGCCCCAGGCGGCCGGAATGAAAACATTTCAGTACGACGGACCAGGCCGACTGAACTGTGTGACACAGGCCCATGAGCCGGAGACAGTGAGGCTTCTTCTGAAGACCGAGACGACATGGAGCAGCACACGTATTAAGGCCGAACGGAAGAGGGGAAACAGACTCACAGCAGGGCCTCAGGCTGCTGCCCTACCGTCCGTGTGCTCTTGCAAGCGGTAAGTACTCTGGGCTCCCGTGCATTTCATGACCATTGTACTGACTGACTGTGGGATGTGGGGACGCTGCCTACCCCCCAGGCTGCTAGTGAAGTGCCACAAAACCAGAGTTCGCTACTGACCCTGGCGAAGAGAAGGAGAAGGTCTTGCCGAACTGCCCGACTGCAGACGGGGTGGACGTCACGGCGGTTTCCGTCTTGGTGGCCCCCGGCCCTGAAACTGGGGGGAAAACGAGAACATTAGGAAAAGCCAGTCAGAGACACGGTTCCGGCCTGTGGCTGTGGCAGCGGCGTGGTGTGCAGAGCCGGCCCCCAGGCCTCTGGGCCGCACGTGCGTCCCACACAGCCAAGGGGGAGGGACAGTGGCGGCATGTCCACGATCAGTCGTAAGAGAGTTATTGTACAGAGGTTTCAGATACGTTTTGTAAACTAAATTTTTGGCAAATTCTCAAATAGTATTTCTCAGGAAAATTTTCCTACCCCCCCAAAAGCCCTTTTCTTTTGACTCCCCAGCAAGTGAACACACAAGCAGACGCCCAGCAACACAGGAGAATATTTCACCATCACCACCAAGTGATCTTTGCGAGTCATGCCGGCTGCGTGAGACGCTGCGAGGCAAAGTCTCTCCGAGATCACGGACTGTTCACTTGAGGAGTAAAAGAACTCTCCGATGAAGTCCTTAAAGTTAGGACACGAGATCTTTCAAGTTTTTTCTAAAACATTAGCCAGAAATGGGAACAAATTTCTTCACTTGCACCCCAGGGGACTCGGACGCCTCCTGACCCACTAGAACCCTCCTTCTACCACGAGGCTTCAGACCCTCGCCAAGAAGCACGTGCAGCGTCCCCGAGTGCGAGGCACAGGCGGTGACAGCCGTGCTTCGGCGCGACCCGGACCCCGGAACCAGCGTGGGCTCCTCCTGAGGGCGGCGCTCGGAGAGCGTTTGGTGCAGATGCTCCCACTGTCCACGAGGACGCTTCTGACTGCAGAGGAGTCAGGCGAGTGCACGACTGAGGGGGGATTAGGGACAGCAGATGCTACCATGCGAGGTTCGGCAAGTCCCACCGAATTAGCTTGAAGACCCCCCCTTGAAAACATGCATCAAAATAAAACCTGGCCCTGGCTGCTGTGGACTGAGCGCCTGCCTGCAAACCGAGAGGTCGCTGGTTCGATTCCCAGTCAGGGCACATGCCTGGGTTGAGGGCCGGGTCCCCAGGGGGAGGCACATAAGAGACAACCACACGTGATGTTTCCCTCTTTCTCCCTCCTTCCCCCCAACAATAAATAAACAAGGAAATTAATAAATAAAACCCGTAGATAAAATAAAAACGATGAAATGAGAACCGGAGCCCTGAGCGTGGTGGAAGAGGAGGACGGCAGCCAGCACACGGCCGCTGGCGCAGAGAGCAGCACGCGCCCCAGAAAGCGGCGGCAGGAAAGGCAGCAGAAAAGGCGGCAGAGGCAGGGGCTGCGGCGGACGGGGCCCCCGTGGGAACTGGGTTCTCCGTGCAAGCACGCTGCTGCCCCAAGTGCCCGCGGGCAGTGCGGACGCCTGCGGGGCGCGCCCACGGTCAAGTGAACTTCGGTGAACAACTGTGCTCGAGTGGGTGTCGGAAGTAGGCGAAGTCATGGACTCTGACGCCGACGCCACCCCCGCTCTGAAACCTCACACTGCACCACATCGGTCTACTCCGTGTATCCCACTGGCTTTCGAACCGCCACTGCGAGCCGAGAGAAGTCTGCGCTCCCCCCGGGAGGAGGGACAGCGTCCAGTGTTCCAACCCGCTCCCCTCCACCCGACCGGCCAGCGGGAGGCCGCCCACGGCGCCTGTTCGGGAGAAGCGGCTGAGGGGAGGGTGTGCCCGCTGCTCTCCAACTCCAGAGGCCTGCAGGGTCGCTGAGGGGCCACGGGTTTCCTGGAGCGTCTGCAGCCACCGAGGCCCTGTGACGTCCCTGCACCCGGCTCCCCGGGCCGACCGCCTGGGTGACTCAGACCTCTGCGGTCTGCGGCGGGCGCCCCTCTCACCGGCGCTCTCTCCCCAGCAGAAATGCAAACTGACCTGCAGCCTTGTCGCTGGACGGCAGCTGACCGGAGGCGGGCGCGGGCCCAGACAGCTTGAGGGGGTTTACCAGCGACCCCTAGGAGAGAGCACAAGCACAGCGTGTGAGGGAGACCCCGAACATCCTCGGGACAGCACACACGTGCAGTGACAGCGCAGTCCGTAACACGCCTACGGCTGCATCACAGAAGGGGACGCTCGTTCTGCAAGTGCCGACGGGGCGAGGCGGGGCCGGGCCCGTCCTGCTCCGCACACGGAAGGCACTGGGGTGAGCATCGGGCAGACAAACGCATGAAGCAGTAAATGAATATAACGAGTTTTGGTTCTCAATAAATTTGTAACTGAAAAAGCCAAAGTCTTCGACTTTTCCACCTTCAGTCAATATTTCTTTACTCCTGTTCGTTGCACCTGGTCCCTTATCCGGTGTCCACCGAAGTGAATATGGAAACTTCCAGAAGAATGACCGAATGCTGAATGCTTAAATGCCATTTTGAGTCACAGCAAAGCAGGGAACACAGGGAGCCGTGATCGAGGACCGACACCCGGCCAGCCCTGACGCTCAGCCTCAGCCCCAACCCGAGACCTCACGTGCCCGAGAGCGCGGTGAGGGCGGCAGGGTTTCTGGGACAGCTCGGTCTCCCTGCCGGCCGGCCGGCCTCTGTGCCTGCTGACCACACGACCGGTGTTCGTGAGAGACAGTGTTTGTGACACAGGAGCCGGAAAGCAGACCCAGCATGCGTCCCAGGATGTGCGAGCTCCGGGGGACGGCCGCAGGGGCAGCAGGAGAGGCGCCCCGCAGACGCAGACACTGGACGGGCGACGGAACACGCACGGGTGGGAGGTGCCGGAGACGGGGGCCCGGCCCTGCTCCCGCCCGCGGACCCCGGGCGCCCACACTCGTCGCCGAGCCTCAGCCGCTCTGTGAGGGAGACGTGTCCAACACCCGCCGGCCCACTGCACGTGGCTGCTGCAGGGCTGCGGCAGGAAGTGGCTGCAGCTCTGAACACCCGTGTGAACATCAGGTGTCAGAACGGGGACCCAGGATGACTGCATGCAGGACGTCACGCGGCCCGTGAAGACGGCGGGAGGCCCTGACCAGCCTGCTGGGCGTCAGGACTGGCGTGAACCGCGGGGAAGGGACCACAGGTCTCTATTACACTTATGGCTCATTTAAAACAAAATGAGGACAGAACAGGATTAAGTTTTACCACATGCCTGTTAACAAAGCAAAGAGCCAGGGGCTTACCTGCTTAGCTTGGTTGTTAGTGGCCAGCGGGGTCAGCATGGGGTGAGGGGTTTTGGCTGCAGAGTAGGACCCCGAAGTTCTGAAAAGCATAAAGCACACACTCAAGAGAAAATCACAGTGGATCCTGGAGCCAACCTTTAGTCCAATAAATATCAATTTGGGGCAGAATACAGATGTCTGGACTGTAACCAGAGTCACTTGACAGTTTTCAGATTGAAGAATACATTCTTTAGCCCTGGCTGGTGTGGCTCAGTGGACTGAGTGCTGGCCTGAGAACCACAGGGTCGCCGGTTCACTTCCCAGCCAGGGCACATACCAGGGTTGTGGGGCTGGGTCCCCAGTGGGGGGTGTGTGGGAGTCAACCACACACTGATGTTTCTCTCCCTCCCTTCCCCTCTCTCAAAAAAAATAAGTAAATAAAATCTTAAAAAAAACCCCACATACTTTAAATGAAATTTGGGTCTTTAACATAAAAGTCAAAGCAGTAGCCTTAACCCTTATTTTCTTCCTGCAACCCTAAAGGAAAGCACTAAGTAGTCTGAAGGACCTTTTCTTACCCACAGAAGGAGCCCTCTCCACCCGGCCCCACCCCCACCCCCAGCTCCGGACCACGTGGGGAAATTCTGATTCTGTTTCCGAGCCGGAGAACACGCTCACGGGGTCTACGGGACGCACAGGACCTGCCGCTGCACGTGGCTCTGAGGAGTTACTCAGAGAGCTCAGCCTCTCACAGAACCATCCCCGAGAGCCTGGTGCGCACCAGGCCGCACACGAGCGGTTCGAATGCACTGCTGGCCCCGTGTCCCACCCGCACCCCTGCTGTAAAGTGGAAAGTGCAGCCACTGTCTGCAGAGGGAGCTCTCACCGTCTTTCGTCAGCCCTGAACACGCCACGCAGAGAGCTACCATCTCCGTGAGTATTCAAGTGCTAACGTGCGGGAAGGACCACCAGGTCGACGCGACCCCCGGAGAAAGCTCCACTGAGGCTCCTGGGAGCAACTCCTGCGGTCAAGGCTGACCCGCCCCCGCCCCCGAGCTGCTCCGCCTGGTGCGGTGGTAGCAGCTGTCGGGCCTCGTCTGACTTTGCAGAACCCTTCCTGCAGTCAGGGGGGCTCCCATCTCCCCACGGGAAATCAGCGCGGGAGAGGAAGGCACAAACGAGCCCGTGTGGTGCAGAAAACAGTGAATGACGATGACCTTCCACGCACCCCCAGACTCTGCTGGAGCACACAGAACCTCCCCAGACGGACGGCACCAGGAGGGGGAGGGAAGGGAAACAGGGTTACTGTCAGTGAAACAAAACCCCGTAGTTTTTCTCCTGAAGACTGAAGTACAAACGGTCGTCTGACGAGGGGCTGGATCCAGACTGCACAATCCACCTTACACTCGACACCTGAGACAAACAACCTGGTCAAAAAACGGGAAGGATCCACGTGGACGTTTCTCCAAAATCGACATGAGGGACTGACCGGCACACAAAGAGACGCCCAAGGTCACAGCCATCAGGGGAACGCACACCGAAGCCACAACGACGGCCCTCAACACGAACTAGGGCGTCTCCGGTTAAAACGACGGGCAGTGACACGTGCTGGTGAGGACGCGGAGAGACCGGGGCCCCGCCCGCTGCTCCTGCTGCTGTTACTGGGGGTGGGCGTGCAGAAAGGGGCAGCCCCTCCCTGCCCCTCTGACCGTGCTGTAAAACATGGTCCGCTCCATTTAGTTCAGAAAGCCACATGGAAGGGCCGCGCCGTCCGGCAGTCCCGCTCCTGGACATTATGCGAAGTAATCCAAAGCCGGGACTCAAGCGGACACTCGTGCACCAACCCGTGTCCCCTGTGGGCCTCGTCGTTCCCAGCAGCCGAGGGGAGAATGCCCACGTGTCCACCGACAGGTGAACGGGGACACGTGCACAACGGAGCACCACTCGGTCACAGAAGGAACAGAGTTCGGACACTCGGTGCGATACGGGTGAGTCTTGAAAACAAAACTGAAATAAGCCAGACACCAAAGGACAAACACTGTACGTGAGGCTCCACTTCTACGAGGCACTTCCAACAGGCAAATCACCAGACAGAAGGCAGAGCGGAGGTCACCGGGGTGGAGGGGAGGGGGAGCGAGCAGTTACTATTGAAGGGGTACTCAGCTCCTGGCGGCGATGATGACAAAGCTCTGGAAGCGAACAGTGGTGAGGGTCACACCGCACTGTACACGGACTTCATGTCACTGAACTGCACACTCACAACGGTAAGTCCTGCTGTGTCCACTTCACCACGGTACACAAGGAGAAGCCCCCAGCCGCTCTCCGTGCCCACACTCCCCACGCCAGCCCCTCCGACCTGTTCTCACCCCAAGGACCAGTGGATTCTTGCCGAAACCACACATCACGCACAACTATTGGCACTTGTCAAAGCGCTTTAAAGTTTTATGCTAAAAAAGATTAATTTTACTGTTTGTAAATTACATCTCCATTTTCAAACACAGCTACAGCTAAAAAACAAAATGAACAAAACCCCAAATCAGATCTGTCAACTGCTCAAACACATCCGATGGTCAGCCGGGTCCTGAGCCGGGCTCGCTCGAGGGGACAGGATGGGGCCCCCACCCCACCCTGGCCTCAGGTCGAGGGCTCTCTTCTCTGCCCAGCCACCAGGGGCCACCTGGCTCCTTCGTGAACCTGCCTGCCACATGCCCGCCACAGGCCCCTGTGCGTGGAGCTTTTCCCTGTTGGATATCCGTGAGGCCTGCTCTCTGGCCTTGGTCTTTGTCCAAACGCATGTTGAGCGCCAGAGGCCACCGAGAGGCGGAATGTTACGGCAACAGAGAAACCAGCCGAACGTGGGACGAAGGCTGGCTGGCCGGCACTGCGGAGACACCCGAGCCGGTCAGCCACACGAGAGGCGCCTTCCTCGCTCGACCGCCCTGTTGAGGCTGCAGCCCGCGCCCCTCCTCGGCCCCTGGGCCCCTTCCCTACTTCCCTTTTCTCTGCCGCACCTGCCACCCCCGGGTGCAAGTGCACAGTGTGCACTGTGCTGGCTCCTCCCACTCGCCACTCGTCTCTCTGGACGCGGCCGGGCTGGCTGTGGGGTTTGTTACCGGCCTGCCCTCGGCACCAGACAGACGGTGCGCGGCACACAGGACAGGCTCCTTAAGTCTTTGTGAGAACAAGAGTGAACGCACAACAAAACCCCTGAAAGGAATGATGGGTCTGGTGTGCTTTAATAAAAATGAAGAATCAAACCAAAAACCTCCCCTCATTGGCCCCACTGCAGCCTTCTCTCCACTTCGCCCCACAGGTCCCGCCATCGCCTGGCCGCCCCAGCTCCGAGCCCCTTGTGCCCTCAGGCAGAACCCCTTTCTCGGCACTCCTGGCCGCTGTTCCACTCCCAGCTAAAACATCGCTTTCTCACCAGCTGCTCTATCAGCCCCAGGCCCCAGCGCAAGGAGTCCTGTCTTGGCCCCTAGCACCCCCGCCCCCCTTCGCTGAGCTTGAGCTCACCACACTGTGGTCAAGTGACCCGTGTGGCTGGTAGCTCGGGGTCTGTCTCCCTGCTTACACATACGTGCCAGGGAAGCAGGACTGGTATGACTGACTCACTGCTGTGTCCCTGACCGTGGGGCAGCATCATGCTCACGGCAGAGGCCCCGGAAGATTCAGCCGAACCCAGTCCCTGAGGTGTGCTGCGGCACCCCGCTCCCGCACAGCAGGGCGGGCGGTCAGCCAGCGAGGGTTACGCTGACCGACCGCCAGCACGGGTGAAGCCGGGAATGGGAGGAAGACCGACGGCAGGAACACGTCAGCTCATCTTACAGCAAATCTTCTGTACGATACTGCTCAGGAAAAGTGAAAGGCAAAATAAAGCACTCCAAGGGCAGTTAGGAAACCACCGTTGAACAGAACCTGAAGCTGAGTAACTCTGTACTGAACCTATTCCCCTCCGAAGCCGTCCTTGGGGGGAGGCGGCACACACCGACGCCCGCCGACCGGCCATGCTGCGAGCTCCCCTTATCGCCAGCTGGCCAGTGGTCAGTAACAAGGAACCACCTCCGTGCGCCATGCTGGGCACCAAGTCAACAACTGTCCAGAGCCCAATCCCATAGGGAAAGGAAGGGGAAGGTTCTCCCAGATTCCTTTTTAACTTCCGTGGCACTTTCCTGCGGTGGGAAACAAGGGGAAGCCCAGAGCGGCTGCTCTGACAACGCCCGCATCAAAGACCAGACAAGACGAGCCACTCGGGGACACGGGCCCCGAGAAGAGGTGTGGTGGCGTCGCCGAGGGACACCGCTCGTGCACGGTGAGTGGCGATAGTATCTCAGAGACGCGGGGCCCCACTTCCTGCACCGCTGGGCTGGGTCTTCCTCTCACGTCATTAACACTCTGCCCCCCCGCCCCGGTGGCCTGTCTGTGCCTGCCCTGCACTACGAGTCTGGCTCCAGTTCCCAAAGGCTACTGCCTGGATCTTTCCCCTTGAAGTTCACCACCGCCACAAATGCCACCTTGGCCTAAACAGCACAGCAGAGCGTCAAGGTCACCTCAAGACACGGACGTGGGCAGGCTTGCTGTCATCTGTCGGTGCAGCCCTGAGACAGCTGAGAGCTCCCCGGAGCACACAGCGCTGATAAAGGGGCCGAGGTGGGACAGAGGCCAGGGCACTGGAGAAGCGGGGCCGCTCACAGAGCCAGACCTGATGAGGGGGCAGACCCGGGCGGAGGGCGCGTGCGGGCTCGAAGTGGGAGAAGCACGGTCTGGGTGCTCCTGCAGCCGTGGCACTGACCACGGGCACAGACACTACTGTCCGGAGGACGCCGGTCACCACACCGCCACGCCCCTCCTACGGGAAACGCCCCATGACGCTTCCCTGGGTCCCAGGCCAGGCTGGGCCGGACGGACGCAGGAGGGCACAGCCACAGCACGCAGAGCCGCAGGCAGGCGTCTTCCTCGCACTGTGCTGCCAGAGCTGGGCGGGCCTGCAGGGGGCGGCGGGGCCTGGAGTTCCAGAGAGAAGCAGCTCCGGCAGCGACAGCCCAGCCCTCCAACTCAGCGGTACAGAGGACAGGCTGGAAGTCTCCGAACAGAGCTTCTGCCTTTTAAAAAAGACTGTGCTCGTTTTTTGTTTCTCATACACAAGGCAAAAGAAACTGGAAAGAACAGCGATGCCCGGAGAGAGCAAGTGCAGCGGAGACTGTCAATCTCAAGACCTCTGCCGAGTCTTCAGGATCAGCAGTGTGCGTCAGAACAGACGCATCAACTCCGGAACCTCAAAGGCATTAAAGAAAATCAAGCCCTGCGCCTGACTCCACGACCCTACTGTGTGCCCCACGCAGACATGCACACGGCAAACAGCACCCTGGGCCACATGGACTCCGAAGGTTTACGGGGAACTGCCAGGGGCAAGGTGAAGAGGTCGGTCTCCTGAAAGCCCGACCGTGCACCCGGGATGAGCCACCCACCCCTCTCGTGGCCTGAGGCTCGGCAGGGAGAACAGCCGCCCCGTGCCAGCGGCAGCGCTGCCCCCTGCAGGCAGCCCCTCACGGTTACAGAATAACTGACCATCAGACACGCACGGCAAAGGCGGGACATACCCCATCGCTGCAGAGGCGGGTGAAGGGTTATTCTTCAGTTCCTGCACGTTTACCACTTGGGGGACCGTCTTCAAAGTCGATTCAGTCAGCGTACTCACAGCTATTAAGAGAGAGAGCAGACAGGCACGTTCATTGCAGCATGGGACCAGAAGTCTGGCCACACGTGGCGGCCGGGACACAGACCCACGCAGGATGCAGTCTCCCTGGAGAAAGGAAACCCACCCCGGGCCGCCCCGAGGCACCGTGGTCAGAACACCTGGCCGCCTCCATTCACAAAGATCATGACACAAGGCTTCGCCCAACTTGGTCCCACGTCCTAGTTCAGGGAAAAGGAATCCCCTGGCCAGGTTCCCCAGGGCAGAGCCGAGATCACCAGCCACGCTGCCGGCTCACCTTGGAGAAGGGCAGCAAGAGCCAGAGGAGGAACGGCATTCCGACTAAGAATCTCTCCACCCACCCACCCACCCATTCTTCAACTGTTCTTTCGCACGGGCTTTGCACTGCCAGACTGCTGGGTGCTGGACACACAAAAACTGTCTGACGTACAGTGTCCTCCCCACAGGAGCTCACGGCCCAGACCAACACGATGCACACAACATGGCAGTGGGGCCTGGACAGGAACAGGAGGGAGGCCGAGAGGCTGCACTGAGGGGGGGTGACCGGGATCCTTCTGACACACGCCCACCCGTGTCAGGCTGCTCAGCCTCCACATCTCCTTTCATGCGCCTCACGACCTAACGCTGTATTCCAAAACTTGGTATTTTGTGATTAACCATTAAGAAGGCTGAGCGAAGCCCTCGGATCTCCTCCGACTACGTATTTGACAGGTCGGAAAGCTGCAGCCTGGGGAGAGGGTGGGTGGGCGGCGGCCCGCTCTCCTCCCCTCCTTCAGAGAGGCGGCCGGGACTCCTGGCCTACCGCTGCACATTCTCTGTCCTCCTCATTCGAGGGTGCCTGCACCTCAGGAATTTCTGCTTCCAGCGTGATGAATGAGATCGCACCACCTCCTGCTCAGAGCGGAACGACCATAAATCCTGGCAGGTTTTCAGGGTACAAATAATCAACTCCATCAGCGTGACTTCGAGCCTGCCCGGCACAACGCCACCACTCTGCCTGGCCCGAGTAATACCTGAAGGGAGCATCAGAGCGTTCTACTCTCTCAGAAGGCTCAAAGGTACCTTGCAGTTACCTTGTTTGTGCGCTTTCATGTCTATTTTATTTGTTTTTTAGAACACTTTATTTAAAAGACTTTATTTATTTTTGGAAAGAGGGAAGGGAGGGAGAAACACCATGTATAAGAGATACGCTGACCGGTTGCCTCTTGCACGCCCCCAACCGGGGACCTGGCCTGCAACCCGGCCATGTGCCCTGACCAGGAATCAAACCAGCGACCTCTGGGTTCCCAGGACAGTGCTCAGTCCACTGAGCCGCACCGGCCGGGGCTCATATCTGTTTTAGGTGCCTTGATAAAGGTTTTAATATTTGAAGTTTTCTTAGAAATCTTTTATCACTGTATAATAGTAATTCTTATTTTGTCTAAAGCCACGTCTTTTTAGTCTTAAAAAAAAAAAACCTGTCTACATTGACATGTATTCTAAGCAGTGATAAAAATAAAAAATAATTTCATTCAGCTACAACAAAAACATCTGATTTACAGCAGTTTCTCAACCTTGGCACTACTGACATTTTGGGGCTGGGTAATCCTTTGTTATAGGGGAGTCCTGTGCATTCTAAGATTTTTTTTTGCAGCAAAGATAAGAGAGTCTGTGTTAGGTGATACACGTGTGTCACAAGGTATTTCGAAGTGTGTTGTTCGTGATCCCTAGGACAGATGAAATGTGCAAGGTGATCGAGTCTTTTAAAGGAAATTTACATAATGCTCCCCCCTCCCTTTTCTTCCGCTACCACCGGTGTTACAAAAAGAGCCACCTGTAACTGAGTGGCTCCAATGGAAGGAAGTGCTGCTCAACGGAAACTTGACGTTATCTATTTCATTCCTTTGCCGGGAGGGTCAAGAGGAAAGGTGCCACATGCGTCGCACTTGCTCACTTGTCTCCCCTCTGACCGCAGGGGGTCCCCACACCTGCGTGCGCACACACAGATCCACGGGCTCTGAGGACGGCCCTCTCTGCCCTGGGGTGCAGCAACGGGACGCACAGGGCCCCTTCGGAAACTAACCTGCTTGGGAGGGTTCTTGCCAGACAGAACTACAGTTCCGTCAGACAAAGTAAGTAGTGAACAAATTGAGAGAGAGAGAACAGGGCACTGGGTACCTTTTTTAAATGAAAGACCCTGGCGGGTGTAGCTCAGTGGATTGAGCGCAGGCCTGTGAACCAAAGGGTCGCTGGCTTGATTCCTGGTCAGGGCACATGCCCGGGTTACCGGCCAGGTCCCCAGTAGGGGGCATGTGAGAGGCAACCACACTTGATGTTTCCCTCCCTCTCTTTCTCCTACCCTTCCCCTCTCTAAAAATAAATAAAGATCTTTTAAAAAAATTAAAAGACTCAAAGTCACAAAACTCAAGTAGCCTTACGTCAGCTCTAAACTAGCCCTGAAGTTCACATGACTGTGTGTCGTCTTTTTCTTCATTGTGATGTCCTTTCACGTTTTCTTTGAAAACCGCTGCCGTGAGATAAAATGTAAATTGCCGCCAACTACAGTAGTAATGATGCTTTTTAAATGCTTTAATAAGTGACCATCAAATGCAAAAAATAGCTACAAAAGTAAATTAAAAACAATGTTTTTGCAGCACTGCTGCCTTCTACCACCAACACCGCCGACCGCTGGGGTGGGGCGGGCGGAACCGCTGGCCTGCACTCACGGCGGCGGCGGCGACTGAGGCCCTGGGACCCACGGCCTGGAGGCGCTGCTGCAGACAGCCTGGAGGGCCACAGACCAGCGACAAAACGCAGGTGCTTCCGTCTGTAAAGGCCGCACCTGCCACCCTACGAGGCAGCTGTGTGGCAGCGGAAAGACCCGGGGTCGGAGTCTGGGTTCCGCTCTTATTGGCCGGGTGACCTTCATGTCTCCAAACCACACCTCACTCTAAAGCAAGTGGGCCCTCTAATCCCCACCTCCCAGGGCGGTGGAGACACCATGCTACGACCTGAAGGCTACTAGCTGATCAGATAGCAAAGATTTGGGCATAAAGCAGACATTATTCAAATGTAGGGATTAACAAGGTCATCTAAACACCAGATTTCCTCCTTATCTCAATGTGGCAGACCTGGCACCTCCCGTTAACAGGAAACAGTTTCAGGTCTGCTTTCTGCTTCCTTGAAACCCTTTCCCCAGGAAGGACAGAGGGTGTCACAGCAGTTTTCTTTTCTGAACGTGAGCAGAGGGCCAGGTGCTCGTGCGCACCTGCTGCCCTGCCTGTGACACGCACAGCTCGCACCGGCCTCTGCACAGGGGGAGGGGGCTCCAGCTCTCACCTGGCGCCTGACTGGCCATCTGCCGTCTCAGTGCGGCCGCGGCGGCTGCCTGGGGGGCTGGGATGGTGTGGGAGGGGCCCGGCGCCCCGTGCTTCACGGTTTTGGTTGCGAGCATCGTGCTGTCAGCCCCTTGGGGGAGAACTCTGCCCGCAGACGGAGACGCTGAAGGAAACGGAGAGATCAGGTGAGAGAGCGGGTCAGAGGAGAGGAAAACACGTTAAAATGGTTAATTCTCCGCACTAGGTTTCAGGGAAATTATCCTTAAGCACGAACACAGAAAAGTACCAGCGACAACAGCCCTGGTTGGTGTGGCTCAGTGGACTGAGTGCCAGCCTGCGAGTCAAGAGGTTGCCGGTTCGATTCCCTCCCAGTTGGGGGCCTGCGAGAGGCAACCAATTGATGTCTCTCTCACAATCAACCAATTGATGTTTCTCTCCCTCTTAAAAAAAGAAAAAAGAAAAAAGAAAAAGTACCAGCAACAGGCCGGCACCCATGTGTTTCAAAGACCCACGTGCCATCTGCCCGCCCGCCTACTTCGGCAGGGCGACCACAGCACCCTACGTCAGCGAGTTCCCAGCTGTGCCGCCTCCTGCACACGCGAGCTAATTACCACCACTCTGCAGCACACCAAAAAATGTGTTTTCTGACCAACAAAATGGGTATAACTTTGACTCATTCACATGGATGGCTGCCACTGTGCTGGCTGTTGTCACTGGTCTTATCTGACGATCTGCGGGACGAGAGGGCCGTGCCCCCAACCGAACAGCAGGCACCGCACTTCCTAGAAATTCCTACGGCACGCTGGCTGGAACCACTGCCTTACAGGATCGCTCCCGTCGACACCAACCAAGACTCGACCGTGACGCCAACACAGGCCCACTTGGTCAATTCCCTTCCCCCTCCCCCCTAAACCCCCCATCCCTCGGTCGCCCACTCATCGCCTGTTCCCTACCAAAACCCGCCTTGTGCAGAGCCCCTGCATCCCGAACGGCTGGGGTGCCAGACAACACAGGACACGTCGCCTCGGCAAGCCAGCGCCAACCACACGCGAGTGCCGGGGGGCACTGCGGCGGGCTGAAATAGGCTCAGATGTGCTGGGTGCAAGAGAGGGCGCTGCCTCACACCGAGGCAGACAGCTGCCCCCTTGACTCCTGAGGAGGTCTGTGTAAAACACAGGAGCTGGACTCAGCGTGAAGCTGTGACAGCGTGCGCCTTCCGGCTCCTTCACGACGTCCTGCCGACCGCCTCCCAGGGGAACGCCCCGCTGTGGGACCCGTCCTCCGACCTCCGGACTATCCGCAGGAGCAGCCGGCACCAACAGCGTGGTGGTGGTGAGACAGTACGGAGCCCAGGTACAGTTCCTCCCTGGGCTCAGCCTGCCGGGGAACACGGAGCTTCCCGGCTCACGTCTCCTCACCTGCAGTCCCCGTCATACCAGGCGAACCGTGGCTCAGGTGGGCTTTGGCGAAAGGAGCTGCCGCCTGTGCCAGGAGACCGGGCTGAATGGAGGGCGTGCGGACCACAGGGGCGTGCCGCGGGACCTGGGCCACCGCGTCGTCGTCTTTACAGGGCGTGCGTGCGTCCTCGCTCTCCAGGGACTGGGAGACGGACGACGTGGAGCTGGCCTCGTCCAAGTCCTCGTAGTACCTCTGGGACAGGAAGGCGGACCGCGACAGGCTGGCTGCGGGGCCAAGAGGAAACCCGGGTCAGCCACGAAGCAGCCCCACGGAGCTCACCTTCACCGTCGGTAGGAAACAGCCAAGGGGCAACCCTGGCCTGGGCCACAGACGTTAAAACAGAGCGGCTATACAGGCCGTTACAGGGAGGGAGGGCAGGTCCCCAACCTGCCGGTCGCAACTGCTCAAGGAGGGCCCGTGCCAGAATGCTCTGGAGTCACGGGCCTCTGCCGCTCGCTTCCCAGCAGCCCAGCGGGAGAACAGCGGTGCGCGTGTGGGAGGGAGGACGGAAGCGGCTGTGGCGAGCGGTCCGGGAGATGCGGGTGCAGGCGGAAGGGCGCTCGCCGCAGTACGCCAGAGGCTGGGGGTTGAACATGTTTGGAATAATACAAATTCTAGATGTCCAAAGGAAAAAACAGAGACAGAGGTGAACTGCCGTATGTCACACAGTGCTCCTTCAGGGAGCAGGGAGACGGGGGGGGGGGGCCCCGAGAGGGGGCGCAGGGAGTTGGCAGCGGCCGAGTTCTGCCGCTGACCTAGGAAGGCCACACGGACGACGGACAGACGGACTCTGTCTCTCGTGTGCTGCGTGTGTCACGGCTCCAGCTCTGACAGCTCAGGACCGCTCACAGTCACAGTCACCCTGCACGTCCCCACGTGGAGGTGCCTCCTCAACGGCGGTGTCCTCCCTTAGCACAAACCTCCCCGTGGCCAGAGGCCGCCTTTCTCTCACCTACCTACCAGTCTGCAGCAAACTGAGCAATCGTATTTGCTGAGCCCGCTCCATCCTGTCCGCCGGAAACTCTGCCCCGTGACCCTCCAGCCCGCTCCTCCTCGGCCCCCGGCCGCCCCCATCCTACCTGCTGCGTCTGTGGATTTGGTCACTCGGGTCCCTCCCACGGACAGTGTCGCACGGGAGCTGTCTCTCTGCGGCGGGCGCACCCCCTCAGCACTGCACCCTCAGCCCCACCCGCAGTGCGGCCTGTGTCCGGGTCTCCTCCCGGCGAGGACACGCCCACACCCCACTCTGCCTCTGTTTCCCGGGCGGGGGGTGTCCGGCTCGCTTTTGCCCTTGGCCGCCGTGAAGGACTCGGCCGTGACCACGGGCGCACGGGCCGCTGTCTGAGCCCCTGCTCTTGAGCCTGGGCTGCAGCCCCAGGGGCAGCTCTGCTCTCCCCAGCAGCCCCCGGCCGCTGCCCACACTGCCGCGCCGTCTCTCGCTCCTACGGTTGGCGTGCAAGGGCCCCGACCTGCCCGCGGCCTAGCCAACGCCTGTCCTTTCTGTTCTACAGTAAAGCCTGCAAGTTTCTAATTAAAAAAAAAATAAGAATACGAAGTTACAGATTAATAGTCTCAACCTCATTTTCAAAAATTAAATTTATGTAAGCAAAGTTCAAGAGTAAACCAAGATGACACAACTGATGACGTAACTGGGATGACAGATAAGCGCAGTTTTGGTTCTTCTTTAAATTCTTCCACGTTTTCCAACTATCTACCAAGAGAAGGAACTCTCAAGATAGTGGAAAAAGTTATTAAAAACTTCACTTGTCTGTGACTATTACTTAGTTAATTTTATATGATTACAGAAGAGTAAATAAGCTGTGGTACAGTAAGATTAAGTTAAGTTTCTTCTGCTATTTTAATTATCAAAAGTAATTTGTCGGTATAAAAAAACCAATTTCAACCCAAAACAAAGTTAAAAAAAGAAAGGACTGGATGTGGGCACTAAAGCACAGCCACGGTGTGCTGGAAGTTGCACATAACATGCAGTATAAAAAAAACTGACGTGGTCATCTAATTTATTTACCCACAAAAACAAGTTTTCCATTACTTATATGGCTATCGTTTTCCTCATCAGTGGATTTTTCTACTGTCTACCTTCTTTAAAAGGAGAAGCCTTTTCCCAAATACCCTCTCACTCCACACCCCACAAGGACTCAGAAAGCAAAGCCTCCAAAGCAGCGGCCATGCTCCGCGGTGCCAGCTCAGCAACCCTGGAGCCTCGGAGTCGCTGCCACACAGCCGGGGGCCGCGGAGCACCTGCTGTGACAACACAACAACGACTACGAGGCAAGCTGCGTGGCTGAGACGTGCCAGCAGCCGCCTGCTCCGGCACGCAGAGAGACAACAGCTTCCGGGGACGTCTCTCTCCCGTTAAGAGCCGGGCAGAAAGCACAGACAGACGGCACACACACAGCACGCCCACGCCACGTGCCGTGCGGTTTCCGCCGAGACACTGGGGACCGGCGCCCCGTACCTGGAGCGGTGGATCTCACGGGTGGGGTCTTCCTCTTGGCCAGGAAGTTTCTCAGCTGTGCCTGTTTCACAGGGGACAGTTTAGCTGCAAGACATTCACGGGCCCGTAAATGCTTAAAATCCGGTCGGCAGAGGAAAGGAGCCAGAGAGTTGAAGGGCCGGGGAGGACGCACCCACCTGGAACCTTCGGCAAGGGTCTGGCGTGGGATTCGATGGTGGTCTTCAGTAAGGCGTTGCGCAGGCTCTCCAGGTCACTGTCAAAACTGAAACCGGCCAGTGTCACCGACAGACTTGACAACACCCAATGCCGCCCAGGAAACCTGAGGGCCGGTAGGCATGGGTCCTGAACACAAACGCAGGAGAGGGGAGCGTCCCCCCTACAGAAACGGGCGGGCCGACCCCTTGATGTCATCGCCCCCAAGACACGGCCACCTCGGCGCTAATCCCACCCACACGGCAGGCACACCGCCAGTGCTTCGGCAGGACTGGGGGTTAAGGTGTACACGTCCGGGCTGCAGGGGAAGCACAAAACTCCTCGGGAACCTCAAGGGGGAGCTGTCTCCCGGCGAGGCTCTGCGAGTTTCCGCACTCAAGCAAGACGACAAATCTAAGCTTTGAGGCGAGTCAGCCCAATCCTACCAGTTACTTCTCAATAAAATGACACTGTTACGAGAGTGCCTGCTGTCATCTATTGAACACCTGTTTCCGTCACACACACTAGGGCTTTCTAGACTTAACTCTTCAATAATCCCATGAGATGTGTATTGTTATCCCTATTTTTTAAAAAGATTTTTTGAATTTATTTTTAGAAAGAGGGGAAGGGAGGGAGAAAGAGGAGAAGGGAGGGAGAAAGAGAGGGAGAGAAACATCGATGTGCATGAGACATCAACCAGTTGCCTCTCGCACGCCCCCAACTGGGGACCTGGCCCACAACCCAGGCATGTGCCCTGACTGGGAATTGAACCTGTGACCTTTCAGTTTTCAGGCTGGCACTCAATCCACTGACCCACACCAGCTGAGGCTGTTACCCCTATTTTTTAAGCAAAGGAATGGGGGTGGCTCGCTGGACTGAGCACCGGGAGGAAGACCGCAGGGCCCTGTCCCTGGTGAGGGCACACTCCGGCCGTGCGGGTCAGGTCCTCAAACCGATGGATATTTCTCTCCCTCCTTTCTCCTCTTTCTAAAAACATTAAAATCTTAAAAACAAAACAAAACAAAAAACCACAAACAAATAAACAAACAAAAAACCCCAACAACAACAACGCAAAGGAACAAAGCGTCAGAGAGGGCGAGGAACCTGATGGTGTCAGGCAGCAGAGTCCCTTGGCACCCACACGTGAACCACCTCGGGACGACCCCCCTTACTCCCAAGCGCGCACTCGCTGGGCCACAGCCGCTGGGCGCGCACCTGTGCGTGCTGCTCTGGGAGGAGACGTCCGAGGGGAGGCTCCACTGGGGCGTGTGGTTGTACAGCCGCAGCTGCTGGAGGCTGTCCACCAGGTGGTTCAGCCTCTTCTTCTGCTGGTTGATGATCTCCCGGTTGTTGGCCAGGGTGTTGAACAGCGTCTCTCGCTCCGGCACAAGCAGGCGCCTGCTGGCAGCAATGAGGAAAAGAACTCACCGTGAGCGGTTTGAGAGAAGAACCCTCCTCCCACAGGGGGCGGAGGGGAGTGAGAAGAATGGAACAGAGCCACTAGAGGACAAAAAGCATCCAGGAACCACTAGAGTATGCCAAGGGGATGACAGCCTGATGGGAAGGCAAGGCGATGAGGGGGGGCCAGGCCCACAGGCATCATCAGGCAAAACCCCAGAGAGGAGGCTTCGGGGAGGAAGAGGGCCGGAGACCGGTCGGCAACAGAGGACAACGCACTCCGCTGTACACTTAGGGCGCGTGTATTTTCCTGTGTGTAAATAACGGCCAATAAAAGTAGCAGCCCAGGGTTCAGTGACAGTCGAGGGGAGTCACGGCGCTGCCGAGAGACAGAGGGACCGCACACCACCTGGCAGCGGGGCGTGGCCCACCCGAAGGACTAAAACAAGATGGGGCGGCTCCCTTTCTTCTGGGGGACAGGCAGTTCAGGACACACTCAAGAGGGCACACAGTAGCACTGAGAAAAAAACCTCAGACACAGAAACTCGAGAAAATTGTACAAACTTAGGAATCTGAACTCTGCAGAAGGGAACTAGAAAAGCGTATTACACAGTAAACGCACGGAACTGTCACAAAGGAAAAGAAAGCCAGGCTTCTGTTTTCATTATGCCTTTTTTAAAAAGTCCAACCTTTAAGTCAGCAAAGAGGTCTGACAGGCAAGCAGGGCAAAATGGACCCACTGCCGGGTCAAGCCCCCTCTCACATGCGGCCGAACACGAGTTCAGAACTAGGTGGGTGAACTGGGAAATCTCTAACGGGGCCCACGTGTCCACAGGGACAGGTGCCCCAGGCACAGGCAGAAGAACCCTCCCCAGCCCGTGTCCGAGGGGTCAGCGCTCACTCCTCACCCCCACCCCGGTTCCAAGCTGGGATTCCTCGGCTCGGGCCCAGAGCCTCTCCCCATGTGGTGCGGCGTGACGTGCTACGTTTTGCTCCCTGAACACTGTGCACACTCTGGCGCCCCCCTGAGGTCGCACTCAGGTCGCCCCACTTGACAGTTCTGTGATCCCACAGCTTGACAAACAAGCAGGCAGACCACTCCCCGGCCTGTGTCCCTACACAGCTAACCGCGTCCCCAAGTGCAGGGGTTTCAGAAACCGGCGCTGTGCGGGCTGATCTGCTCTCTGCTTCCCTCGTGGGCACCTGCACGCTCCCGCAGCGTGCTGCCTCCGATTCCTCCTGCAGAAGCGCCTCTGGCACCAGCCCTCTCGGCCCTCTAGTGAGCACGCTGATCAGCAATGTCCCCTCAAGAAGCGAACTCGGAATACACAAAAAGGCAGAAAGGAAAACTCCTCTCCACGCCACCTTGCAGCTATTCCCGTGAGTATCTTGCCGGGGTTACCCCGGCCTCTTTCCTGTGCACAGACCTGTGCTTTGGGCTCGCCCCCTAGTTACGCCTTCCTGTCCCGCAGGCGGTGTCTAGTCACCGTGGTGCCGTTACGCATCAGGTAGCACATCCCACATCAATAAGATTCTGTCTTTGAGGACTCGCTAGTCCGTGGCCATGTCGGGACGGAGACCAAGAAGCGGCCGGACCCCCCGAGCCCGTCCTCGAGCTTCTGGACAAGGGGTTCCACCCCAGTTCCGCGGCCACAAGCTGTGTGGTGAGTTCCTTCACGTAAATAGCGTGAGCACGGCTCTTACTGCTGTAGGACCAACACCTAGACACAGAAAGCCTAGGTCAACGGGAAGGACACCTGGGGGCTTTTCATCAGCGCGAGCGCCTAAACTGTCGTGGGAGAGGCCGCGGCGCCGCCTCCCGCCTCCCACAGGTGACCGCTCGCTCACTTCTGTTTCCTCTTTTGCTCCAGGTGCTGGTCCCACTCCAGGTCCAGGACGTCGTTCACGTCCTGCACAGCAAACTTCACGTACTGGTGAAGGCGCCGGATCTCCTGCACGGAAAACACGGGAGTGACTCAGTTTTCCAGGGGCTTGTGGGGAGCGGCACCAAAACAATTCTGAACTGTTTTTACACTGAGAACCACGATAATGAACAAAGCAAACACGCTGTGCTCTAACAGAACCACAGACCGCTGGAATCCACGTGAGCACCGGACCGCGCCCTTCTGCGGGTGTGGCGGGGAGGCGGGTGGAGGGACAGATACAGAGCCAGCAGGGCCCAGGCCTCAGGGGACCGGCGCCCTGGCCCGGTTCTCCCGTTCCGGCTCCTCTAGAGCATCCCAGCGCGGGCTAGGGGTTTTCCACTGCGCCCGGTGCTCTGACGGGGTGCCCGCTGAGCTCTGCTCTCCCACTGGTGACACTGAGTGTGAGACAGACAAAAGCACCCTGCACAGCAGTGCTGAAAACGGTTCTGATCCCAGCCACTGAGAACACAGAACACAGAAGTCATCTCAGCAATTGAGAAAACTCATTTCTTCTCCAAAACAAATAGTATCAGCACTAGACGTTGAGTTTTTCATTATTAAAATTCTTACCTGTGAACTTATTTTAAGCCTGCAACAATTTCAAGTTTGGTCCAGTGTTAACCTCCATGGCAATACAATCTGACTCTCACAACTGCTGACAAAGGTGAAGCAGCCCGCTGGACACGCACACAAACGAAGACAAGGCGCACACATGGGGCATACTCCCTGTGCCTGCACGAGGACCTCGCTGTGTGTGAGTGTGTTTTCACAGCCACTCGGGGGTAAGGGCGCAGGCCCGACTGAAGCAGGGAGAACGTCCTTTAGAGAGAGCCCGGCCCACGGGCACCAAGCACGGATCTCAGCTCACACCTGACTACGGGAGGCCCTTTCTCGGGACACCCGGACGGGACCAGACTTCTGCGCAGCAGCTGGTGCTGTTTCTCCTAGACGCTCTCCCCACTGCGTCTACGGGGAAAAACTATACCGTTCTCTTCAGGCCTGTCGCCGCCACCTCTCTTCCGTGGCGCAGCTGCCCCCTCGCCCGCCGCCCCACGGCAGCAGGCTGCACGCTGCACTCGCGTGTCACCTGTCCCTCTGCCACACGTGCAACTGCAGGGCCTGCACGTGGCAGCGACGGGGTTAAGAGCGCTGGCTCCGAGCCAGACCGTCCAGGCTCAAGGGTCCAGCATCTATTAGTGGTGAGACTTAAGTACTTCCAGCATCTTCCTTTTGCACGAGACATGCATTCAACAAACGCCAGCTACTATGGTCTACTTAGCACTGTGGAAGAAGAGAATGATTTCCTTTTGAATCATTCAATCATTTTGGGGAGTGTCACCCCAAAGCAGCATGCTTTCCCCCGAGTCTGGACACAGAGCGAGAGGAGAAAAGGCAGTCAGAAGAAAGTGTAACTCAATGCAAGGCGAGGCTGTAATCTGATGAGCGGGAGGCCCGTGGTTGGCCTGCCTGGCCGAGCAAGTTCACATCCACAGCAGGAGGGAGCACCAGGACCGCCACCAGGGCTGGGGGACCCCGCAGCGGTTCCTCGGCCTTCCTTCCTATGGCCTTCAGTTTCCCTGCCCATCGGGCAGTCAGGCATGGGCCGAGGAGGTGGGGGACGCTCCGGGCAGGAGGGGACTCTGCACACTCACAGACCCTCGAGCCCTGGGTGCGGATGCACAGCACGGCCCCCTGGGCCCCGTCCCCACGGGGAGTCCAGGCGAGTGCGAGCGAGTGGGAGATGGCCGCCACCAGAGCTTGTGGTGCGAAGTTGGAGTGAGTGGGAAGACGGAAACAAACGCAGGTTTCACGAAGACAGAAAACGAGACTAACGGACTGTGAGAGAGACAAGCAGCATTGCTGCGTGGGCACCCAGCAGGCGGCCTGGGCCGGTGGGGTTGGAACGGGGGTGTCACGGGGTCAGAAACGCTCGGCGGACAGGGCAGCTCTTTTGAAGACTGAAACAAGGAGGGAAAAACGCCGAGGAGCGCTCCTGCTGCTAACCGGGTAGCTGCTGCTTTGATAATTACTCTTCACGACCTGATTCCTAAGTGAGTCTTTTCCAGCAGTGTACTTTGTACCCAGCCTAAGGGTTAACGAAGAATTCTATTTCTGCTCAATCCAAAAAGCACCCCCTTTTCTCTGTGGCGGCTACGGAAGTCTGCGGGAAGGAGGCGAGCCACCCGCAGGAGACAAACGGGGCGTGAGGCGGCCGCCCGAACCGGCGCCTGGGGCGGGCGGGCGGGCCCTACCTGGAGCTGCGCTTCGCTCTTGGGGTCCAGGGGCCTCTTGTAGAGCAGGCGCAGGTACCCGGCGTCGTGGTTTCTCTCGTTCTGCTCCCGGGCCTCTTCGGCCCCGGCGAAGCCCTCCAGCAGGGTCGTCTTCAGGGCGCTGATGTCCCCGTGCAGAGACTGGAGAAGGGCGAATTCACACAAAGGTGGTCACCGCTCAGAAACTAACCTTTCTGCCCCACGTCAGGAAAGGCGGTGCCTTGTGAACAGTTACCCCAAACACAGCGAACCGTCGTGCAAAAGTAAGAGCTTCACTGCGTGAAGGGGAAGATGCTAATGTTCGTTCTCACCTTTTTCCTGTTATTCTTCAAATGTTTTTCAATTTTTTAGTCTAGCCACATTCATTTTAAAAACACTATTCTTCTTCCTCATTAGAAAACACTCCCAGTGACCGGAAGCTCGGAGAGTGAGAGCAGTACTGACAGCAGCCGAGACCCTACGAACTGAGGACGATCACTGCCTACGCCCGGAGAACCTTCCTCTGTCGAGCATGGCCTGTAACACCAGAGCCCAGTGGTCTGACGGCATGGACGGGGACCCTGGGGCCAGCCCAGTGGTCTGATGGCGTGGACGGGGACCCTGGGGCCAGCCCAGCGGTCTGACGGGGTGGACGGGGACCCTGGAGCCAGCACTCAATTTAGTTACAAAATTTGTTATAAAACCTAACAAATGTTCAAATACGCCAAGACTAATGATGTTCAATGTTTACGGAGTACCTCGTGTGTGTCAGCGGGGTGGAAACTATTATCATTCATCTTCCGTGAGAAAACTAATAAAATGGAGTAGCTAGACGGACCTGCCCAAAGTCACCTGACTTATTAAGTGCTGAAGGCAGGGGTGAACCTCGGCACCCGTGTGAACCACCCACGCCGTCAGGAACAACCCTGGCGGTCCCTGGGGGAAAAGCGCGTGCCCAGAGACCAGGAGCGCCCTGCCGGCAGCGCACCCCCACCCCGGCAGCCCGCCAAGCAGACACGGACCTCCGTGGTCTCCTTGATCTCCAAAAGGAAGGTGTGCAAGTCATCCGCCTCTGTCCGCAGCATCTTCATCTCCTCCGAGCTGCCCACCTGGAAACAGGCTTTCGAAGTTCGGGCCTTCAGGTCCTCCAGCTCCTTCTGAAAGTGCGCGATCTGCAGGAGGCACACACGAGGGGACCTCTCAGTCTGAGTGGCACAGCGGTGGTGTGTCACTGCTACTGAGCTCGCTGACAGCACAGACTCTTGGACACGCCAAGGTTCAAGGCCGGAATAAGAGCCATGCAGGAGCCCCAGCCGGGTGGCCCGGCTGGTTGGAGCATCGTCCCGTACACCCCAACGGTCACGGGCTCGACTTCCGTTCAGGGCGCACGCCTAAGTGGGGGGTTCGATCCCCAGCTGGGGCGCGCGTGAATCGACTGATGTTTCTTTCACACTGACGTTATTCTCTCTTTCCCTCTCCCCCTTCCTCTCTTTCTAAAGTCAATAAACACGTCCTCAGGTGAGGATAAAAAAACGAAAAACAAAAACAAAAACAATCTTGCAGGAGTCTACACACTCGGAGCCAGTCAAGTCCCCCCGTCAGGGCTACGTCTCGAAAACATACGCAGGAGCACATTTACCTCCTCACCAATCCCAACCATCACAGGATCGGACTCTTTCCACTGGTGTCCCTGCTTCTCCGTAGCAGGAGGCGGAAGTGATTTCGCCTGAAACAGAAGGCGAGAGGGTTAAAAACGCACCCAGCACCCCAAGTGCTGCCTCCTTGCAGCAGTGGGCTCAGTGCCTGTCACAGCGAGCGGTGCTGTCATAACACAGTCACTGGTCGGTCACTCCTTCTTTTGAGCCCAAATGTACTGGGCACCACTTGGTACAGGGCACGCTTAGCCAGTGAGGGGAGAGGTGAACGGGAGACACGCGGTCCCCACGCTCGTGGAACTAACTTCCTACTGGGGAAAGGCGAGTGAGAAAAAGTGAACGCCTCAGGTACATCCCAGCTGGGGGGTAGGTGACACAAAAACAGTACACAGGCACACAGGGCACACACACGGAGAGAAAAAAACGGGGCCAGGTGAGACGAGAGGGCCCAGGAAGCCCTCACTGAGCGCTGCCTCTGCACTGACCTCCGGGATGAGGAGCAAGCGACGGGGAACGGCCTCCTGGGCAGGGAGGAGAGCAAGCGCCAAGGCGCGGAGGCGGGAGAGGCCCCGGCGTGTCCGAGGCAGAGAGATGAATGTGCGCGTGGAGGGCGTGGAGGGGCTGGATCACGCGTGCTGCACCCAGGAGACTGGATTTTGTTCTGAGTGTGCTGGAAAGCTACCAGTGAAGTTTTAGGGGCGCTTAAACGACCCTTTATGATTTTAAAAGTTCCCCTGTGCCAGAGGGAGAGACAACAATGGCCTGAAATACGATGTCACCGGGGATCGGAGATGTGGATTAGGACACAGACTGGGACAAAGTTACCTTCAGGTCAAAGCATAAAAAACAGACTGAGGTGACAGAATGTAGATGTAAATATGAAAAGTAAAGTAATAAAACTCTCAGACATAGGAGGGAAACATTTTATAACGTATATGATTATCTAACCGCTATGTTGCACACCTGAAACTAACACAAAATAATACCGAATGCAAACTGTACTTGAAAAATAAGGCTTTAGAAGAACACAGGAGAACGTCTTTTTGACCGTGGAACAGGAAGTGGTTCCTGAAACAGAACACGAAAAGCACTTATCGACATGCCAAAGGGGGGAGGCCCAGCTGTGGGTGAAGACACACGAACAACACGTCCCCCCAGCTGTACATTTCAAAAAATAAAACCTTATTAAGTAAAAAAAAGCACTAATCATAAAAGAAAAACTGAAACACTGAACTACATTAACATTAAAGACTTGGAGGCATCAAAAGAAACCACACAGAGAAAAAGGGCGGTTCACAGACGGGGAGACCACTCACCCTGTGCGTGTGTGCGTGCGTGTGCGTGCGTGTGCGCGTGCGTGCCTCCCACGAGGAACCGCCTCTCACACAGCAGTAAGGGAGAGGCAGGAGGCCTAACGGGAAAACGGGGACCCTGGGACAGACACCCACAAACGATGCTGACGCGGCCAACAATCAAGCACATGCGAGAAGCTCCGCTCACTGGCCATCGGGGAATACTTACCTGACCCACAAAAAGCACCGACAGTGAGAGACGAGGAGCACCAGGACTGGTGAGGAGGGGAACAGCTGAACCCCGGGAATTTATACTAAAGAGGAATTAACGCCTACCCAGGGGCCCAGCAATTCCACTCTCAGGGGTCCGCTCAACAGAAGCACGCACACACTTGCTCACCGAAAACATCAGCTGGCAACACTACTCGCGGCACCCTGAACCTGGAGACTACTCAAGCGCCCATCGGGGTGGAGGGCACACGGGTAGTGTCGTCACCCAGTATGATATGGGCGCACCTCACGCACACGGTGCTGAGCAAAGCGGCCAGTCAGTTAGAAGCACACACACGGCGAGGCTCCGTGTACAGAGAGCACACGGGCTGCACGCAGCTGTGCGGTGAGAAACCACGACAGCGGAGTCCTGCCTGGCGAGACCAGGAGGACGCACACGACGGGAATGCTTGGGAATTCCTGGTCCTGCTCCGCTTCCTCATCTTGGTGCTGGCTACCGAGGTGCGTCTCGCTGACGACACATCACTGAGGTGTATGTGCCTTCTCCCTACGTGCACTGTACGTCGGTAAAGGTTAAATAAAATAAGCTGAGACGGTAGGGAAAGAGGGCACTGGATGGATTTCTCGATGACTCTGAGCATCGGGGAAACCAGTCAGATGCCACGGCATCTGCACGTGTCAGGAAAATCCAACACGCTGACAGCACAGCGCCCACGGGCCCGGGGGCCACAGGGACAACAACGCAGGGACTCGGGAGAGGAGAGAAACGGCTTTCACGGGCCCACGTTACAAACACTCAGAACTCATGTATTTCCTGTCACGTCGTCCTAAGCACTGTTTCAACAGTGTAAACTCTGAAACACAAAATCCCGTATTATGAACATGCCCACCCGGGGCAGTAAACCAGCGAGCACAGGACCGGGGGCCGAGTCTGCACGCACCTGGGGGCAGCCTGACTTCGCCACCGGCGGGGCTATCCTGGGCGACTTCTGCCCCGCGGAGGGCGCCGGGCCTGGACCTCCGTGAGCCGCGCGCCCTGCCGGGGTGAGACACCAGTTAGGACAGACAGCAGGTACTTCCGCCGCTCCCCCCCACCCCCCGTCACAAGGGGCCTGTCCTCCAATTTAAAAGAGCCTCTCACTGCCAGCCCGTCAGGGACTTCACTGGCCTGGGTGCCGTCCACAGCCGTGCTGGCCTCTGTTCCAACACAACCGAAGTGCGCGCTGCATCTGCGGATGGGAAAGCCCTCCACGCAGCAGACAACACCAGAGTGTCTCTGGGGACGGGGAGGGGGCCTTGCGGACAGGAC
Organism: Phyllostomus discolor; assembly: GCF_004126475.2. NCBI lineage: Eukaryota > Metazoa > Chordata > Mammalia > Chiroptera > Phyllostomidae > Phyllostomus > Phyllostomus discolor. The sequence continues at coordinate 211,158,404 of NC_040905.2, read as the reverse complement.
AGGGCGGGAGGCCTCTCCTTCAGCCCATCCTTGGTCCCCAGAGGCTCCCGAGGCCCCCTGGGGGCTGGGGACAGCTTGAAAACCATCAAATGAGGACGACGATCCCCATCACCTTGTGAGAACTCACAGGGTCTTTGGACCCCCCTGGAAGCCTCACCCTCTCGTGCACTGGAATGACCTGGAGGGCTTTTTTGAAAAAACTAAATACCCGCCCTGACCAGGTGGCTCAGTGGGTTGGAACACTGTCCCGCGCACCAGAAGGTCCAGCCCCCGGGCAGGGCGTGCACAGGAGACCACCACCACTGGGTTTGTCACTCACATGGAAATTACTCTCTCTAGAACAAACCGACTTTAAAAAGTCCTGGGGTGAGAATGTAGAAACAACACAAGGGAGTCCGAGAACTCAGGACTGAGCCCTAAAGCAGTCTGCTTGAAACCACACCTGACGCCGAGGGAGCGGCTGGGGGCTTCGAGGCCATGGTGCCGAGCGGTGTTGCCGCCAGGGGCGTGGGGTGGCTGAGAGGTCCAGGGGCAGCTGGCTTGGAGGCGGGGAACAGCAGCGTCGGGGGCGTGCCCGGGGTGCTGTTGGCGGGGGCGGGGGTGGCCGCGGCGGTAAACCTGCAACAACAGAGCGGAGGCGTCAGGAGGGCCGGCTGCAGGTTCCCGCACGCTGGTCACGAGCACGGTCATCACAGGGCAACTCACTGTCCGCCCTTTCCGGCCTTCGAGAAATGTACACATTTAGCTATTTCTTATGAACGGTGAAAACTGCAGGACAACACTGATCTGGCCCTGGCTGGTGTGGCTCAGGGGGTTGAGCACCCACCTGCAAGCCAAAGGGTCACTGGTTTGATTCCTAGTTGGGGCGCACGCCTGGGGTGTGGGCCAGGCCCCCAGTAGGGGGCGCACAAGGGGCAACCACACGCTGATGTTTCTCTCCCTCCCTTCCCCTCTCTCTAAAAATAAGTAAGTAAAATCTTTAGAAAAAAGAAAACATTGATCGGATCTTCTGCTTCTTTAGAAACGAATTATTCAATGAAAATATTAAGTAAATACTTAATATAAAAGTGAAACTAAGTTTATTATGATACAAAATGCTTATTGTCTAGTCTATCAAGATGAGTAAAACAAAGGGTGGGACTCAATTATACACCCTCTTTTTGCCCACAAAATTACTCAGAGCTCGTTTCCGGGCGGCCCCTTCCTCTGAGGGGCGCAGGAGGAAGAGGAAACAGGTCGCCCTCTTTGGGATGTTTACAGTCCAGGGGGAATGTCAGGTAAGTTTCACCTGAAGAGCAAACATCTGTAAAGAACGTGAATGTCCAGCATTAGGTGACTGGGAAATGAACTGTAATGCAGCCACAAAACGGAACACCCGGCAACTATTAGAATGAAGTGGCTGCGTTGACAATCAGCGTCAACAGTGACAACGGTGACAGCGGGGACACACAGCTAGCACCGCCTCCACAGTGATGACAGAGGCCGGAGGAGGGGTGGCAGCAGTGCTCACACGTGAGGGCCATGCTGGGAAGGGCCACTCGGGGCGGGGGCCCCTCCCCTCGAGAAGCTCGCACCCTGGCGCGGAGGCCACACAAGCAGGAACGGTCAGGAGTGAGGGGCGGGGAAGCCGGGAGGACCCCGCTGGGGGGGGGGGGGGCAGGGGGGCGGGGACCAGACCCCTGCGCTCAGGAGCGATGAGACACCCTGGACCGCCAGGCAGGAACGCCACCTGACGTGGTAACAGGTTCCTGCGACCCCGGGGGGCCGACCGGGAACAGGACCGCGAGAGGGGCGTTTCCCCTACAGGGTGTGGACTCAGCATGGCTTCGCTTTTAAAAACAGGGAATATCTCCTACACTGGACGGCAAAACAAGTATTTACATATAAACCTCTAATAATAAAAAAAATTCTAAGTGACCCTCCTGGACGCCGTCCACCGATCAGCTGCAAACCTTTTACGCAGTCTGAGTTTTCACCATTTGCTAGCGCTGCTTTGGAGAAAATGCAGACACCAGTGACAGCAGTCCATCTGCTCCGTCGCTCCACCCCCCGGGGCCGGGCCACTCACTTTTCGTTAAGGTTGACCTTGACCGCAGAGGCTGAAGGCGGGAAGGAGGGCTTCATGCCCATGCTTGGGGTGCACGCGCCCGGCACCGGTGTGCTTTCCAGGGTCGGCTTGAAACCCGATGACCCGAAGGAGAACGGGGCGGCCAGGGGCGCCATGGAGGGGGCTGCAGGGGCGGGCGCCAGCGGGGCCTGAGGAGGCGCGAACGAGAAGGAGGCTGTGCTGGAGCCCACGGCTGCTTTGGATGCGTCAGAGCCGCTGGGGTACGGAGGGGGCTCCGCGGTGACAGGCCCAGATGACTTCAAGGACGGTGAAGAACCAAAGGAGAACACGCCAGGGGCCCCCACAGCAGAGGGCAGGGAGAAGGTGGAGGTGGGGGCCGCCGGCAGGGAAGGCGGGATGGAGGCGGGGGCCGCAGCTGCCGACAACTCGGGCTTCTGCGGGGCCGGCGAGGTTGGGGTCGTGGGCGTGCTTCCTGCAGTGAGAGAGTGGGGGTAGGGAGAGTGGGGGAGTCAGCCGGGCCACAGCAGAAGGCTGGGGGCGGGGGAAGGGCTGGGGCAGGAGGGGGCCGGAGAGGAAGGGCCCGGCTCCTGAGGGACAGAGAGGCGAGGCCGAGGAGCTGCTGAGCACATCCGCGGCAGGCATGTGTCCCGTGGCAGACAGACACGTCGTGTGAGACTGACTGCAGGACTGGGGGGAGGGAGGGGGGCGGACATGGGGAAGGACCTCAGACCGACAGCACCGTGTGGACGCCCGGATGAACGACACGGAGAAGACACACTTCTCAAGGTCGCAGAGAAAAGCAGTCACCCTGCAACCCTTCGCTCCACCAGGAGAAGGTTTAACTGGGCGCTCTGATTCCTGACAGCCTCTAAGCCTCTAAACCCCTAAGCGCGAGTTCGCATGGACTGAAGGTACGGACGAAAGCACACACGCGCTGTGTCTCAACACAAGGAGGCAAGCGCGAGCTAAGTCTTCGAGAGCCTAACAAATAAATTCAGGAGTGACAGTCAGTCACGAAAAGAAAAGATGAACATCTGACTACGTGAAAGTTACATCACTAAGAGGTGAGTGAAAAAAGAACTGCAGTAAAGAGCATATAAATCGAGATTATATGCTCTTAAAAATTTCAAGACTCTGATAGACATAAGCTGGGAAACTAATTCACAAAAACTATATTTAATCTAATACAAGAAACGTACTAAGTGAGGCAGAGCATTGCCCTCCAGACTACCAAGATTTAAATATCTACTATCTCCTGCACTTGGATGGGCGAAATGAGCCTGAAACCTTTTATTGCTAACAGGCACCTAATTCAGCAGTCTTAAAAAAAAACATTTTAGCATATTTCAAGAATCATAAAAAAACAGACCCAGTAAACTTGTAGTAAGACCTATGAAAATAATTTTTGAAAGTGAAAGATATTTCATGCAATCCAAATGGTAAAAAGTATTCAATGGAATATTACATACTCTTTTAAATGAATCATGAAGATCACGTAAGAATCTGGAAAATGCTTACAATTTAAATTATAAACCTGCAACCAGTGATACATAGAATATGAACAGAACTATGAAGAAAGATGTTTATGAAAAAAAAAGTGAACAAGAATACCCCAAAAAGCAGGTTTAAAGTTTTTTCCACTTTCCACACTTGCTGTAAACATTTTAATTCTCTCAGTTAAATAACTAACTAAATAAGAAAGCGATGTCTTTTTATCAGTATGTTTATATTAGTGGGTCTCGGTTCCTCCAACTGCTGAGACGACAGCTTACCTCACTGTGTCTACGGTACCGAAACACTGAGGGTACAAGCGTGCAAACACCGCTTCCTGAACTGTCCCTTCCACGAACATGACAACCAAGCGCATCTGCTCTCTGTCGGTACTTCTCCTACACAGTGACAGAGAACCAGCAACAGCCAACTTCTTAAAGACACACGCCTGTAACGTTCATCACGTCCATGCACATTCGGGAGACTGAGTGAAAAGTATATCCCACTGAAAAAAACCATCACAGTGCCCCCTCTGACCACTCGGAGCCGCATCTGTGGGGCAGGTGGAACCACTAGCGTCTTCTGAACCCACGACGGGCCGCAGCTGGAGGCGGCGGGGCCCCTCCTCCCATCCGTGGCTCTCTCCCACGCACCTGGACGTGGCGGCCACCTCTGGGCCAAGCGCGAGGGAAGAGGGCCTCTCTCCAGGGCAGGCCCGCAGTGACACTGGCCCCTGCTTGTGCTGGGGCTTTCCGGGCTAGCAGCAAAGCCCTTCACACTGAACGGTGTTCAGAAACAAACACCCCACAAGTTCCCACCCTCACGGGGGGGACTGCGTGTTACTGGCTGACCGGGCAAGCAGGTGTAGGTAGTGCACGGCACTCGCGACCACCGCCGGGGAAAACCAACCCGGAGCGCACACGCCGCAGACCGCGAGGCGTCCCAACACAGCACTAGCGCGGTCCACGTGAGCCTCCTGGTCCGGCACTCGGGGCGGCACTGCCAACGGCCGGAGCCCAAGGGCCTGGCCACTGACGGTGCACACCTCACTCTGCTTCGGGAAGCCGGGAGAAAACACACGCGAGTGTTAGCGACCTCACCCAACCCAACGATCAACGTACTTTTCCTTAGACGTAGAACTGGTTACACTATAAGCAATTCTAGCCACACTAGGGGACAAACTCTTAATAGTCACATACTCACAGAACTCAAAGTGAAGTATTAGTGAAATTTCAAAACATGAAACAATCCCCCCTTTTAAAAGTTTTATAGTGTGCTCTCAGAGGTGCTAGGAGAACACTGTGAAAAGTCTGAAATGCACACGGGCATGCACGTGTGCGCGCTCATGCACACGGAGAACAGGCACCGAGGGGCTGACCGGGGCCGTGTGCGGATGACACACTCGTAAGTGACACTGCTTGTGCCTTCTCTAATCTTTCTCCGATAAACAGACCACTGATGTAATAACTTAAAAAGGAAAAAACAAACCCGAAGAAAATGGAATACAGACAAAAGAAAACAGAATGCCCGCGTCCCCACCACCAGAAACAACCACTATTTGGGTTTCAGACTCCACCTTTCAGGTGTTTTTCTCCGCACACGTTCTGCTGGTAGAAAAGGGGCCGCACGGCACACGGCGCTTTGCGGGGTGCGCTCCTCCAACCCCTGGGGCGCACACATCGCCTGTAACGGGTGCACGGCGCTCACCGTGCGCACGCACCCCCTCTCACTGAACCAGCCCCTGTGGCCAGGCGTGCAGGGCCCGGACCCGACAGCAGGACGGCTGGCACCTACGGGACGGGGCCGTGCGGCTCGGCCTCCTCTCCCTGGAGCAGAGCGGAGCGGAGGCTGGGGGACAGAACTGGTGAGTGCGGACGGCCAGTGGGCACGCGCTTGTTCCGGGTAAACCCCCCCCCCCCCCCCTGACGCAGCCACACAGACTGTGCAGATGACGGCGACCACCTGCGCTCTCTCTCGCACGCTTCGCCCTTGGGCAGAGGCCGCAGCGGTCGCTGGCTGCCAGGGTCGGAGACACGTACCTAACGACTTGGGCTGTCGCTCCCCCTCTAACGAGAGCCGCTCCGGCGTCCTGAGGAGGGACCTAACACCAGGGTTTTGATTGATCATGTAAAACGGACAGAGCACACCGTCTGTTGAAAGTAACATAAGGACTGGAGCAGGGGGAAGAGTCTTCTCCTCGTCTGTGAAAAAAACAAAAGAAAGCGGACGTGAGAAAAGAGCGAAGTCCGAAAGGCTGCATGAAGCGAGGAGGGGCTCAGAGGCCTCGTCCGTCTGCTCTGGTTCTGATCGCAAAGGGCCCTCCCGAGACTGCTCCTTCCAGAGCGCTCCTGCTGTGGTCCAGCGGCCGCCCGGAGGCACTGGCAGCCCGAGGTGGGGGGGCAGCTCCGAGGCTCCCTCAGTTTTCAGAAGCATCTCGGTGTTCGGGAGGCAGGGGCACCCCTCCCCTGACCAGGACAGGATCTAGGACGTGGCTGGTGCAGCTGAGAAATGGCACACCGGACTCGCCAGAAAGCACACAGCAGGACGGACAGCTGAGTCTAACTGCTTCACGTTTGTTCACAGTGGCCTCACAAACACGGACTTCCAGAGAGTCCGAGTACGAGAACCGGTCTCAGACCACACAACCTGACCAGGGAGGGGTGAGGTGCGGAGCGGTGCCCGGCGGGAGACCCCCCCCACGGAAGCCCCCACGAGCGTGTCTCCCGCTGCACCTGCACGTTCCACGGGCCAGCTCCGCCCAACGGAGCTCCATGCACAGCACACGCTCGGGCCCCGTGCAGGAGCCACGCGCCCGGGGTCTCTCTTTCCAGCCCAAGCCTCCGAAGCGAGAGTGGCTGTACGCTGCGGTGCCGGCCTAGGGCACTGCTCCCTCGGGGAGGCACTGGGGGCCCGAGAGACAGCACCGAGAACCCCCGATATCCTGGACCCCCACCACGTCCAAAAGAGTGGCCTCGGTCTCGCCCCTCAGTGCCTGTGCAAACCCGTCCAGTGCCGTCAGCGGCACTCTTCGTCGCTCTTGGAGAAGCGACGTGCCGCCAGAAGGCCCGAGTGCCGGCAGAGGGGCTGCCATCGCAGACACGCAGGACTGGACGGAAGTGTTAGGGACAGAGCGCTGAGCCCCAGCGGGCCTCACTCACTGATGGTGACCTCCACTTGGTTGGTGTAGTCTATGGCCACCCCCACAGGCAAGGAGTCATCGTTCTTGTCCGTCACAGGCAGTTCAGCTCGACTAGAATCCTCCAGCAGCCAAGATTCCCAATTGATCTGGGGAAAGAGGAGAAAACACCACGTCAGAGCTCTGCACGGGCTCCTCCCGGCACTGTTCACACGTGAGAGAGGAAAAGAGAGACGCCTGGGTTAGACTTGCCTGTGGACCAAGACTCGGCAACCTGGGGAGACCGTCTAAGGGCCACGAGCACCCCATGAGACAAGGGGCTGATTTTCCCAATCCAGCAGGTCCCTGCCTCAAGTGTAAACACTACCTACCGCCCACCGCAACCAGGGGGAGCCCTGAACTTGCGGGGCAGACCCCACAGCGGCACTAGACCAGGCACTCCTGCTCTGGGAGGCCTGGGGTTGGGACCAGGGCCCCCAGCCGTCCCTGCGGGGGCCTTGAGCAGAGACAAAGCTGGGCAGCAGCCTGTGCTCACCGGTCCTCGGAAGAAGGTGACCTCGTTCTCATCTGCCCAGGTCCTGGTGTGAGTGCTCGTGTGGGCCCACCTGCCTGCCTCCGACAAGCCACTAAGCCTCCCCCAATACACTCTCCTTCTGCTTCGTTTGCTTGCGGGGGCTCTGTTCCTTCGGCAAGTGATTTCCGCGTTTCAAGGACCACCAACACTTTCTCTAACCTCCAGCACTGACCCAAGCTGTGAGGCATGAACCCACGGGGAACGCACTCCGTGAGGAACAGAGGGACACGGGAAGCTGTTCCGGGGGGTGACGCAATCACACTCCACGACTAAGCAGTGGCGAGAGTAACAGTCACGTTCGGAATAATGTGAGCAAACGGACTCCGACCCCGAACAGCCGTCTCCAGACAAAACAAAGTCCTCGCCAGCCACCACCGGGCGCAGTGCGAGCAGCACCAGCTCCGACGACGTGAGAGACGAGCTGGGTGGTGGGCAGGGGAGGGCGGCTGAGGGCGGCGGGGTGCTGAGACGCCCCTCTCCGAAAGAGGACGATTAAGGAGTGGGGTGTGCGGTGACGCCATCAGGGATGAAGGTAAAATCCCAAGTCACCAAGGCGACCCCAGGAGACACTAACGCAGCCCCGCAGCCCCGGTGAGGAGGAGGGAGCGTGTGAACGAGCTGCTCATCTGCCATTGAGGCCGGTCACTCGTGAGGAAGCGAGTTTTTTTAGGGATAAGGACACAGTCGTTAGAAGAGAAAACTGACAGGTTAAAAACGGTCCCTCTAGGGAAAACTGGATCGGGACAGGGTGCAGCTGCAGTGATTTTTTTCATTCATGATCCCTGCTCCATGTAGACAAGTTATTTTGATAAAAAACGAAGATAATGGTATATCTTTAATGTATAAACACACAAAATATGAGTCTATTAGGAAATCGTTACTGAAGTCAATCCGAGAGCAAACTGATGAGCTGTGACCTATGACCCCAAATGGCCCCCCCCCCCCGACACTGCAGTAGCCACGCACCTCCAGAGAGGGCCCTGCCACCCAGTGACGGACGAGCGCTGCACGGGCGAGGAGCCACCAGCACGCGTGCACAAAACGTCTTTGAGATCAAGGCAAAGTGTGTGGAGGAAAAGCTTCCCCTTCGCTCGTCCCCTCTGTGGTCACTCTCTGTAACCGAGCGCGGTTTAGGAGGCGAGGAGCCACCGCCAGCTCAGCCCGCCTCCTGCCCGCCAGGAGGACCCCGTGAAAGGAGGCAGGTAGGTTCTCCCGCGCACAGGCACCCCAGCTTTCTGGCGGTCTTTCGGAGAGAAACAGGAAGTGTTTCTGGTGAGCAACAGTTCGGTGTGGCCCGCGTGTACCTCTCCCGTTCCGAGGGTGGGTCAGAGTTCACTGAACAGGAGGGGCGGGCTCAACGGCGGGGGAAAACGAGGACGATTGGACAGAACGAGGCAGGGACAGCCTCCTTCGTGCCCAGGCTCCTGCTGCAGGTCGGTGACACAGGTGTTGGAGCCCGTACCATGGGGCCCCTAGGAGAACAGAAGTGCTCTTCACGACACCGAAGAACCGAGAACTCTGACACCCAAGCTCGTCCGGCACAGCACCCTGGCCGCCGGTCCAAGACGCTACGTCACCCTAGCTCTGCTCTCACCCAGCGACTCGTCAGAAGGATGTGACCTCATCTAAGTCCTGACCCCAGGGCTAAACCCCCCAAAACCTCTCTCAGGAAAGCGGCCCGCAGAAGTGACAGAAGGGAGGAACGTACCTGATCGCCCTGTCGAGCGAGGATGCTGACTTCCGTGGAGGCCGCAGACGCCGCCAGCACCAGATCCCTGCCAAGAACAAGCCAGAAGGCCGTTAGGTCCCACAGCCCGGCCCGCCCCAAGTCTGCGGGATCGTCCGCGAGGGCTGCCCAGAGGTGTCAGGGAGGTGAGTTTCCTGTGTGGCTGAAGAGAGGTGAGAAGACTTTTATTTTTAAAATTTTTTGAAAGATTTTATTCCTTTATTTTCAGAGAGGAGAAGGGAGGGAAACATCAATGTGTGGTTGCCTCTTAACACGCTCCCTACTGGGGACGCAGCCTGAAACCCAGGCATGTGCCCCGACTGGGAACCGAACCGGTGACCGTTTGGATCGCAGGCCAGCACTCAGTCTGCTGAGCCACGGCAGCCAGAACAGCGAGGAGGCTTTCAGATGTAAAAAGCCCTGGTCACCGCGTCAACAGCCCACCAGCTGAAGCGCGGGTGAGACACAGGCGACTCAAGCCGGAGTTCCCAGTACACAGCGCGACACCCCACCAACGGGATGGTCCCGTCGGAGGGACAGGAGCTTTGCGCCCAGTCATGTGTCAGAGGGCAGCTCCTGCTCTCAGAGGGCGACTTTTATTATGTCCCTTAAATACCGGTGTTTTCATAAACTCTCACTGCGGTCACTAAGAAAAGGGGACTTAAAAAGCAGCACATGCTGGAGCCACCTGACTCCAGGCCGGGGAGCTGAAGGCGCAGCCGGAAGGCACTATCTAGCCCCCCACCCCCCCAAACATGTTCTCGGCGCCGCCTCCGCCCTGCCCTCCTCTCCCAGGAAAGGCCCGAGAGCGGAAGCAGCGCCTCGGCGTGAGCAGCCGCGCCGTCCCGGCCCCGCTCACCATTCCTCGACGTAGCTCAGGTAGTAGTGGTGCTGCCTCTCCGTGCAGCAGCCATAGCAGGGCTCCATGAAGTTCACGAACACCTCGGGGTGCTTTTCTTCCTTTTTCTGCAACGAACGGAACGAGGAAGAAGCCTCAGGCGCGGCTTGTCTTTGCCCCTATGCAGTTAATGCTCTTGAACGAGGAAACCATTGAAGTTTCACGAGAAAAGTTGCTCAGAAATCTACGTCCAGGTGGACAGGCACGATGCAGAGGCGGCCCTGAGGCGTGTGGGGAGCAGGAGCGGCGGCCGCCAACCCAACTGCGTTCGAACTGTCTGCCTGGGCGAGTGTGTGCGGGCTGCTCGGCCTGACGCTCACCTGCCTCACCGGTGTAACAACGCCTCTACTAGAACGACACCCAAGGTCGTTGGAGGCGTGAAACGAATGATAATACGAAGCTCCCAGCACAGACTGGGAACGTCAGCCCTCAGGTGAACCCCTGCCGGTGTCCGCGTCATCCCCGGGAACAGAAAACCTCCGCGGTGTTCTGAACAGGAACACGCTCACCGCATTCCTGAGCTGCACGGTGACATTTAGGCCCATTTCGGTCAACAGACCACACACGAGACTGTGACTCCCTAAGATTACAACGAAGCTGAGAAATTCCTCCCGACTAGTGACGCGGCGGCCAAACATCTCGGCCGTCGTAAAGCTGCAGAGCACACGGCACACAAACGTGTTCCGCACGGGGACGCGCGGCACGGGGCTGCGACCCGGAGCTGCAGGGAACAGCACCCGTCGCCTGAGAACGTCCACTTGGCATAGGATTGTTTTAAGCCTTACTTTGGAGAAAGAGCAGACATGAAGACGCTCTGAAAACCAAGCGGAAGGTGCCTCTGTAAAACATTCACAAGGGAAATTTCCACTCAAGGGTGCTTCCCTCGCAGGAGGGAAGGAGGGCACAACCTCCTCTCTAGGGCCTCTCACCAACGCCGACGGCGGCCCGCACATCTGCGCGACAGCCTTGCCCTGTCCCTGGCCACCTCTCAGACCCACTCCCCTGGCCCCCACCCCCACCATGTTCCTCTGCCCTCAGCTGAAGACGGTATTTAAGGAGGTGGACTCGGCCCTTTCAGCCAATTACTGTTTTCCATGAATACAGGAGGTAAACATGTTATTACATTTTTGTTTTTCTCCTAGGCATATGTGACGGGCGTCTCAGCCAAAAGAACCCAGGAGCCGAGGGAAAACGACTCCCCCCACCCCGCCGCGAGACAGGCTCGACCGCAGGGGCTGGGTGCGGGGGAGGCCGGGCCACGTGGGCCTCCACGAGTGCCCGTCCAGGACGGTGGCGCGGCGTGGGGCGGGGTGTGGTACTCCTCAGAACAGACCTGCACTGAAGCGGCGCGTGACCGTCAACACGTAGAGTCACGGCATCAGGAACCCACACGGGCTAAAAACGGAGCTAAATAAATCTGTTCAAAGTAAATGAGATTTCATTTGATACAGAAAGATGCTTGCAATTTACTACCAGGTAAAGTAAGGTTGCAACACAGAAGGACAAGTTTAACTCCTACTTCTGTGGTGCTTAGACATTTACGTATGTACTGTCGGTTGTTTTTGAGGACAAGCATTTTCTGGAAGTACGTCCACTCACTTGCTGTTTTTAAACGCCGCTGCACGTCAGCAAGTCTCTGCAGACACTGCCGTCCTTCTTGGAGCCGACACCCGCTGCCCCCCTCACCCTCGGTCCTGGCTCGCACGGCTCCTCTCAGAGCCCTTCTCTGACCCACCACAGCCACCCCGGTCACCGCTCGCCCCTCCCCGGGCCCTGCTTCATTGCCCATCACCCTCAGCTTCCGTGACCCCACGCTCCTCTCTGGACTGGTGCATTCGTGAGAACGTGAGTCCCGCAAAAGCAAGAACGCTGTATGCTTGGCTTTAACACAGCGCCTAACACATTGCAAGCATTTGATATACAGCTGATGAATAAATAAGGGGAAGCATTTTAAAAATCAAGGTATTTTCTTGCTTTTCTAAAATGCCTTTGCAGGTTAACATCACTAAGACTCAGTTTACAGCTTAAGCAGAAGCAAGTTTTCCAGTTTTTTTTTCACTTATGACTGGTTACTGTGGGACAGGCTCCAAGCGGAGGCCGTGCTGTAGCTGCGGAACTGGCTCAGAACGGCCCCGTCCTGACGAGGTCCCAAGTCACTTTGCAGAGACAACGGACCGACGCTGCTGCAGTCCTGCAGCCAAAACACGTGCAGAGGAGGGACACCCCCTCCGGCTGCAGCTGGAACCAACACATCACCCTCCTCAGGGAACCAAAGGACCGAAACACACCAGAACTCGAAGACCAGAGCCCTCTCAGAAGCGAAGGGTCCGCGGTGCGGGAAGGCCGGTGCCGAAGCCCCTACATATCTCATCACAGCGGCCGAGGGCCAAAGCTCTCCAACCGAAACTGCACGGCCGGCCCTTTTGCTCCCCCCAACCCTCACTCTCTGCCTTTAAAAACCCTTGACTAAGAAAGCCACTGGGGAGTTCAGGTTTAAGCTGTAGCTTCCCACTCTCCTTGCAGGCGCCCGACAAATAAAATGGCTTTAACTCCTCCGCTGCGAACCTCCATGTGCAGCGTGTGGCTCCGCTGCACACCGGGCGAGCGGCTGTCGCTCGGGTCGGGAGCGTAAGTTTGGTCCCCGGCCGATGGTACGGACCATGCACCTGAAGGTGCACCGTCGCCACCAGAACAGGGAAGGAAGGCCTGAGCTGCAAACTTCACTGGGAGACTTTGCTCATTCTCGAAGCTCGAAGACGCCCTTGTCGTACACCCACCGGCAGCAGCGCCATGACCACGTCGGGAGACGTTTCCAAGGACCCGTCCGCGGCGGCGTACACGATCGTGAAGACGTAGGTACCGATCCACAGCACGTCCAGGACTGAAAGACACACGCCCGAAATGAGCACCTTGCTTGGGACAGCCCGTGTGCCACGAAACTAACATCTTATGGATAGAAACCCAACTGCTACAGCTTTAACCAAGGTCCGGATTTCACTGATTATGAGCCTAAATTTATCCCAAAGTGGCATTTCCCCCTCGGGTGGATTATAATCAGGGGAAGTTATGAAGAATTCTAATTAAAAAAAAAAACCAGGATCCAGTTAATGCCAGCCGCCACGAGACACAGCTGTCCACCAGATGGCCGTCACGCTGACCGCACCACCGACTGACAGTGGGCGTGCTCCCACAGGGGCGACAGCACGCCCCTGAGCAGGGGTGCAGGCGCATCGCACCATCCAAACCTCTGTAACACAGACGGCACCTTACGGAAGGTCAGCCCCACAGAAAACCGGTGTGTTACCTCGGACCGGGTGATCTGACTCATAGAACGGAGGACAAGGAATGACTTTTTTTTCCTGCAACGTCTGAAAGAGATTAGAAAAAAGAAAAAAAGTGTCACACGAAACAGTCCCCAAGCCAATGAAACTGTCAAACCCAGTGCATCCCCCCGGAAGCCACCTAAGTTTCCCTGCCCCAGAGAGGACAGCCTGACCACGGGGAAGAGGGGGCGCCCGATTCCGGGGTGCTGTCCCACAGAAACACACCAGCATGTTCGGACATAGGGGACGCTCAGTGCAGCCCCATTTACAGCAGCAAAACCACTCCCACCGACAGGCGCCCATCCATGGCGGAATAAGGGACAACTTACGGCACGGCCGTGCACTGCACTTCCACGGAGCCATTCAAAACAATTAAGTGGCTCTATATATGGAAGTTGGAAGAAGGACTCCAATATACATTTTTTTTAAAAGAGGCAAACAGCAAACCAATAAAATTAAACCCATTGTATTTTTTTACAAGCTAATGCACTAGAATATGGACCAAATTTCATATGATAACTTTGCGGTAACAAGTAACAAACCCTGACCTCAAGCCCACACCACGGCGTGCACTGCCTTGCACCCCCGCAGAGCACAGTCTCTCCAGGAGCTACAAGCAGCAGCACAGGCCCGGGCGTCGCCTGTGAACCCCACCCCCCACCCCCCAGGCTTGACCAGACCCACGACTCTCTCTGAGTATGCCAGGAAACCACGGGCACAGGATGGCACAGTGCACGTGCAACAACGTGAGTGTCCACTGGCTCTGTCGCCGGGAGCAACAGAAACGGAACCTTTACGACGGACCCAGCTAGAGGCCCAACACTGCTTTACCTGAAGTGATTCTGCATTACGGGAACAGCCCTTCACCTACTCCTTTTCCCCTTAAGCTCTGTTTCTATGGAATGGGCTGAGGAACTGTGTGCAGAAAATGGTAACATTTTATTTAAAAAGCAAAACAAGTCATGTCTGGTGTGGCTCAGTGAACTGGGTGCCAGCCTTTGAACCAAGGGGTCATCGGTTCGATTCCCGGTCAGGACACATGCCAGGTTGTGGCCTGGGTCCCCAGTTGGGGGGGCATGCAAGATGCAACCACACATCAATGTTTCTTTCCCTCTCTTTCTCTGTCCTTTCTCCCCTGTCTAAAAATAAATAAATAAAATCTTTTTTTTTTAAATCATGTAAAAAAAAAAAGCAAAACCAAGTGCTGCATGCACACAGAGTCTATGTGTATGTGCCTCCAGAGCAGAGGGGGCCCGGAACATGGACCGGGGGGATGGAACGGAAGAGGGGCTCCCCTCTTTCCTGCACCCACTTGTGTAACTGAAGAACTTGTTGCAATGAGCATAAGTAACATTTTAACAGAAAGGCACACCAGCGATGCCCCCGCACCACCCTCACACAGTGGGTAGCTCCGGTGGGAGCAGATCTGAAACCCAAGGCGAGACTCACGGGGAGATACTGGACCACGGTCCCGTTCTGCTTCCCCACGGCCAGCTGCTTCCCTTTGGGGCTCCAGCACACTGAGCAAAGAAGAGAGAGCCACTGGTGAAAGACTGTGGGGGGCGGGGGGACGGGCAAACCATGGGAGCCGCACCGAGTCGGCGCCTGGTCACCACCTGCTGTGCTTAGTAGCATGGACACTATTACAGATGGAAACACCAGCTCTCGTCCTCCCAGTTCAAAGGTCACCCTTCGGCAAAGTAAGAAAGGATAAAAATTGCTCTGAGGACACACACCAATCGCAATTCATCACCGGGCGACTAAATCAATGGTACAAATGCTTTCCAACGGAGCATGTCCCAGAAAGCTGGAAGTCCGCAAAACTCCGTCGTCTTTAGGCAAGATCAGGGACCAGAGAAGGTTTCCAAACACCAAGACATCATCGTCTTGCCCCTGTCTGATGTTTCTGATGCCTTTCCTCTGAAAGTACAGGTGACTTACACAGCACCACCGTTTTAGACCCAGAAACAATCCTCCTCAAAAACACAGTCCTTAACCAGCTGAACCAAAATACTTCTTCCTCTAGAAAACCCACACACACTCAGATTAAATCGCGTGTGCTGTTCGGTTTCAAGGATATTAACTATGGAAATAAAGAACACTCTCTCCACTTCTACCAAATAATCACAAATACAACACTTGCTCCTGTTTCCAGAAATTAATTCTCAGGGAGACTAGCATTAATGTACGCCACAGAGGAAAAGCCTTTCGCACCCACCAGACGTCACTGCTGCCGTGGAGGGAAGCGTCGCACACACTTTCACTGTTTCGGTGACTTGCAGGACAGCGATGCTGCCGTCAGCCAGGCACACGGCCACCATGGAGGGGACAGCGGGGTTCCACTTCATGTCGACCACCATGCCGCCTGCATCCTTCGAAAGCTTATGATAGGCAAATGGGCGTTTCTGCGGCTTGGCCTTATAAAACAAGCGGCCAGAAACAAAAAGAAATGAGTTAGTGCATAGATACTTCACAGTGGGAGGAAATTACTGAATATTTAAGTTCTCTCAAGTTTCAGGTCACGGCCTGGCCGGGTCGTTCAACTGGTTACAGCGTCACTCCGATGCACCAACACTGCGTGTGGGTTTGATCCCCGGCCAGGGCACATGCAAGCGCCAACCAATGAATGCGTGGAAAAGTGGAATGACAAATCGATGTTTTTTTCTCTCTCTCTCTCACAAATCAATAAATTAAAAAAAAATGTGGTTCACTTTTCTCCATAAACATGGAAAAAAAATTTAGCTCTACACAACAACCCCTCTGTTACACAACTCTGAAAGTGGCAATCAGTGATCCTGGCACACGGGAGGGCCCCCCAAGAGGAGACACACACATGCAGGATGACCGATGAAGAGCAGACGCTGGGTTCAAGTCTGGGCTCTGCTTCTCAGCGGCACCGGGCCCTCGGACAGGGCGCACACTCTCTGGGCCGGTGCCTCCACCTGCACAGTGCGGGCAGCGGCCCCCCGCGCAGGGCCCTGGCGAGGACGAGGCGCGCCAGGCCTTAGCACGGGGCCTGGCGGTCAGCAGGACACTGCTACGGACCGCTGTGTCGTTACTGACACTCCCGCAGGAGCGGCAGACTCCGCACGAGGACGCCGGAGACCCAGGGTGTCGTCCGTCACTTTGGACGTGACCCACTAGCTCTGCGGTCTTGGGCAAGTCACCTGAAGCTCCCTAGGCGCTCGCGGTCTCACCTGTACGTGAGAGATGATAATATCGTAGAGGGGCGCTATCATGAAATAACTTCTTGACGTCCCTTCTACCTCAAGGATCAATGGTTCTAAATTGAGAACGTTTTAAAATCCAAATTTGAATACAGATACCAGGAACCCCTAGGCCCCGTGTCGACATCGGAGGCTGCCGGTAGCTTACCTCGTTCGAGAACGTGCGGACATCGAAAAAAGCGATGACAGAACCGTATTCACCGGACATCATGCACACAGAGAGTGTGAGGTTGTCACAGCTCAGGGCGAGGTGACGGATGGGGAACTTCATAGGAACCAGCAAGCCCTGGACTTTGTCAACTGTAAACACGTAAAAAAAAAAAAAAAAAGGTAGAAAATGGAATGTTCTAAGCATACGTCACAAGCCCTCCACCCAGTCTACGGGAAACAGTCTTTGCACCTCCACAGACACGGGAACAGGCCCTGATACGTGTGCAATGGCGCACGCGGGCCGCAGGAGTTCTTCCTTGCACGACTGGGGAGACTGACTGGCAGTCGCCTTTGTCGAAAACGGTGCCTCAAACGGGGTTTCCAGACTCCATTCCACCGGGGGTGGGGCATTCTCAGGAGTCTGAGAATCCAGCCCAGTTCTGACGCTATCTTCCCAGAGACGGCGTCGGGATCCAGAGGTCAAGCAGTCAGCCCTATGAGGCTGACCCCACCCCTGCACTTCAGGCCCAGACGCGAGCCCAGGGTCTCTGTGCTGCTGACCAGCTGGGTTCAGCTGCAGGTCTCCACGAGCCCCTCGAACTCAGAATGCCCACTGCAAGTCCAGCTTGTTGCCTGCACTTCTGACCAACGGGCTATAAATCACAAGTTTCCCACAACCCATTCCTTGGGTCCAATTAATTTGCTAGAATCATTCAAAGAACTCAGAGAAATACTGTACAAGGGGGTACCACCCCCCCAAAAAACCTGTAATTGATTTATAAAAATTTGTGTATTTATTCTAGCATGTTTAAACTTCAGTCATTTTCAAAGTACTCTCCATCTGATGCAACATACCTATCCAGACATTTTCCAATGTTCAAAAGTTTTAATAATATATTGTATTATTGATTACAGTTGTCCCATTTTCCCCTTTATTCTCCTCCACCCTGCACACCCCCGCCCAACCACATCCCCCCTCCTTTAGTTCATGTCCATGGGTCGTACATATAAGTTCTTTGGCTTCTACATTTCTTACACTATTCTTAACTTCCCCCTGTGTATTTTCTACCTACCATTTATGCTACTTATTCTCTGTACCTTTCCCCCCCTCTCCCCCTCTTGATAGCCCTCCATGTCATCTCCATTTCTGTGATTCTGTTCCTGTTCTAGTCGTTTGCTTAGTTTTTGTTTTAGGTGTGGTTGTTAATAACTGAGTTTGTTGTCATTTTACTGTCCATATTTTTTATCTTCTTTTTCTTAGATAAATCCCTTTAGCATTTCATAAAATAAGGGCTTGGTGATGATGAACTCTTTTAACTTGACATTATCTGGGAAGCACTTTATCTGCCCTTCCATTCTAAATGAAAGCTTTGCTGGATAGAGCAATCTTGGATGTAGGTCCTCGCCTTTCATGGCTTGGAATACTTCTTTCCAGGCCCTTCTTGCCTGCAAGGCCTCTTTTGAGAAATCAGCTGACAGTCTCACGGGAACTTCTTTGTAGGTAACTGTCTCCTTTTCTCTGCTGCTTTTAAGATTCTCTCCCTATCTTTAATCTTCGCTAATGTAATTATGATGTGCCTTGGTGTGTTCCTCCTTGGGTCCAACTTCTTTGGGACTCTCTGAGCTTCTTGGACTTCCTGGAAGTCTCTTTCCTTTGCCAGATTGGGAAAGTTCTCCTTCATTATTTGTTCAAATAAGTTTTCGATTTCTTGGTCTTCCTCTTCTCCTTCTGGTACTCCTATAATTCAGATGTTGGAACATTTAAAGATGTCCTGGAGGTCTCTAAGCTTCTCCTCATTTTTTTTTGAATTCTTCCTTCTTCATTCTTTTCTGGCTGGATGTGTCTTTCTTCCTTCTGGTCCACTCCTTTGATTTGAGTCCCAGTTTCCTTCCCATCACTGGTGGTTCCCTGTATATTTTTCTTTATTTCACTCAGCGTAGCCTTCATTTTTTCATCTAATTTGCAACCAAATTCAACCAATTCTGTGAACATCCTGATTACCAGTGCTTTGAACTGTGCATCTGATAGACTGGCTATCTCTTCATTGCTTAGTTGTATTTTTCTGGAGCTTTGATCTGTTCTTTCCTTTGAGCCATTTTCTTTGTCTTGGCGCACCCGAGCCACAAAAGGTTAAGTGCCTCAGGCAGGTTCTGCTGAAAGGACTGACGCCCCCGGCTGTCTCTGAACGTGCAGGTAAAGATGCTGGAATAACTCATCCCAGCGTAAAAACTCTACCCACATCTACACAACCGCAGTTCCTTAGAAGAAAGCACCTTCTCCGTGGACAGGATCACAGCTCTTTTCTTTCCAAGTTTTCCGCCTGCCAAAACCCCTCCCTCCAGTACCAGTTCAAAAGTTTTGAACTTGTTGATTTTGATACCTTTTAGTGCTTCTGCCATTTTTTGTTTTACCTCTTCCACATCGGCAAAACATTTACCTTTGGGCACTTTTTTCATCCAGGGAAACAAAACAAAGTTGCTGGGGGTGAGATCGGGCGACTAAGGAGGGTGGGACACAAAGGCATACTGGTTTTTGGTCAAAAACTGCGGCACACTCAGCATGATGTGGGCAAGTGCACTAGTAAATCACCCATCATGAAATGGGCAAATGTGTTGAAAGAGTCTTCAAGAAAAATTCACTGAATCTGGATGCAGCCTCTCACAACAACACCAGCTGGTACAGATACAGATGGGTTCCTAGAACACTCACCTAGCAGGGGAAGCCTGTACTACAAGGGGCCCACCCTCTGAGAGATAATTCCAGCTGTTTTGGATTACCTCTCGGGTGTTCCTGACTAGATCGGTGGTTTACCATGAGGATGTAACTCAGGAACAGCCAGACGGAAGGGCTACTGTACACAGGGCAAGGTCTGGGGAACACCATGGAGCTTCCATGCCCACAACTTTTCTCCAGGCTTGCAACTTTTTTTTATTGTTGTCCAATTACGGTTATCCCCATTTCCCCCCATTACTCTCCCCTGCCCCACCAACCCCCCACCTTCTACTTTCAATCCTCTCCCCTCCCACTGTCTTTATCCACGGGTCCTTTATACATGTTCCTGGACTTGACCCTTCCCCTTCTTTCCCGTTATCCCCCTCTCCCCTTCCCTGTCACTTCAGTTTGTTCTTTATATCAATGTCTCTGGTTCTGTTTTGCTTGCTTGTTGGTTTTATTGATTAGGTTCCCCTTATAGGCGAGATCATATGGTATTTGTCTTTCAGAGCCTGGCTTATTTCCCTTAGCACAATGCTCTCCAGTTCCATCCATGCTGTTGCGAAGGGTAGGAGCTCCTTCTTTCTGCTACATAGTACTCCACTGTGCAAACGCCAGGTTTTTGATCCATTCATTTACTGGTGGGCTCTTAAAGACTGCTCGCAGCACTTAGCTATTGTACACTGTGCTGCTGTGAACAGTGGGGTGCACGGGCTCTTCTGCATTGGTGTTTCGGGATTCTTAGGGCATATTCCCAGCAGTGGAGCTGCCGGGTCAAAAGGGAGTTCCATGCCTAATTTCCTGAGGAAATGCCATACTGTTCTCCCTAGCGGCTGCGGCGGTCTGCCTTCCCACCAACAGTGCACTGGGGCTCCCTGTTCTCCACAGCCTCTCCAGCACCTGCTGTTTGTTGATCTATTTATGATGGCCATTCTGACCTTGAAATGGCATCTCGTTGTGGTTGTCACTGGCACCTCTCTGATGGCTAGTGATGTTGAGCATCCTTTCATATGTCTCCGGGTCCTCTGTATGTCCTCCTTGGAGGAGTGTATGTTTAAGTCCTTTGCCCATTTTTTACTTGGGTTGTTTGTCTTCCTTGTGTGGAGTCATATCAGTTCTTTATATATCTCAGAGATCAAACCCTTGTCGAGGTATCATTGGCAAAAATATTTTCCTATATGGTTGGTTCCATTTTCATTTTGCTGATGTTTTCTTTGGCTGTACAGAGGCTTTTAAATGTGATGTAGTTCCATCTGTTTATTCTGTCCTCTACATCGCTTGCTCTAAGAGACATATCAGTGAAAATATTGCTGCATGGAATATCTGAGATTTCCCTGCCTATGTTCTCCTCCAGGACTTTTATGGTGTCATGACTTATTACATTTTTTTACTCATCTCAAGTTTATTTTTGTGTATGGTGTAAGCTGATGGCTGAGTTTCACTTTTTTTGCATGTAGCTGTCTAGATCTCCCAACACCATTTGTTGAAGAGACGATTTTTACTCCATTTTATGCTCTTGCCCCCTTTGTCGAATATTAATTGACTGTAGAGACACGGGTTTATTTCTGGGCTTTCTATTCTATTTAATTGATTTATGTGTCTGTTCTTATGCCAGTACCAGACTGTTTTGATTACAGTGGCCTTGTAATACAGTTTGATATCAAGTATTGTGATCCCTCCTACTTTATGGTTCTTTCTCAAAATTGCTGAGGCTATTCGGGTCATTTATGGTTCCATATAAATTTTTGAAATGTTTGTTCTCTGTGAAATACGTCACTGGCATTTTAACAGGGATTGTACTGAATCTACAGATCACTTTGGGTGCTATGGGCATTTTGATGATGTTAATCCTTTCAATCCATGAAAATGGTATACGCTTCCTTCTATTTGTGTCTTCCTCAGTTTTGTCCTTCAGTGTCCTGTAGTTTGCTGAATGCAGGTCCAGGCTTGCAGCTCTCCCTGCATCTCCATGTGCTCACCAACTCGGAAACTCTCCAAACCACCCTCCTCGGGGTTTTACGAGGGCTTTATTACAACGACAGAACTGCTTAAATCACTGGCCATTGGTGATTTGAGTCAGCCTTCTGGGGTGCAGTTTGGGGGAACTCAAAGTTCCAACCCTCTAATCGAAAGGTTGGTTCCACTCCACTGAAAACCAATCCTGATCCTTAGATGCTTTCCAAAATTACATCATTAATACAAAAAAACTCCCCCCACCAACATTCCAATCGCAATCTTGCCAACCTGTACCCATATTTTTGCAAACATGCTCCAAACAGCACACAATCCCATTTGTTTGGATGAAATTGTTGTGCCAACTAAAAAGCCATGTACCAAAACCTTTCTCCAAGACAGGCAGAACCCAGGTAAAACTGAGCAAAAATAAATGCACGGGGGAACAGCAAATTCTTCTTTCCTATAAGCTCAAAGGAACAACTCATCAACAAAGAGATATAAAGGACCAAAAGGAACCAGCAAGGCTTCCAACATCTGACCTAGAACCTATTCTTGGGGGCCAACCTGAGGGCTACAGAAGGTTTCACTTTAATACTGGAATTTCTTAGGAAGGGAACTAGATTAGCACTCCACTATACTCCTCCCCCTTCTATTTAACACAAAGCAAGTCACTCACCGATCTTATTGGGGTCGTCTCCAGGTTTATTCTGAATAAGAAGATTTTTAGTAGGGAAAATCTGCAGCCCGCTGGCTCCACCAGCAAAGACCAGGCCATACTTGTTGGACACGGCAAGCAGACTCGAACGTTCCTTCGGCAACTCCTCAGGGGAGTCAAAGATTCTCACCTTCTTCAGGGCCCTAAACTGAAAATCCTGTTGTGAGAGATCGAAGCAAGGTCAATGCAGAGAAAATGGGAAACGAAATCCTGCCTGTCATAGTCTAGAAGACCCCATTCTGGTACAACAAAAATAACCATTACCCCAAAGCCAGCAACTGTGTGACTTACTCATTTTTAAGCTTCCTGTGCCTACTGTGGTAGTTGGCATAGTGCTTATTAAACGTATTCAATGAAATAAATTTTTAAAAATTCTTCCATGAAGCCTTCCTTGACTAATCAGCTCACACTGAACTTTTCCTTTCCTGAATTCCTAGTTTTCAGTCTTAACCAGCACACAAGCTGATGTTATTTATTTATAATCTTGTCCTGTTCTGTACTATGCATTACCTCATGACCCAGAGCAGTGCTTCATAAATTGTTGAATACTGAGTACATCCCCCACTACGCTGTAAGCCTGACTATCCAGTGCAGTACTCAACACGTGTACGTGGAAATACAGACCACAGAAAGATAACCAAAGCCCAAGAACCGACTCACCTGCATCAAATGCTCAACAAAATTCCATCACATGCACAGAAACAAAACGGTGTGTATGGTCAACCTCTTGGTGTTGAAGACTTACATGGAAGTCCAAGACCCTTAACACGGGCTATGAAGCCAGGCATGGCCTGACCGACCCAACTCTGGAGGCTCGCCTCACAACGCTGCTTCCATGCACAGGTGCACCTGGGCCGCATCCCGCACCACCTCCAGCCCCCACCTATGTCCAGTTTTCACTTCCTTCCACTTTCATGCTCCTTAGTCGCTCAGGGCCTGCCAGCCTTCCCCCACCTCCTGTCCATGACGGACTCACCTAGTCTTCCAAGAATTTATCTATGTGCTTTCAAAGATAATTTTCAGTGTGTACTGCTTCTTGGTAAAAAGAGGTCCATAAGTTTACCAATTGCGATGTTAAATTGTACTATATAAGAGTTTTTTTTCCCCTTTCATTCTAAACTTATCTCTAAGTCCAGGTTTTGGTGAAAAGAATGCAAATCCCCTTCTGCTCACGTTCCCGAAGTGTAAGGGCCGAAGACAGCCTTCCTTGGCCTTCACTTCAGCACACTCAGGTTTCACAGAGCATCCCTGCCACACCCCACATGCTCATGTCCTTCGATTCCATGTTTATTGAGTATTTTCGGAAAGATTAATGAAACGCTCTTAATTTCCAACTGATTAGAAATCCGCACAGCTTTCCGGGGGGAACCACAGTACAGTTTCATACAGGAGCAGCAATAAAATTTTAGCCTCTTCGACATTTCTTATCCTGGTAATCCCAAATAGCCTTCCCGGGCCTTGGTCACGTGGAGGTGGAGGGCCGGGGGGACCAAGAGGCCACAAGACTGCTCTCCTTTCTGTTGTAGTCGGTAACTCAAAGGGAGATGCCATCTTCTGAGTCTGCGGTTCTAAAACCTTCTCCACCCCCTGCTCCAGCGTATCTGATAAATGTGCAGACAGTGATTTTGAGAATCGCTACTCTCTAAGAGTATGGATTACTACTCCCTAAATGGATGCCAGCGATTTGTTCAAACAAACGCCTAAAACGTTCCTGCAACTTACTCCCTTTCGTGTTTATAACCATTATTGGGATCACCTGCCCCCTCTTTAGTTTCCTGACTTAGGCAGATTTCCAGTACCAGAAGAGTCCTCCTATTCCAATTAACTGAAGTTTTTTTGTAGGACAGGTGATGAGTCCCGGCTCTGTGTTAAGCAGGCCTGGACAGAAACAGTACAGTGAGGCAAAAAGAGAGAGAGTACTTAAAAAACAAACAAACCAACCCGCCCCCTGGATTGGTCTCTGTCCAGTGTGACTTTGGGTAAACTACTTTCCGAACCTTGACTTACTCCTCTAATACTAACTTTTTCGTAGGGTTGCTGTGTGATTAATACAGTACCTAGCACATAGTAAACTCAATAAATAGTTTATTACCACTACTCCGACCACCACAGAAAAGTAGATAAGTAACCCCCCAGGTGGCTCGCACGAGACCAACACGGGAAAGGGAAACCGCTCCCAGCGGGGCTCC
The DNA here is from genome assembly GCF_004126475.2 of Phyllostomus discolor. NCBI lineage: Eukaryota > Metazoa > Chordata > Mammalia > Chiroptera > Phyllostomidae > Phyllostomus > Phyllostomus discolor. Next base: position 211,134,238 of record NC_040905.2, on the reverse strand, counting down.
AACGCGGGCGGCAGACACAGTGCCCCAGGCTGTGCAGGCGAGAACTCTTAACGCGGCAAATGTTCAAGCAGGAGGCGGGGCAGCCGGCACCTGCGCAGAGCTGTTCCGCGGGGCTCTAAGGCAACGCCAAGACTAAAGAAGGGAGGGAGGCCCCGGCCAGTCTCTGACCTTCATCTCCCGTTCGGGGATCATGGCGTCCATCTCGTCTCCCATTGCGCCGTCCTCGGGTGGTCGAAGCAGCCTGCGCTGCCCCCCGCGGCCTTGCCTGCCCAGCGCAGGCCGCCCCCAGGCCGACTTCCTGCACACAATGCTAGCGGCGCACAGCGGTCCCGCACTTCCGGCGCGCTTTGGTG